>NC_138135.1:60654606-61004515 GCF_964188305.1 Podarcis bocagei | reverse complement strand
ATTTCCTACCCCTGTTTGAGATGGGCCTTAGCTCAGTGGAGACCCCCAACTTTGTGTCAGATTCCAAGTTCAGCCTCAGGCATTGTCCTAAGGAGTCTTCCTCAGATAGATGAGACCTTTAGAAAATCAACGGAGCTGGGTTCAAAGGGCAGCTTGAACTATCACTCTGTGGGGCTTTTTTTGTTTTGTTTTTGGTGGAAGAAAAGTTTTTTTAGCTACGTGAAGGTGGCCTAGCAATGTCTATGTGCAGAAGTTAATGGATGTTGCTTGCCGTTCTCCCCAGGGCTGTATCCTTAGAATACCCCTCAATTTTCCATCGTTTTAACTTACATCTTTCCTATGGTTCAACAAACAAGATGGGCGTGTGGTTAATGAACACATTGCGAGCGGACATGGGACATAAAGTACAGATTCCTGGCAGCTCAATCCTCTCCCCCCCTCCTTCTCTTTTGCAGATTCAAGCGTTTAGCATTGAAGGCCACAAATTTTCCTATGCCAGTGACTGCACAACCTTCTTCACCCCTGGAATTTGGATGGGTTTGGTGACCTCGCTAGTCTTATTACTGATCCTGACCTTTGGGATCCACATGATTGTGAACCTCACAACCAACAATAGGTTTGATGACCCCAAAGATCAACCTCTGTCAGTCCCGCAAGGAGAATAGCAGATGTGACATTTGTCACGTGGTTGGGCCCTGCTGCGCAAGCCATCTTCATCATCATCATCATCATCATCATCATCATCATCATCATCATCGCCAGCTGCAG
Source organism: Podarcis bocagei (assembly GCF_964188305.1). Lineage (NCBI taxonomy): Eukaryota > Metazoa > Chordata > Lepidosauria > Squamata > Lacertidae > Podarcis > Podarcis bocagei. The sequence continues at coordinate 61,003,747 of NC_138135.1, read as the reverse complement.
GGCATCCAAACTAGATCAGATCCATGGTATGATGGGGGTGCTACTCTAATCCTTCTCTCCATTGTATTGATGGACATCCTTTCCATCTCCTTCCCATGGGAGAAAAGTTCCAGTAGCATCAAACTGGAGATTTTCTCCCATTGTGAATAGCAGGTGAGAGCCTCCAAATCTGATCAGACCACAGCATGGGGCAGGGGGAAAGGATTAAAGGCCCACCCTTTTTCGAATCATAGAACTGTAGAGTTGGAAGGGACCCACAGGGTCATCTAGTCCAACCCCCTGCGATGACGGAATCCTGCTCACACCCATTCCTGGGTGGGCTCAAACCACCAAACTTCTTGTTAACAGATGCACTGACCCTCTGCGACTCAGGAGAGCTCTGTCATGGCTGCAACCCAGCTAAGCCCTCCTACACCAGCTAATTGCACACCGGGGCTAACCATGTGCCACATCTCAGTATCATACCACGTTAAACAGTCATGGCTTCCGCTAAAGAGTACGGAGAGGTGTACAGTCATACCTTGGTTCTCAAACAAAATCCATTTCGGAAGTCCGTTCGACTTCCGAAAACACTCAGAAACCAAGGCGTGGCTTCCGATTCGCTGCAGGAGTTTCCTGCACTCAGTCAGAAGCCGCGTTGGATGTTCAGCTTCCAAAAAACATTCACAAACTGGAACGCTTCTGGGTTTGCAGTATTCGGGGGCTAAAACTATTCAGTATCAAGGCATTCAAGAACCAAGGTACGACTCTAGTTTGTTTTTTTTTGTTTTTTTTTTGTTATAAATTTTATTAGTATTTTCCACACAACAACACAAAAAATATCAAAAAAACAATACACAAAACACAAAAACCAACATTAAAAAAAACACACCACAAATCCACATCTTACAAGTTAATAATATAAACACTAAAAAGAAAAACAAACATTGACTTCCACCAATCCCACAGCACCTCCTTTATCTCTCATTGTGTCTTCCTGTTTTACTTATCATCTCTATCCTAGCATCTAGATATAAATCCCTCTGTAGTTTGTAAAGGGTGCTGAGAGTTGTTAGGAGACCCCTATTTGCCTCAGAGAGCTATAATTCCCAGAGTTGTTTAACAGTCAATCCCTCTTCCCTGGGCATTCTGGGAATTGTATCCCTGGGAGGGGAATAGGGGGTCTCCTATAAATTCCCAGCACCCATAACAGTTCCTAGGACTCTGTGGGGGAAACCATGGCTGTTTAATGTGGTCTAATCTGTTTAATAGAGACACAGGTGGTGCTGTGGTTTAAACCACCGAGCCTCTTGGGCTTGCCGATCGGAAGGTCGGCGGTTCGAATCTGCGCGACAGGGTGAGCTCCAATTGCTTTGTCCCAGCTTCTGCCAACCTAGCAGTTTGAAAGCACGCCAGTGCAAGTAGATAAATAGGTACCGCTGCAGCCAGAAGGTAAACAGCATTTCCGTGGGCTCTGGCTTCCCTCGTGGTGTTGCGGGTTTAGTCATGCTGGCCACATGACCTGGAAAAGCTGTTTGCAGACAAACGCTGGCTCCCTTGGCCTGAAAGCAAGATGAGCATCACAACCCCGTAGTTGCCTTTGACTGGACTTAACTGCCCAGGGTGCCTTTACCTTAATGTGATATGAGACTGCTTTAAATGCATAGTGCATGTACATAGGAGAACTGTGAACTTCAGCTGTATTAATGCAGCAGGAAGCATCGACAAAATCAATAAAAGGTGTAAGCTTTTGTGGCAATGAAATATTTTCCTGAAAACAGGAGGCTGTTGGCAGCAGTGTTTATTCTGTCAGCTGTTCATTACTTTTTTTTTAATCACTGCCTAAATGAAAGCCCTCAGGTAAAGCAGAAACCAGCCGCAGATGTTGCTAGCCTTTAAGAAGACTGGTAGGTGCTGCCAGGAGCTGCACAAATGATTAAAAAAACAAAATACTATTTTGGATACAGTTTGCTAAATAAAGCTTCATTAAGAAATTCCATATCCTTGAGACATTTTTAAAGGTGGGATAAAAATGTTTCAATAAATAGTGAAGACATTTTTAAATACAGGGAGATGATTTTTTAAGTACAGGGAGATGATTCTCGGATTAAACAAAGGAACAGACAATATTGCCTAGTTTGGCTCTAAGAGAATATAATTAGTGCATGCTATGCATCTACTGGGACATGGGTGGCGCTGTGGGTTAAACCACAGAGCCTAGGATTTGCCGATCAGAAGGTCGGCGGTTTGAATCCCTGTGACGGGGTGAGCTCCCGTTGCTCGGTCCCAGCTCCTCCCAACCTAGCAGTTCGAAAGCACGTCAAAGTGCAAGTAGATAAATAGGTACTGCTCCCGCGGGAAGGTAAACGGCGTTTCCGTGTGCTGCTCTGGTTTGCCAGAAGCAGCTTAGTCATGCTGGCCACATGACCCGGAAGCTGTGCGCCGGCTCCTTTGGCCAATAAAGCGAGATGAGCGCCGCAACCCCAGAGTCGGCCACGATTGGACCTAATGGTCAGGGGCCCCTTTACCTTTACCTTTATGCATCTACTAAACGGCTTGTGCATGAGAAAGTTGGTCATACATTACACCCACCAACTTGATTATTATAAAGAATAAACTACACATTGCACTAAATACGTCATGTGCGACTGTGTTTTTAATTTAATTTAATTTAATTTAATTTAATAATTACAGATGTGGTTTTCAGAGGGAGCAGTATGTGGGGAGGGGAGTTTAAAACCTCTATCTAGTTGTGATCCTGTCAAAAATTGGGTCCCTTCTGTGACGATGAGGCTTAGAAAAGAAGTTCCCATTGGCCTGCAGGGGGAGGTTTTATTGCTGGGGAGGAAACAGCTAAAACTGTTCTTCTTGCATACTGTGGGTCTGAGGAATGTCCCCTGCGCCTGTAATTAAACAAAGCAAATCCCAGTTGCATAATAAAAGTAACTTTTGAATGGAGATTTCCACGACTGGACTTTGTCCTTAACGATTTTCCTTAGCATATTTGGTCTATGCTGAACCTGTGCTTAATGTATATTGAAAATTCTGTTGTAAAAATAAAGTCATAAACATCATAGCTGATTGTGTTTTCATGGCTTTGCACACCTTATTGTGAGTTGCTGCGAACACTGTCGATAGAAAGAGAGGATAGAAGAGTTTCAAATGAATGAATCGTGCAGGTGGAAAAACCACATCTCACCAGTTACACGGAGAACCAGGGTTTTTTTAAGTAAATGTAGAAACAAGCCCTGTTCGGTTGTTCAGATTTTTGTTAAATAAATGTGAATGGGGTGGAGGGACATTGCAGTGGAAGATAATGTCCCAGCTATTCAGTCATTCCATCCCCATGCATACATTTGGCTAAGCAAGACCCTTAAGGGAAAAAAAAAATCATCAAAATCATCATCTCTGTTCAGTAATTCAGTAGCTATTTGGCCTTTTGCTATACATATCTATAGCACACCACTCTCCTATGTGCATTCTCTCAATGTTCTTCTGAATGACTGAACAGAGATGATGAAGAATTTCTTTTCTTTTTTAATTTTTATTTATACTTTTCAGGTTTATACATTTCATTAATTTTACAATCATTTTAACATTTCAAAACTTGACTTCCTTCCCCTTCTTTCTGCGGCTCCTTAAAGTTATTTTTTAAATATCTTCTGCATATCCAAATTCATTTAATTTGATCATTTATTCATCTACTATAAATATATACTCTCATGAAACTGCAGGTTATTACAATAATCCTGCCCATGTTTTTATCTGTTTGCAAATTATTTGGAAATATTCAATAAACCATTTCCATTCTTTTATTTCTTAAAAAGTTTGTTATCTTGATTTCTTATTCTTCTGGAGAATTTCACCATTTCTGCATATTCCATAAGTTTTTTTATCCATTCTTCCTTTCCTGGGACTTCTGCTTCTTTCCATTTGGTGATGATGAATTTCAGCAGCCAAAACAAGTTCTCTGACCAGTTTACACCAATAATAGAAATATAAAAGGTTGAATCTAGTGAAATTGCCCGGTTTGCACGACATAACTTTCCCTCCCTCTCCTCCCCCTGTGCGTTCCTCAGATCTTTTCTGAAGGTTTCCCCAAGCATCTGGAGCAGATGAGGGAGAGAAGAGGGAGAATATCTGCTGCAGATGTTCTTGTGCGAACTGATGACTACACAAACAGATGACTTTGCGTGGCGAGTTCCCGCCCCCCACCAAGGATAAATAAAGACACTGGACACCAGAATTAAGGTTAAATGGGTGAATTAGGCCACAACTTTATTGAATTCAGGAATGAGAGGCATTGGCTTAGGCATTGGTCCTATTGACTATCCGGCTCCAGCCCATTTGCTGAAGACTGGGAAGGTTTAACACCATAGAGGGGGAGTCTCCTGCTGAGGCACATCAACTAGGAGCTCCCCCGGGTCACTGTTCGGGGGCATGCCTTAGGCCCACACCTCCATAGGCTTCGGACAGGGCCATGCCCCCCGGAATCCTTTATCGGACCACCCTTCGCTCTCTGGGGGGAGGTGATGGCGTTCCCCCCCCATCCTCTTGACCCCTTCTTACCAATGCCTAACCACCAATGCCGAGGAGTTGTGACAAGTTGCTACGAGGTAGGCGAAAAACCAAATGGCCGCATATCGCCAATTGGGAAAAATTCCTACCATGCCCCTTGCGGCAACAGACCGAAGTCCATAGCAAAGTCAGAAGCCTATCTAAAGGGAGGGAGGGAGGGTGGGAAAACATGGGGGCTAGCCGGCAAAAGAGGGCGAGCCCTGGCCGCCCCGGCCCTAAATAGGGCAGGCCATGCCCCCCCAGCCACCCGATTGGCTGGCTGGGCAGACGACGCGGCCGGGATTCCCCTGCTCTCGCAGGGGCTGAAACCAGCCCCCGCTCAGGTCCGGAAGTGGCTTTGTCGGGTACAACCCAAAGTACAATTCCCACTAAGAGTTAATCTATGTCACAGTTGTAAACCTCTTTAATGGTTGCTCCCTCTTCCCAGGTGATCCTGAGAATTGTAGTTCTGAGAGAGAGGTGTGTGAAGGAACTGGAACAAGAGAAGCCCGGCTGACTTACCAAAATACAACTGCCAGGATTCTTTTGGGGGAAGCATTAATGGCAAGTTGAATGGAATTAAAGCAATTTATGTTTCTAAGCTCCCCAGGCTAGGTAAAATCAGTTAGAGCGAGAAAAAACTACAACTAATATCAGCATAGAACAATTAAAGGTAGCATAAAACCCAAAGGGAACTATACTGTATATACTCAAAACTATACTCAAATAAGCAGGGTCAGCTTAAAGGAAAGGAGTAGTGATTTCTGGCTGAAGTGCAAAGTATCGATAAAATAATAATAATAATGATGATGATGATGCTGATGATGATGATGATTATGATGATGATGATGCAGTCGTACCTTGGGAGTCAAATGGAATCCGTTCTGGAAGTCCATTCGACTCCCACAATATTTGGAAACCAAAGTGCGGTTTCTGATTGGCTGCAGGAAGCTCCTGCAGCCAATCGGAAGCCACGGAAACCAAGCCAGATGTCCGGCTTCCAAAATTGTTCAAAAACTGGAAAACACTCTTGGTTTGGGAGCCAAAATGTACGAATTCCACGGCGTTTGGCAACTAAGGTATAATAATAATAATAATAATAATAATAATAATAATAATAATGGCATTTCTTATACTCCACCCATCTGACTGGGTTGCCCCAGCTACTCTGGGCAGCTTCCCTCAAACATATAGAGGGGAAGAAGAGGAAGAAGAAGAAGAAGAAGAAGAGGAAGAGGAAGAAGACAGAGAGCATGAAATGCTGCCCAAATCAGGGCTGCCTTCAGATGTCTACGAAAATGAAAGACAGCTCTCCCCTTCAGGTTTCTCTTTCATCTGACCTGACAGGGAGAGAAAGAGCCAGGCGACATGTCTGAGTGGCTTGAGCGGGTTGTGTGCTCTTTAACCTGACCATTAAAATTCCACATCCCACACAACCTGTCATTAAAGCTTCAGTGGAAACTCGCCAGCCCATGCTTGTATTTATTATGCACCGGCAGAGCTGTGAGCGGCTTTGCTCTCTCACAGAGTCCTCTGTGTTTGTGAGAGGCCTGCAGAGTTTAGGCTTGGTGCAAGTGGCTGCAAAGTATATCGTGTCGTGTCATGGGATCTCCTAAGAGTGCGCCTTAACCATTGCAGATTTGGAAGAGCCTGGTTGGTCACTTCCACTTGTTCCATGTCTAGAAAGTGTAGGTCCAAGCAGTTTTTTGCTTGCCTTGCACCTTTCCCAGGGAAAACCCACTCTTGGGTGCTAAATCGGGGCAAATGTCAATCTGGAGAAAACCCACGTTGCCGTTTGTTCCGACTGAATGCTGAAGAGCAGATTTCCCTGGGGTAAAGCAGCGGGAGAAGTAGTAGTAGTGGTAATAATAATAATAATAATAATAATAATAATAATATATTTATACCCTGCCCATCTGGCTGGGTTCCCCCAGGCACTCTGGATGGCTGCCAACACAATATTTAAAACACGATAAAACATCAAACATTAAAAACTTCCCGAAGCAGGGCTGCCTTCAGATGTCTTCTAAAAGTCAGATAGTTATTTATTTCCTTGACATCTGATGGGAGGGCGTTCCACAAGGTGGGCGCCACTACCGAGAAGGCCCTCTGCCTGGTTCCCTGTAACCTCACTTCTTGCAGTGAGTGAACCGCCAGAAGACCCTCAGAGCTGGACCTCAGTGTCCAGTCAGAACAATGGGGGTGAAGAAGCTCCTTCAGGCAACATCAAACCATCTAGACTTTGGTTATCCACATCCCCACCAGTAGGTGGCACACAAAGAACACCTGTTATGGATACCTAGTTGATTATGCAAAGTCTCCTGCCAACTTTTGTCTCATGAGCTCAGGTTTGACAGAAGAAGAAATCCTTCAGATAACCAGCTCGTTCTGACGTGGAAACCTCTGCTGAGGAAGATGAGGCAGATCTTGTGCAAAGCATTTCCTGAGATGTATCTCAAACTCAAAGATGGCAAGAAAATTGTGGAAATGTAGTGGTGACTGGAGCTTGCTGGGTCTTGGTAGGATGAAAGGCATGGAGCCCAACTGCAGGTGGTGCCAGAACCAATGACAACAGACACCAACAAATTCTCATCTTGTCGCCTTCTTTCTCCCTGCTGAGTTCTAGAAGGGCAACACTGAGACTGAGAAGAAGGAAGCTGGCAGGTGGTGCCACCTACATGACTGTCTGTAAGTAAGGAGGCACACAAGTTGACGCCGGCTTAAAGCAGATTGTTCTTGGTGGGGTAGCACCCCACTCATCCTGCTTGGCCAACCTTCAGTGCTGGTATGGTGAATAAGGATGCATTTTTTAATCTTGTTTTTTTTTATAAAAAAAAATCTGCTTCAGAAGATAGCCTATTCTCTCCAGCAATGTTGTCTGTGAATAGTAGAACGCTTGTAGAAGCTGAAGACCAAAACAACCAAGGAGTAACTACTCTCATACCTTCTGCATGATGTACAGTAGGAGAAGTCTGTGCATCTACAGTGCTACCTCGGGTTACATACGCTTCAGGTTACATATGCTTCAGGTTACAGACTCCGCTAGCCCAGAAATAGTGCTTAAGGTTAAGAACTTTGCTTCAGGATGAGAACAGAAATTGTGCTCCGGCGGTGCAGCGGCAGCAGGAGGCCCCATTAGCTAAGGTGGTGCTTCAGGTTAAGAACAGTTTCAGGTTAAGAATGGACCTCCGGAACGAATTAAGTACTTAACCTGAGGTACCACTGTATTTAGGTGGTTGAAATTAAGAGCCTTTCCCATCTCTAGTTGGCCCTAGCATGGGGGAGCGCAAAATGAAAAGCAAAATGTATCGGACCCCATCCGTTTACAGAAAACCACAAGCTCAGGGTAACATTTAAACCATACCCTCCAACGTTTCTCCAATGAAAATAGGGATATGTTGTTGTTGTTGTTGTTGCATTTATACCCTGCCCATCTGACTGGGTTGGTCCAGCCACTCTGGGCTGCTTCCAGAACATATAAAAACATTTTAAAAAAACTTCCCTATACAGGGCTACCTTCAGATGTCTTCTAAAGGTTGTATAGTTACTTATTTCCTTGGCTCAATGGTCACATAACTCCATATCCTCCAACATTTCTCCAATGAAACTAGGCATGTCGCAAGGAAAAGCAGGGCATTCAAGAATCAAACCAGAAACTGGGACAGCTTCTGTAAATCAGGTACTGTCCCCAGAATTAAACTAAGGGTCATTTAATTACAGTGGGTCTAAATAATCTTTAAAACCCAAGTAATCAACTTGAATTGCTATGTGGATCACGGCCAAAACAAAAAAAAAAAACAAAAGAAAAAACCACTCTGTTCCCTTTTGCCTCATTGTCCAGAGCACTTGCGTTCTATAGTGATCAGAGTAAATTGGGCACAACAAGCCATTGCCTGTTATGAAGTCAGAAGCTGAAACAAAAGACGTACTTGTTCAGAGAAGTTGACTTTTGGAGGAAGAGAAAGAAAATGGAGCAACAACTTACCAAGAGGTGGTTCCCGCTTGTCCTAATTTGCCTCTACCACACCTCTCCCTTGACACATAAACCAACCTCCTATTTAATCTCTCTTCCTATGTGGTGGAGACTTCCCTCAAAGAAAGCCAAGGCAGAAGGACCTGCTCTTGGTATACTACTCGGTGAAGCTCTTTTCATCACAGAACACGCTCCCTTGGACATTTCATAAACCTTCCTCTTGGATCCAGCTCCAGATTGGGTTGACTCCTTTGCTGGTAAGTTTCTGAACTCTCTCCCCTGCCCTGTGTGGCTTCAGTAATCTGAATCTCAATGGCTTTCCTATCTACGGTCTTTTATGAGCTAGGAAAGGTAGTTTGCTTTGCATTTTATAGTCTCTTTATCTAAAATATCGATTTTCTGCAAAATAGTTATAAGCGGCTGAGTAAGAGCCAAGAAAGTTGTTCCAACTTCCAAGTGTTTCTGTTCAACATTGCAATCTTAACCCTGCTTACACAGAAGTCATGGGGCTTACTCCCAGGTAAGGGGAATTAGGATTGCAACTAAAACTCAAGATCTCTAAGGGAAGCATCTTTTAAGATCAATGGTCATTCAGCTTGAGCGCAAAGAGGATGCATGTGCTTGGAAAAGAACAAAAGAACCCTGTTTTCCTTAACGAATGGTGCTTAACCCTGCAAGAGTTGCTTCTGAAACAGGCTGAAGGATTCATAAAGATTTGTTGTGAGCAGGGTGAAGCCGAAGCACTGCCTCATATCTCAAAAGCTGCTCCAAACTGGAAATGGCTGCATTCCAGAATGCATACCCTGCAAGAGTCCCGGAAAAAGCAGGACATCCTGTTTCCCCCTGCAAGAGCATGGCGGCCATTTTGCGCTGAGAACTTGCCCCAGAAAAAGCACTATTTGGGGGGCAGCGAACTTGTATGGCACCCCAAAACAGGCATTTCTGGGGCCCTGAAAAAAGTGCATCTTTGGGGCTCCATCATTTTGTGTGTGTCATGTGACTTCTGCAGACAGGAAGATGCATGCCCCAGTTTTGGAACTCAACATGTTGGAGGGTATGAGATTGTCCATTTCTAATTGAGAAAGAGTGAGCAGAAACTGTCGACAGAGGTTATAAATCTTTGTCCACTACCTCTAACACAGGGGTAGAGCCCTTTTCAAACTCATAGATCAGAGTGGTGAGCATTTTGTGTGAGAGTTCCTTTCCTGACCCCACCCTGTTCCTCCTCACACTGCCATTTTTGTGATGCGTTTAGTGACATTTTCCGGTTACCTCAGGGTTGGAGCCGTGTGCGATTGTGGGTCATCCAGACGCACATTAACCAGTCATTGTCTTTATTGCAATGGAGGAAGCCACACAGCAGCGGTGGCGAACTAAAGGCCTGGACCCATGCCCTCACCAGGCCATACTCCTTCCCTCAGGTCACAACATTCCTCATCCCTGATCTGTACCTTGCTTTAATGCTTTCTTCCTTGAATGTTAAAATGTGTCCATGAAATATTGTAACGCCTATTCCTTTCCTGGATGAAAGTGGAGGGGTGTTTGTAGCTGTAGAAATCTCCGGCATGCAGCTTGCCATACAAAAGTAAGAGCCATATCCATTGCTACACCCACTTTTGTCTGTGGTCAAACCCCTCCCTCCATACACAATTGCCTCAGGCCCCAGCTACAATGGGCCTGCAATCCCCTGAGAGTTCAGTTTTGTCTGTGGCTGAAAAAAGTCTCCCACCCAGAGCAATCTAAGGATAATTCCAAAGATGTATGTCTTTTCATGCACATAGATCCATAATTGAACTAAGGGATAAAGGAGAGCATGATAATTTATATCCAATGTTAGATAAAGGTAAAAGGTAAAGGACCCATGGATGGTTAAGTTCAATCAAAGGTGACTATGGGGGTTGTGGCGCTCATCTGGCTTTCAGGCTGAGGGAGCCGGCGTTTGTCCACAGACAGCTTTCCGGGTCATGTGGCCAGCATGACTAAACCGCTTCTGGAGCAACAGAACACCATGACGGAAACCAGAGCACATGAAAATGCTGTTAACCTTCCCGCCGCAGTGGTACTTATTTATCTACTTGCACTGATGTGCTTTCAAACTGCTAGGTTGGCAGGAACTGGGACACAGCAACGGGAGCTCACCCCATCATGCAGATTTGAACCGCCGACCTTCCAGTCCCCAAGCCCAAGAGGTTCAGTGGTTTAGACCACAGTGCCACCCGCGTGCCTATGTTAACACTACTCAGAAGAGATGGATGGATAGAAACTTAATTTGCACTAGCCAATTGCCATAGTAAAAAGATAAAATATAGTGGGGATAGAGCTAAATAGTTAGCTACTCAGAGTAGACCGAGTGACATTAATTGACATGATTAACTTAGGCCCATGAATTTCAACGGACCCACTCTGATTAATGAAGAAGTTCTCTCTGCCACCTTTGGGAAATGTCCACATAATTATTACTCTGGAATTAGCTTCCGTGGAACGACTGGGCTGGCAAGCTGCAGGGTGGATTACATTTTCAAGTACCGCATCAGTGTAATCATTATGAGGCACACACACTTACATGGCAATTTCATTGCAATCTGCCAGAAACCCTCCAGCTCAAGGCAAGAACAACCTTTCCTTATCACCCATATTCCTTAACAACATGTTTGCTAAAAAAAACAAACCAGGAAACGGATGCTGGAAGGCAATTAAAATTTGGCTGAGCATATGCCTACATTGGATCTGACAGTTCAAAGCTGAGGATTCAGGAAGAAGTTCTGAAAGAGAAAACCACAAGGCCTGAAATCATTTTGATATAGATGTGTCTTTGGCAAACCCAGTGCTGTTTTTCTAGAAAAAGTGCCAGAACTTGCCATGAACGCCTCCCTTGTTCTCTTATAATGGCAAAGGAGCCCACCTGAGAGGTGCCGGAACTAAATTCTGGTGAGTTCCATCGGGAAAAAATACCTGGGGAAGCCCAAGACTAAGATGAAGGGGAGATGGGACTAAGCAAGCCTTAAATCAGAGATTACTGTGAGAATGGTGAACGGTGGCTGTTCAGGAACAAATGCACCTGATAAATAACAGCTCTCTTTTTTTTGTAGAATTAGTGGTTAGGTTAGGGAACTTGTGGCCTTCCAGGTATGACGGGTTCCTGTTCCTATCATTTCATTTTAAAAAATAATAGATACATTTCTATACTGTTCCTTTTTATTTTAAGAAAAAAATTCCAAAGAGGTTTACAGCCTACCTCAAAACATCAAATCAAACAATCTGAAACTTTAAAAAAATACAGAAGAAAATCAGATACAGAGCATAAATTCAAAGCCACATAATCAATAGGAAACTAAAATGTTATCTTAAAGATTTCAAAATAAGACGTAACAAAGGAGGTCCAGCATAGAATACACATTTAACACAGCAAAGTTAACACAACTAACTTTTTTAATGTTTGATGTTTTACTATGTTTTTTAAATGCTGTAGGCTGCCCAGAATGGATGGGGAAACCCAGCCAGATGGGCAGGGTATTATTATTATTATTATTATTATTATTATTATTATTATTATTATTCATCATCATCATCATCATCTTACATTTGTTGTTTGTTGGCATCCATCTGTCCTGGGACACAATGGGAGAGTGCACATTTTGGGGTGAAGAAAAATTGTTGAAAAGTTGCAGCGCCATTTGTGGCTGTAGAGACCGTGGTCGAGTACAGAATACACATTACATGCAACATAGTTCACCCAAAAAACTTATCAAATATTTCAAAATGAAACATTACTAAAGGAAGTCAGCTATAAAACACACATTTAAAACAGCATAGTTAACAGGAGAATAACATATTATCTTAAATACAGAACATATCTGCTGCTGTTGCTGCTGTTGCTGCTGCTGTCAGTGGTGGTTTGTGGTGGGCAGTGGCTGTGGAAGTTCAGGCTCAAGGACCTGGTTTTACACTAAGAGACCTGGTACCTGGCAGAGTAGCATCAGGGTGATGCTAAGAGTTGCATGTGGCATGTCACTATTTGCTTGCTTGCTTGCTGCCCGTCTGGCTAGGTTGCCCCAGCCACCCTGGGCGGTTTTCAACAAATCAAAACAGCCAACACAGTAAAACATCAACCATTAAAGGCTTCCTTATACAGAGCTGCCTTCATATGTCTTCTAAAAGTTGCATGGTTCTTTGACATCTGATGGGAGGGCGTTCCACAGGGCAGGCACTACTACCAAGAAGTCTCTCTGCCTGGTTACCCATAACTTCACTTCTCGCAGTGAGGGAACTGCCAGAAGGCCCTTGGAGGAGGACCTCAGTGTCTGGGCTGAGCGATGGAGGTGGAGATGCTCCTTTGGGCATACAGGGATACCTTTCACAGATACATCTCCTATTTCAACAACTCTGTACATTTCTCCTCCCTTCGCAACCATAGGACATACCACTAGCATGTCCACTGCTCCACTCACTTGTTCCCCTGGCCCCCTGCCCATCCCTGCCACGCAGCCCCCAAACGGTTACACAGAAGGGCTGAAAAAGGTTCTGCAGCTCTGATACGACTATAACCACGCAGCGTATCCAAAAGACAGGAGCAAAATAATTCAACGGGGAAAAGCCAGCAGTCAGCTCAATAAAAGATGAAAGGGTGGCTTTAGCAGCAATACTCATGTAACCCTCCGAGCTAAATAATAAGCAAGGCTGCCAGTTTCCGACATCAATGACCCATCGTGTCACAAACCCTTCCTTTCTTTTAAATCTATTTTTCATTGAGGAGTAAGCGTTCTCTTCTCCAGCATTAGAGGTTTAGAGTGAACAGCTCCTAGTTCCCCTTTTACTGTAGTTACACAGTTAATAAGTTGGAGGGCAGCTTTAAAGCTTAGCATGCCTTGGCAGTTAAATGGTTTGGCCATGAAAGTGATATTGAATTTGTACGATTCTAGTAGGACTGTGACTTCTGAGTTCTTCAGTACAGAAGCTTACAAAGGGAAGGGGTAGAAACCAACTGGGGAGAGGGTCGAAGTGGTGTCCCTTTTTTTGGAAATGCATTCTTTGAGTTGAAGTACAGCAGAGTTTTCCAAATTTGGGTCTCCAGCTGTTTTGGGACTACAATTCCCATCATTGCTGACCACTGGTTCTACTAGCTAGGGATGATGGGAGTTGTAGTCCAACAACAGCTGGAGACCCAAGTTCGGGAAACCCTGAAATACAATGTTAGTTAAAATACAATGGACTGGATTTAATAGTGTCGATAATGTAATGAATGGCTCTTTAGTTATACATGAAATTCTTTAGTGGAAAACCCTCTTCGGGTTATGAAATACAGTAATCCCTCCTCTTACTGTGATGGCCTGGGATTCGGATTTGGAGGCTAAACCTGAGGAATCCCAGCCTACACAGGATTCCCTGCCTCCAGAACCAGCTGAGCTGGGGCTGGGGCATGAGACTGAAGGGTCCTCACCTGTGCTGGGTCTGGCACCTGAGGTGATGGAGGACCCATTGCCTGCAGGTGCTCCACTCTCAGCCCCATCAGAGGAGGCTGAGGATGCCACTGGGTCTGGTAACCCTCCAGCCTCTCCAGAGCTGCAGAGGCTCAGGGCAGAGAGGCGGAGGGAACTAAGTTCTCACAGGAGGAGTGCTCGCCTCCAGGCCAGGAGAGGCGAGTCACCTGAGGCTCAGGGCCGCCCTATGCCTTGGGGCAGATAAAAACCAGCCAGCCCCAGTCCCAAATTGTGGGAGCAACATTGCTGGTTGCCAGATCCTGCCTGAGCCCTGCCCTGCACCCAGCTTCAGCTTTTACGGACTGCCTCTATATTGCACCTTCGGCCACAGACTGGACTTGGCCCTCACCTCTCGGTTAACCCACGGGACCAGCACACTTACACACATTTGACTTGCAGGATTTCAACCATACGTGGTTGAAGGTGGGCTCACTGGCAGAGGGGGGTGGGGGAGCACACCGCCCCCAGCAGCACGATCCTGGTGGGGTTCCATCACAGCAGTTCCAACATCCCTGGGACTTGCGCCAGTCCTGCCCCCGCCTGCTTTCCACCCCGGTTCTGGAGCATGAATCTCAACCACTGGGTGGGCTGGTCAAAATTGTACAAGTCAAGTCACAAGTGAGTTGGGGAGCTTGAAAGCTCTTTGCACTGGGCCCATCTGAGGTTACCTGCTACAAAGGGAGTTTTTAAGTCCTCTGCCTTGCTTGCCGGCTGCGGAAGGCAGATCTCACAGGACAATTTGACTTCATCAGAGATCTCACACCTTCTAGAGCCTGTGCACCAAGCAGATCTAGCCCCACCAAAGCAAGGCTTTTCGTGCCAGGTCACCCAAGCAGCCCCAGCATCAAAAAAGCTTTTTCAAGCTCCTGGCCTTGCTTGCTGGGCCAGGAGCTGGTTAGATGCAGATGATTGCTGGGAGGAACCAGCTGGTGAACCACCAAAGGAAGAAGGGATGGGTGGTGGGAGAATGGTAAGTGGTCAGAGGGAGAAGAGGGAGAAGGATGGGAAGAGGAAGTGCCAGAAGCTGAAGAGGTAACATGGTTTAGTTAGCTGGGAGAGTTTGTGGCCGAGAGAAGTCCAGAATCCAGAGACAGAAACTGAAGCTGAAGCAGGAGGTAGGTTGGAGGGAAGTAAAGAGGCAGAGTTGAGAAGAGTCACGGGTGTTGCCCCATCCTGCTTCAGCAAGCTCCCCTCCCTCCTGACTCCCAGAATCAGGAGAGGCATAAAATGGGAGGCACAAAGACAGGCACATGGGTGGGTGGGTGGGTGGGTGTACATGTTGAAAATATTATTTAAATTAAAGCAAATATTAAAAATGGCATTTTGGAAAATCACTATTTACTGGGAGGAAGACAACAAAGAGACAGGACGACAAAGATGCTTCTTGCCTAACTTGGGGTACCATTTGGTCTGGGGATGGTGCTGATTATTGGGCTACAGTTGCACATCTGTGCTAGTGATCTTGCTTATATCCCTGTTAGACCTTTGGTTCCAATGGCTCAGGAGCGTCCAAGCTGGTGCATTCCAGATAGTTCGGATTACAGGCCCTATCAGCCCTGCTTGGCAAAACCTGCAATAGCTGGTGTAAATAAATAAGGAGTTTTGATAACCCTCCACAGCAACAGAATAAATTGGGGTCAAATACAATGCCACCTTTTGTATACCCACATTCTTTTGGCTACCTCCAACTCTTGGAATGAAAGCTGAGGTAATTCGAACCTTGTTGATGGAAGTGAGAGTGCTGCCAAGATACACATCCGATCTTCTATGCTTCCTTATTAGATTACGGAAAGAAGTTGCAAATAATTATTATGCTTCCTGGAAGGGAAGAAAGAGGAGAGAAATGATGGTGATACAGTGGTATCTCTGGTTAATAACTTAATTCATCCTGGAGGTCCGTTCTTAACCTGAAACTGTTCTTAACCTGAGGTAGCACTTTAGCTAATGGGGCCCCCTGCTGCTGCCACACCACCACCGCATGATTTCTGTTCTCATCCTGAGGTAAAGTTCTTAACCTGAGGTACTACTTCCTAATTAGCTGAGTCTGTAACCTGAAGTGTTTGTAACCTGAAGTACCACTGAACTTGAAATATCAAGAGGTTGCAAAACCTCTTGCTTCTCTTTTCATGAAGTTCAGGCCATCTGTCAGTGTCCAAGTAAGCTATAAATGTGGTTTGATGAGATGTCTGGTGCAGTCCACAGATGATTCAGACAGATGAACCAGAAAAGCAATTTGGTTCTTAGCGATGTGAAGCTGAGGCTGCGTATAGACGGAAGAATTGGAAGATAACATTGAACTGGCATCGCGAGCAGCCAGAATCAGAAAGCAGGGAAGGAAATCACCCACCAGTGTAAATCTGTGATGGGAGAAATTGCACCAGTCAAAGTGACACCACCATTAAAGGTGAAGGTGCCTTGCTTTGAATTCAACAAATCTGTTTAAAGAATGTGCCAGAAAATCCAATGTATTAAAGGAAGCATGAAAAGAGTCAAAGGAGTTTTTGAACAGTGTACCCAGATCTGGGAAAATGCAAAGTAATCTGAATACTGCACAGGGAGAGTCCCATTACCTTACCATATACTGGTTTGTCATTCTGGTGCGATCAAATGTACCAATGTGGCTCCATGGTAGAGCATATTCCTTGCACACAAAGATTCCTCAGTTTGACTCCTGGCATATCCAGGTATGGCTGAGGTAGACCCCCCATTGAAACCCTGGAGAACTGTTGCCAGTCTGGATGTAAATAATACTGAACCAACAGTTTGACTCCATGTTTCCAGGTCATGAGTTCAAGCCCGATGTTGGGCAAAAAAATTCCTGCACTGCAGGGGGTTGGACTAAATGACCCTCACGATCCATTCCAACTCTACAATTCTAGAATTCTAGGATTCTAAGGCTGCGTCCTACGTTCTTAGAGTTGCTGCATTTCACAATTCAAGAAGACAGGAAATATTTTCACGTATGTGACAACAGCAGCATGGATGCTATTAGCCCAGAGATGGGAAGAAGACAAATCTCTACCAGAGAGATATGGCAAATTAAGCTGTTAGACTACACCAAAATGGCAAAACTGACCGGAAAGCTCAGGGACCAAGAATACAAAAATTTCAAGAAAGAATGAGGAAAATTAGATTATTGCTGTAAGCAGATGAAAACGTTAGCAGAACATTAGACCCAGTGTAAGCAGATGAAAACATTAGCAGGATTTTAATCTCACTTGTAATGTCACAAATACTATGGACAATATGGATAGATACAAAATATAGACTATGACATAATATGCAGTTGAAAACATTGACATTAGAACCCATGGAGGGGATGGGGGGAAGTCTCGAGAAATATCTTTATATGGATATGTATTTGGTTTTGTTATAAGTTTATATCCGTAAAATCAAATAAAAATGATTTTTTTAAAAAGAAGAAGAAGACAGGAAATAGACAGTGCCAACTACCCAGGCTGTTGGAGAGATTGGGTGCCAAAGACAGCCTTGTTTCTTTTCCCCGTTGTGGAAAAGATGCCTTCTTCTGAAGATTGTTGCTGTTGTTTAGTTGTGTCTGACTCTTCGTGACCCCATGAAGGTTAGCTCAACCATAGATACATTCCTGAAGAGGTAGCACCATGTACTTCTAGATGGCTTAGAAACTTTTGGTCTGAAATCAAAGCAGCAGAAACAGTATGGGAACATAATGAGACATAGTTACAATAATGAGTAGAAATAGTTTATTCACTGAGCTTTGTAGTACAAATTAATCCATCTAAGATAAGGTGGGAATGCGCAAGAATTCAGATGATTGCTCAAAGTGAAGGAGCCTTTGAGTGCTTTCCAGGTGAAAAGTGGTGAAGGCTTCAAAGGCATTCCAAACATGGAGACTTTGACCGCAATCTGAGTTGCCTACCTCTGCCACCACCTTCAAATGATGCTTTAGTTGCTCAGCAGCTGCACAGCTCTTCTTCTGCTAACTCTCCTCCTTCACTGACACTCAGATCACATTGCTGAGCCAAACAGGCCCTGAGTGGGATCCTTTCCCCTCACCAGAGTTTTTGGCTGCTTGTGAGGAGTCCCAAGGGAGAGGGCTAGAGAAGGAAGGAAAGAAGGACCAGATGCCAGTCCCAGTAACATCTTCAACTAGGGCAGATTAGCCTAGATGAACTCTGTTGTGTTTTTATTTTTGCGAATAAAAGCTGATTGCATTTCATGTCTTGAGTCCTCTTCTTGACCTGTGGATGAACCTTCATTCCTGACAGCCCCTTGATAGATTCTGGGCATTGGGATGCAACAGCAGTTTGTGAGCAGGACGGCATTGTGCTTGCTCTTGCCCACATTTGAGTGGGGGTGACTATTTGAGTGGGGGTGACTAACACATGTGAGGATGCTCCCGCCTGAATATTCACAACCCCCATAAGATAAGTATGCCTGCTCCCACACCACTGTAATGGTCCCTACAGGACCACAACAATGTCTCAGTGGCACCCCTGCCTCACTGCCCTCCATGATCCTTACTTCTACGTAATGCATTTAGAATCAAACGTGTTTCATATATCCTTTGGCTATGAGGCTGCTGGTTCTTTGCCACACATGGCAAAACACTTGCTATTGACTTTAGCAAACACCTGCTTCCCTTATGCAAGATCAGGTGGCAGAACAGCAGTCCACTGGAAGCTGAAGCATAAACAGTTATGCTAATATTTCTGGCTCCTTCACCCTCCCTTTCCTCTTTTTGATGATCTAAGAGCTTAGAGTGGCCTAAGAGCTTAAGAGTCTGTCGCTCCAAAGTCACCAGGGGACACAGAGCAGGCGGGAGAGCTGCCTAAGTACCCTTTATACTCCCTTCACACAGGGATAAAGCTGCTTGGTTGCTTGGGAAATAAAGGTCAAAAAGTTTAAGTTGTGTTATTTCAGACATTTCCATGGCAACAGGCTCGAACAAAAAGGGCCTGAATGCAAAACTGAGGCATTATTTTAAACACAATATTAATGGTCCATCCCCCCATTTGCAGTGTAATGACGTCCTTCATTCAAGAATGTGCTCATTGTTGCAGCATTTGGGTTCCAGATCTGGGCTTCTTAAATCCTGCAGCCCATGGGCCCAGCAACAGTCCCAGATTTACAGAAGCCATCCCGGTTTCTGATTTGATCCCAGAATGTCCCGCTTTTCCTTAGGACACCCCTATTTTCATTGAAGAAATGGTGGGGGGTATGGAATAGGACATTCCCAGGGCTTTATTCCAGCCAGAACTCACTGGAACTCAGTTCTGGCACCTCTCAGGTGGGCACCATTGCCATTATAAGAGAACAAGGGAAGCTTTCATGGTGAGTTCCGGCCCCTCTTTTTCTAGAAAAATTGCACTGAACATCCCTATTTTCTGGAGAAATGTTGGAGAGTATGGAATAGGATGTCCCTATTTTCTTCTGAGAAATGTTGGAGGGTTTGGCCAAAACCAACTTTCTTTCTGTAAGATAGCTTTCCCCAATCTGGTGCCCTCCAGACTACAAAACTCCTAGCGTCCTTCACCAATGGCCATGCTAGGTGGAGCTGCTTTGGAGTTCTGTTCCTAAACATATGGAAGGCGCCAGGTTGTGGAAGCTCATTGGGTGGGACAATCACTATTGAGGAGAATGTAGCACTGTGTTGGTAAGGAGTTACTAGTTTATTGACATTTCTGTTGAAATAAGCTGTGCCCAGCCTAGACAGCAAGCTCAGAATCTGAGATCTTGACCAAACAATATGAAAGGCTAGCAGAACTTCTCCACCCTCCAAGCCCCGATTTGCACCCAATCCAGCCTTCTTTAGCCCCAAACATGCTATCATGCTATCTATTTTGTAACTTACTCCTCCAGACCTGTGTTTCCTCCAAAGTCTTTGCCTATCTTCCCCCGTATTTTTGTTTGTTTTCCCTTTTAACATAAATTACTTACTGATCCTACTTCAGCCATTGTCACCTGGAAATAATCTAATCTCTACAATGGCAGAGAAGAAGCATGATGAAACTGAGATGGCCATGGACAGGGAGTTACAACTTGTTAGCCAACCTCTTGACATAACACCTTGTGGAAACAACTTTTACACTATTTCTACCACGTGGCTAGGTTTAAACCTGCGCTAATGCTGCTGCTGTTCCTGTTTCCTTTCTTTCGGTTTTCTTCTCTCTCTCAATATTAGTTAAATTTAGAAAAACTGCACTAACTGAATATATCTAAGTAAATGAGTAATGGCAAACGATTTTCATTTTCTCCTTGACATCCTTGGTGACTGAGATGGGCAGATAGCACAACAATGTTCTCAAAATGTGCAGACATGCCAAAAAGTGAGCAGTTAGGTCTTCTCTGTTCTGATTCTCCTTCTTAGCTTCCCCCAAAAACTATTGTGTGAATTAGTCAATATAAGCTGTAGCGATAACTTGAGTGGGAATAGATTATGACAGCTTTCAGCAACCTGGGACTGTCCAAATCTGTGGTTCCCGCAGGGGTCAATTAGATTTTTAACGGGGGCAATTCAAGAATGAGTTATTAAGAGTTAATGGCCTTTTAGGCTTCCTCCATGTGAATAGTTCACTTTTTGAATAATCAGAATTATATGTCACAAGGGGCATGCATCAGGATTTTAGAGATGCTTAGGTGGGGCATGGCCCGAAAAAGGTTGGGAACCACTGGTCCAAATGTTTTGGTCAGCAATTAGTTGCCTCTTTCCGGGCTGTACTACTTCAGAATTTAGGAGGGTGTCTGCATGATTGAGTATTTTTCTTTATAGTTTAAGAAAATTATTCCCTGAACCCAGAACCATAGCTATCAACTGTCCCTTATTTGGTGGGAAAGTCCCTTATTACTGTGGCTGTGTCCCGCTGCTGTCCCTTATTGATGATGTCCCTTAAATTTCCCGGGTTTCAAAGGAAGCAGCTCCTCTCCCTCCCTTCCTGCCGGCCAGGGAGGAGGGAGGCTCCAACAGTGTTGCTTGGCTGCGTTGCTCACCCAATAAGGAGTCTAAGAATGACTGGGGGGTGGAGCTTGCATGCCTTGTGCCGATCAAATTGGCTGCATTGCCTGTGGACTCGCTTTTGCTCAGCGCTTCCCAGCAGAGAGGTGACGGTGGTTTTCCTTGCTGCATCCCCTTTGCTGGGTTGCTGCGCTGTGGGAACCACCGCTTGAGGCTTCATTTGGCTGCTGGCTGGGCTTTCTGCCTTTGGCTCGGAGGGGCTCAGAAGTTGAACATACCTGTGCTGGGAAAATCCCTTATTTTGGCTGCTGATCCCTTATTTTCAAGGCTGCTGATCCCTTATTTTCAAGGCTGCTGGTCCCTTATTTTCAGATCTGTAAGTTGACAGCTATGCTCAGAACACTTGATAAAAGGGAAAGGGTTCCAATCTAACTCTCCCCTCCATGCTGTTTTTAAATATGTGGGGATTGTTTTTTGCCCTTGGGTGAGCTTTCTATCATGAGAACCTTCAACTGCAGTCAAAGGTGGTGTGTTCCAGATAGAGCTTCACTATCTGCTGTTTCTGAGATCTAAATCTAACGGACAGTTGGTCCTTCTCTAGCCCATACGGGAAAGTCCACATATTTTTGTTTTCTGTGTGGGCAGCATACAGAGCATCTATCATGCTACTCACATCTTACGTAGGAATGAAATGGTACAACCATCTTGGGTTTTGTTTTTAGTAGAAAAATCATTGTTTTCTGTTCTTGTCGGGAGGTTCAAAAGGTCAGCCAAGGAAGACTTAAGGGGTGGTGTAAAAGCATGCCTATTATGGGGAACTTAAACTTAGAAAAACTCTTATTGCCCTTCTGGTAGGCTGAGAGGTTAGGGTGTGTGTGTGTGTAAAAAAAGTGTATATAAGTGAATCTAGTAAGCAGAGACGGTTGCTTGGGAATTCAAGAAAGCATTTTAAAATCCCAAGAAGAAGCCAGGACAGAGAGCATTACAGAGGCACCAGACTCCAGGGATAAAAGAAGTTGAGCCAGAAGCTTCACTGCTATTAGACTAGGATGAGCTGAAATTGTGTTATTGGCTTAAGCCGGAAAGCGCCTAGATAGAAAAAAGGATTTTTCTATGCTACTTTCATATCCAAATTGCTTATTAGAGTTAACTGTATGGAAAGTACCTTCTAATCTTATGTTGCTTTCTTTCTTTTCCTTTTCTCTCGTTTTCTCTTTCTTCTCTTTCCTTTCCTTGTCTTTTCTTCCTTCTGACTTTGTTCCGTCTTAGAGGCAGAGGGCCTTCTCGGTAGTGGCGCCTGCCCCGGGGAACACCCTCCCAGCAGATGTCAAGGCAATAAGCAACTATTTTACTTTTAAAAGACTACTGAAGTAAATCAACTAGAACACCTGTTTAGGGAAGTTTTTAATGTTTGGTGCGGTATTAGTTTTAATATTCGGTTGGAAGCCACCCAGAGTGGCTGGGGAAACCCAGCCAGTTAGGAGGGGGAATAAATAATAAATTCTTGTTATTATTAAAGTAGCTATTTTTTCTCAGTATATCATAAAAAAGATCCTTTGTAATGGGAATGTGTTTTTGTACATCTTTGAATCAGTATCGATAAATAGATTTTTTTTTATAAAAGGAAAAGGAAGCACCTTCCAATCAAAGAAGAGGAATTGCAGATTTCTGCGAGAGGGAATTGATCAGCAAAGTCATTGTCCCGAGATATTGTGATAAGCCATTATCTTTAAAAAGAACGATTACCAAACTGCGTGGATGATACAGTCTTTGCTGGCTTCTGGTTACAGCAGCCAGGGAGTGCAACCTCTATATGATACCTTATTACCTGGCATCGGCAGTAGATATCTCCATCATAAAACCTGTATGTCAACTTCCTATTTTGACATTTTGCTGACCACTGTCAATCGAAGTAATTAAGTTGAGCTACTAGGAACATTGATCTAACCCAATATGGCAGCTGACATGTCCCCAGCTATAATCCAGCTCTGAAACAAAAAAAGTTTTGGCTCAGACTCTCCCCGACAGCAGATCCAATTAAACTAAGGGCTGAAAAATGTTCCATCAAGTTTATACCTTTTCTGAATTTTGCTCTGATTAAGGGAACATTGTTCTCTTTCCTGTTTATTCATCCTTCTTTATTACCTTTTCCCTCATGAACTCCTGATTACTCAACACCTAAAGCCTCTAATATGCTTGTGTTGTTTATTCCCTTTAATTTGTTAAATGCTTCACTGCTTTTCAGGCAATGGATGTGAAAACTCAGTCAAAGCCACCCAAGGACTGCTGTGTGTAGCTTCTTTCCCAGCAGAGACTGGATGGCTGGCCAGATCACAGAATTTTAGATTTGGAAGGGACCCCAGTGATCATCTAGTCCAACCCCCTGCGATTCAGGAATATGCAGCTGCCCCGTACAGGGATTGAACCTGCAACCTGCATTATCAGTGCCACGTTCTAACCAACTGAGCTATCCAGGCTGACATGCATCAGCTAGCTTTCTATCAGGTTTCATATTGTCGCTCTTCCACATTAATGGAACTAGGTGCTATTAAAGCCATACCAAAGGCTGCCACTGAAAATGACGCAAACAGCCTTCATGTGTTTTTCACATTTTGTGTCCTCCCCCCCCATTCAGCAGCAGTAGTACTGAAAAAACCATTTCAACTTTCCCTGTGATTTTATTATTTCCCAATTGCCCTCTGAGCATCAAGATGGGCAGTATCAAAACATCCCTCGTAGCTCATGTTTTGTTTCATTTTCCTAGCTTAAGGCATTCCTCATACGATACGGTTCAGTGTACTATATCAGATAATGAATGAAACGGAGTGAAAGAGCATTTTATCTGGAAAGATCACAAACATTGTTCAAGTGCGTGGAACATTTCTCTTGACCCGTGAGAAAAAGGAGGCTGTGCAAACTGTCGTTGATTTAGCTCTGGCAGCCGCAAATCTATCCCCCCCCCCCTTGGTCTGTTTAGTACTGAAATGTGCTTGGATGGTGGCTGTTGAGTGAAATATGTAGACAATTTCCTTATATATCATCAGGCTAATTTTTCAAGAATTGTTTTTTTAGCTGTACTTTTAGATTGGCCACCTGCATGGATTCATATATAATTTTTGTCGGGCCTCAGAGACAGGCCACACCAAAAACCTGATTCCAACACAGGTTGAAAGAGAACCAAGCCTGATCAGCAGCATCTCCTGAAGAGATTGAGGGGAGTAGCAAACTTAGATGGTTGGGTTTTATAGGGCAAGGTTTGCCAGTACCTCCAACAGCACCCACAAAAGAAAAGATCCCCTCAAAACTCCACGAGAGCCTGCTTTCTCTTCCTGCTCGGTTTCTGTTTGACCAGACCCAGCCTTTCATACATTGAATTATGACCCTTAAAACATGGCAGATGATGCCCCCCCCCCGGTGATGGGGCAGCGGATGAGGCGGGAGGAATGCCCACTCTATTTTGTGGTCCTGTCTCTTTCCCTGCTCTTTCTGATGTGGCAGCCATTTTGTGTTACGCAACACACACTCCATGGCAGCCATTTTGTGACTGGCACCCACAGGGGTGCCAACTTGAATAAAAAATTGGGGGGGGGGCAGGTAAACGTCGCCCTGCATAATGTGGTGTGCACACACCTTTGAATGGCAATGGCCATCAACTGGGGGGGGGGAGCTGTTATGTATTGAAGTGCTCACCCTGGCCACCAGGGGTATTGTGTATATCGTTTTCACTCAGGTCCACGTCAGTTAATTTAGGCGGGAAACCCTGGGGTGTTGTTGTTACAATGTTGACAGCCGGCTGCCTATAAAAGCAGGCCGGCTGAGCTGTTCAGTTCAGTTCAGTTCAGTTCCAGCTTACTTATAAAGAACTACTTAGATAAATCTCTGTGTTGTCTGCTTTGTCAACCCACTACTTGATAGGAGCCCTCTCAAATATTTTATTGGGGGGGGGATGAAGCGACCTCGGCCCCTAGGAGTTGGCTCCTATGGGTGCCCGTGGTGATTTTCTTCAAAATTCCAGCTGCGCCAACTAGTCCCAAATGGTTGGCGACCCCTGTATGTAGATTCAGGTTGGTCTTGATTAGTCCATGGGGTGATCTGCCAGTATGCAGGCTGAGGTATTATTGGGCCGTATTCTGCTTTGGCGTCACCTTTGCACTGCAGCACTTAAGCAGCATTTATGCTGTGAAACAGAGCAGCTATTTCACAACCCTCCCTTCACCCTAGTAAGTCTATTGCTTTTTCATTGCTGGGAAGATGTGGTTTGACTGTTGGAGCAGGCATTGTCAGGGGAGGCTGTCTGGTGTGTTGGGTGTTAAAAAGTAATTTGACCACTGCCAGAGGCGGCTCTGTGGCGTAAAGCTTGTTTAAAGTTCATCTAAGTGTGGCAAACATTCCTCTCTGCACTTTCATGGGTTTTGGAGAAGAAGGAGACCTGCAGTAATAAAATAGAAAACAAGATGTAAAGTCTAGCTTCTGCAGCATAGCATTTTGTGAGCAAACAAGTCCTGGAATAAACAGGATGCGTTAACATCTCTCGCAGATTTTTTTTGTCCCTGTTGCCGAGCGTTTGTTTTCTTCAAAATTCAAATCACACTTTAGGCAGGGACACTTTTGCCATGTGGAAGCTTAAAACTTTTACATCTCCATTTGATGCACATCTGTTGCAAAAATTCTGCATTTCTCGGGAATGAGAAATGCAGAACAATTTTGGCCATTTGTAAAAGTCGAAAACCAACTGGATTTATTGTTTGGCCTCTCTCTGCAGTGCTACACCTGGGAAACATCTAGTGTAGGAACGTGTGCCATTCTGGAAATGGGTGACAAGCTGATCAATGCTATATCTTACTTTAAGACCTTGCAGAACAAAACAGCCTAATCGTGATGGCCATCTGAAAAACAATCAGTCAGCTCTTGTGCCTTTTTGCTACCCTCTGATGAGGTCCAGCTCGCCTACCAACCTCTCTCTGCTAAACGAATATTACAGGAAAGCAGATCAGGGCAGGTCTGTCTGGAGAATTCCTCAAGACCAGCACTCACTACATAAGTTGATAATCTGAAATTTTGTACACTCTAAGTGTCCTGATTTTCCAGGGACAGTCCTGGAATTATGCAAGCCATCCCAGCTTCTGATTTGATCCCAGAATGTCCTTATTTCCCCTGCCAGTGCCACTCCTGCCACAATTAGAGAAGACAATGAGCCGGTGCTTATTCTGAACAGTGGTGGTGAGGGAGCATCCTGTTGCCTCTGCATGGTTGCTGCTGCTGCCTCCCCACAACCTTGGGCAGTTCATGGCAGCCTCTGGAGAACAGGCAAGAAGAGTTTGGATTTGATATTCAGCTTTATCACTACCCAAAGGAGTCGCAAAGCGGCTAACATTCTCCTTTCCCTTCCTGCCCCCACAACAAACACTCTGTGAGGTGAGTGAGGCTGAGAGACTTTGAGAAGTGTGACTAGCCCAAGGTCACCCAACAGCTGCATGTGGAGGAGCAGGGAAGCGAACCCAGTTCACCAGATTACGAGACTACCGCTCTTAACCACTACACCACACAGGCAAGGAGGAGACGAGGCTGCTGCCACAACCCCATGTGATGCACCAGCTCTGAGGGGCAGGCAGAGGGCAGGGTCACTCTGGCCAGGGACAAAGGGGGAGCAGAGTGGAGCACGAGGAGTCTTGATAATTTATTTTCAAAAAGGTTTGGTGAGTCCATGTCTAATCTTGCCCCTTTCTAAAATATATTCATTGGTGTGCATTTTTCTTTTTATAATTTGACCAAACCGGTCCTTAAAGACCTACATTGGCTCCCAGTACGTTTCTGAGCACAATTCAAAGTGTTGGTGCTGACCTTTAGAACCCTAAATGGCCTTGGCCCAGTATACCTGAAGGAGCATCTCCACACCCATCGTTCAGCCCCAGACACCGGGGTCCAGATCCGAGGGCCTTCTGGTGGTTTCCTCACTGCGAGATGTGAGGTTACAGGGAACCAGGCAGAGGGCCTTCTCGGTAGTGGCGTCTGCCCTGTGGAACGCCCTCCTGTCAGATGTCAAGGAAACAAACAACTATTTGCCTTTAGAAGACATCTGAAGGCAGCTTTTAATGTTTGAAGTTTTATTCTGTGTTTAGTGTTCTTTTGGGAGCCGCCCAGATCGTAACTGTCAACCTTTCCCTTTTCTTGTGAGGAATCCTATTCGGAATAAAGGAATTTCCCTTAAAAAAAGGGAAACGTTGACAGCTATGCCGAGATGGGCAGGGTATACATAATAAAAATTATATTATTAAAATATAATCGGGATTATGAGGTTTTCTCAGAAGAGTGGAGAGTGCTGTGTCCCTGACAGGAAATGTTCTGCAGGAGGTGGGGGGGGGGGAGTAAATGCAGGGTTGAGAAGGTCAGTTGGGGAGGACAGAAATGTCCCTATTTTCAACTTTGGAATGTTGGAGGGTGTGAAATTTGTCAATAAAAGAGCATGCAAATGTATTCACAAATAGTTCCAAAGGTTAGTCTTGCTAAGCAAAGCTCCCTCTCAGATGTGCACGTATCTTTTGACATTGATCTTATCAGAGAGATGTTGGCAAGATACGCTTGCTCTCACTTCCTGGATCTGTGAAATCTTGCCATTCCTACTGCAGATGCAGTCCTTAATGTAAAACCCATTTCCGGGGAAAATATATATATTAAGGTTGCTGGCGATTCCCAGCAATGAATCATGCTGAGAGTTCCTTGAGGTGCAGTTATCTTTATTGTTATGGAATAGAGGAGGACACACGTGGATTATTTTGGCCACTAAGGCCCCTTTTAATGGCTATATATATCTGCCAAGGCCATTAACACATCACATTGTAGTCTCTCTAGCTTTATTAGAATTAACGAAGTGATCCTATGGAGGGGTGAAGATTGCTTGGTGGAGAGGCTGCCAGTTCATAAGCCCTGCCAGCTCACACCAGCCAAGGTTTTTAAAGCGTTGATTTAAACCAAGCACATGAACGTGAAAAGATAGTTTCTCCCAGTTTCTCATTTTGTTCTAGCCTTACATTAAGGTCCTCACATTTCTGCATCAGTCTTGGGGAGGGGAAATTTACATTCTCATGGAAATCTGCCAGATTTTAGTGCACATTTTCCCCAATATACATGTTAGTTGTTGTTTTTTAAATACATGTTTATTAAATTTTCACTTTAAACAACAAACAATAAATTTCCATATTCATCTACACAGCTCATTTTCCACAGGTCTGCTGAGCAATGACTTCCCTCCCTCCCGGCCACAGGCTTTCTTTTTCAATCTACATCTCACAGTTTCCTCTCCTTTCCACAAATCCATGTCGTAAGATTTATTTCAGTCCTGCTAATGTCTTAGAATAGAATAATAGAATCATAGAATCATAGAGTTGGAAGAGACCACAAGGGCCATCGAGTCCAACCCCCTGCCAAGCAGGAAACACCATCAGAGCACTCCTGACATATGGTTGTCGAGCCTCTGCTTAAAGACCTCCAAAGTAGGAGACTCCACCACACTCCTTGGCAGCAAATTCCACTGTCGAACAGCTCTTACTGTCAGGAAGTTCTTCCTAATGTTTAGGTGGAATCTTCTTTCTTGTAGTTTGGCTCCATTGCTCCGTGTCTGCTTCTCTGGAGCAGCAGAAAACAACCTTTCTCCCTCCTCTATGTGACATCCTTTTATATATTTGAACATGGCTATCATATCACCCCTTAACCTTCTCTTCTCCAGGCTAAACATGCCCAGCTCCCTTAGCCGTTCCTCATAAGGCATTGTTTCCAGGCCTTTGACCATTTTGGTTGCCCTCTTCTGGACACATTCCAGTTTGTCAGTGTCCTTCTTGAATTGTGGTGCCCAGAACTGGACACAGTACTCCAGGTGAGGTCTGACCAGAGCAGAATACAGTGGCACTATTACTTCCCTTGATCTAGATGCTATACTCCTATTGATGAGGCCCAGAATTGCATTGGCATTGGCTTTTTTTCTTCAAACTCCTACAGTTATTACTTATGTGGTCAATAAATTTACTCCAATCTCTTTGGAATTTTGATTCTTCCTGGTTTCAGATCTTGCAGGTCAGTTTTGCCAGTTCCGCATAATCCATCATCTTCGTATGCCACTCCTCCAACGTTGGTAACTCCTGTAATTTCCACTTTTGGGCTAATAATGTTCTCGCCGCAGTCATTGCATACATAAATAGTCTTTGATCTGCCTTTTGCAATTTGCAGTGGGGGTGGGCCAATATACACGTTAGTTAATGCAATTTTGCCTGGTGTACACATTTTTGCACATAATTTCCCTAGCACAATGCGTTTTAGGTGTTGTTTTTCATGACTATATGCATTTGATTGGGTTGGAGAACTGCAAACACCAAATTCAGAAGAGTGCAAATTTCAAAGAATAGCTGTGCCTCATTTTGCACATTACTTCTGAAAGTGAGAATCAGGTAGGTTCGCATTAAAATCTGAATGGAACCATATTTCTCCCCCATCCATAGCATAGGTGCATCTAATGAAGTTGGAGGGCCATCTGCCATAGATGTGTTAGCTGAGATTCCTGCATTGCAGGGGGTTGGACTAGATGACTCTTGGGTCCCTTCCAACTCTACAGTTCTATGATTCAATAATAATAATAATAATAATAATAATAATAATAATAATAATAATAATAATATATTTGTAGCCCACCCTCCCCAGCCAAAACCGGGCTCAGGGCGGCTAACACCAAATATTGTTGTTGTTGTTTAGTCATTTAGTTGTGTCCAACTCTTCGTGATCCCATGGACGAGAGCACTCCAGGCACTTCTGTCTTCCACTGCCTCCTGCAGTTTGGTCAAACTCATGCTGGTTAGCTTCAAGAACAGTATCCAACCATCTCGTCCTCTGTCGCCCCCTTCTCCTTGTGCCCTCCATCTTTCCCAACATCAGGGTCTTTTCCAGGAAGTCTTCTCTACTCATGAGGTGGCCAAAGTATTGGAGTCTCAGCTTCACAATCTGTCCTTCCAGTGAGCACTCAGGGCTGATTTCCTTCAGAATGGATAGGTTTGATCTTCTTGCAGTCCATGGGACTCTCAAGAGTCTCCTCCAGCACCACAATTCAAAAGTATCAATTCTTCGGCGATCAGCCTTCTTTATGGTCCAGCTCTCACTTCCATACATCAGTACTGGGAAAACCATATCTTTAACTATACGGATCTTTGTTGGCAAGGTGATGTCTCTGTCTAGGTTTGTCATTGCTTTTCTCCCAAGGAGCAGGCCTATTTTAATTTCGTGGCTGCTGTCACCATCTGCAGTGATCATGGAGCCCAAGAAAGTAAAATCTCTCACTGCCTCCATTTCTTCCCCTTCTATTTGCCAAGAGGTGATGGGACCAGTGGCCATGATCTTCGTTTTTTTGATGTTGAGCTTCAGACCATATTTTGCGCCCTCCTCTTTCACCCTCATTAAAAGGTTCTTTAATTCCTCCTCACTTTCTGCCATCAATGTTGTGTCATCTGCATATCTGAGGCTGTTGATATTTCTTCTGGCAGTCTTAATTCCGGTTTGGGATTCATCCAGCCCAGTCAAACAATTGGTTAAAATACAGTTCTAAATCACATTTAAAATCAGAATAAAATTAAGTGGGAGTCCACAAATCACAATTGTAGGGGTAAGGAAATGTTCACCAGGAAATGAATAACTTACCCTCAGAGTCCATGCTCAGCAAATTCTTTCTCATGGCCTGGTTTGATTGGGAGACTAGCAAAGCAAGGCACAAACTGGCAACAAGTTCCTGCAGCAACTTTGTCCTCACATCTCCCCAAACAGAACCGGACTGGAAAACGTCAGCCATACCATCAAGACTCATTCAGTTCCACATCTGTCAGTGTGATACTCCATCATCTGTCAGAAATACCTGTCTACTCTGTCTATGTTGATCAACAGGGCAGGCTTTATGCAGGATCCTAATATGAATGCACGCAGGCCAGACATTTTTTTAAAAGATAATATTCAGAAAACTGTGACATGGCATTTTGCTGCCAGCCTTGACATCACCATCATTCAACAACAGCATCTGAAAGGAGAGCTCTAGCATGTAGTCACAGAATTGGCATTCATTAGCATTTTTGATATGATGGAACTGGGGTTCAGAAGAGACTTTGGCCAAATTCTCAACTAACACTTAAAGTGCTATGATACCACTTTAAAGTTATGGTTCTCCACCCCAATAATTCTGCGAGTTCTGGTTTGTTTAGACATTTCACTGATTTTATACATTTCATTAATTTTACAATCATTTTGACATTTCAAAACTTGACTTCCTCCTCTTTCTGCGGTTCCTCAAATTTATATTTAATATCTTCTGCATATTCAAATTACCATAACCTAATTTGCTCATTTATTCATCTTCTTAAAATATATACTCTTATGAAACTGCAGGCTCTTACAATAATCCTGCCAATGTTTTTATCTGTTTACAGTTTATCTGTAAATATTCAATAAACCATTTCCATTCTTTTATTTAAAAAAGTTTGTTATCTTGATTTCTTATTCTTCCAGTAAGTTTTGCCATTTCTTCATATTCTATAAGTTTTTGTATCCATTCTTCCTTTGCTGGGACTTCTGCTTCTTTCCATTTTGGGGCAAGTAATATTCTTGCTGCTGTAGTAGCATACATGAATAAGTTTCAATACAATTTAGGTAGTTCTGTCCCTATAATTCCAAAAAAAATATTGAGAATTACAGAGCTACAATTTCCAGCGCTGTTTAATAATCAATACCTCTGCCCGAGGAACTCGAAGAACTGTCACCCTGTGAGTGGAATAGTGGGGTCTCCCAACGACTCTCAGCACCTTTAACAAACTCCCAGAATTCTTTGGGGGAAGCCATGATTGTTTACAGTTCTATCATAGTGTCTTAAATATAAAGTGTGAATGTGACCTAGGAGTTAGTCTGGCTTTGAGGGGTGGGAAGCATTGTCCCACTCTAAGCATTTCAGTATTGATTTTGCAAGGACTATTTTGTCAGAAATAGCTCAGAATGTGTCACACTGACTGCATTCTCCCTGCATGTATAAACTTAATATGGAAAGGTAAAGGTAAAGGACCCCTGACAATTAAGTCCAGTCACAGACAACTCTGGGGTTGTGGCGCTCATCTCGCTTTACAGGCTGAGGGAGCCGGCGTTTTGTCCGCAGACAGTTTTTTCAGGTCATGTGGCCAGCATGACTAAGCCACTTCTGGAGCAATGGGACTCCGAAACCAGAGCAGCACATGGAAATGCCATCTTCCTGCCACAGTGGTACCTATTTATCTACTTGCACTGGTGTGCTTTCGAACTGCTAGGTTGGCAGGAGCTGGGACAGAGCAACCAGAGCTCACCCCATCATGGGGATTTGAACCGCCAACTTTCTGATCAGCAAGCCCAAGAGGTGCAGTGGTCCGGCTAGGCTAGGACCCTTTTCCTCTAGACTTACGTATGGAGGGATCTAGAAGCACCCAGATGTGAGCACACATACCCAGTCTGAAGTGGTGCAGTTCATGCAGAGGTTAACTTTCCTCAATGGAAATCAGAGCAGAGTATTTCTGAAAGGCTCAGACAGCAAACATGAGGATATTTCCATGTATTTTGCTCCATGCATCACTACAGTTTTCAAAGATATAAAAAGGGACGATATTTTTTAAAAAACAACAACTGCAGAAATATTGAGACGGCTTGGTAGAAAAGTTTTTTGTGGTTTCAGATATCTGAGGCCACAGAATTACTGTTCACCTCACCAGATGGATGACCTGCTCAAATTATGTTGGGGTGAGGAACATAAAAGGCTTTCTAGCCTTATGACAGCTCATATCTGACCTCCTAAGGCTTTTGCCCCAGACAGCAGAGCTGCCATGTGGTAACTTATCTATGGCCAGCTGTTCTGGGAGAAAGAGGTGGCTGGGAGAGTTCTGTTATTATTATTTCCATAGCCCTAGATGATTTTCAGGGGATTTGAGAGGGATGCCACATATGCTAGGAATTATTGCCTCAGAATCCCCAAAAGCCAAGCCAAAGATTTAAGATTCCTTTCCAACACGTCCATCAGATCTGTTTGGGCCTCTTCCCCTCCATGCAAATATTTTTGCATGTGGGATGATTTACTATTCAAACCAGCTGAGGCTAACTAGCTGCAGTTGCCATCTGGCCAACTTTAACCCAGCCTGAAATGGGCTGTGTGTGTTTGTTTTAAATCTTCTGGCTGCATCTTTTTTAAACATAGGCAGAAGAGACAACCTATCTGTAGCTCATAAACACTGCTTATGACGCATGTGAGCAGGGCCGGATTTAGGTTTGATGAGGCCCTAAGCTACTAAAGGTAATGGGGCCCTTTATATGTCCAGCTGTCCTTGTAAACAACCAATTGTCACTGTTTTTTGTGTTGAATGTATGCTATATGGTAATTTATGGATCTCATAGGTATCTAAAGCCATTCACACATAACAAAATATGCATTTTATCAAAGTGCATCCAGGTTTTTTCCTTTACATTTTTTTGGGGCCCCCAAGAGAATGGGGCCCTAAGCTATAGCTTGTTTAGCTTATATATAAATCCATTGAAAAGGAAAAGGAAAATGAGCAGATCAGCTTCTTTCCAAACCTTCTGCACAATAAATCAGTGGGATGGATTCACATACCTCAGGTGTGGTTCTCCAGGTGGTGCCAAACTACAACTCCCATCATCCCTGGCAGTTGGCTGTGCCTGCTGAGGCTGATGGGAATTGCTGTTCAGCGAAACCTTGAAAGCCAAAGGTTTCCCGCAACTGATATACCTGCTTTGGGGCAAGTTCAGTCTTGTTGTTGGCATCTGTCTGGTGTGCGCCTCCAGGAATGAAGTCAAACCACTGTGCTAGCAGCACCAAAGTGACCTCTCCAGGGCGCAAGCCTGGGCAATTTGTATGGAGGTCTTGGGCTGTCGAGACAACACGACCCAACCCCCAACCTTGCTGATGTGGTCCAAAGGAAGCAGACCAATATGTTTGGCACCAGATTGGCTGCAGGAGTTGATGGAAGGAGACATACAAAGTGCCATCCAACCATCTTAGAGACTCTGCTCTGGATTTTTGCAGGGCTGTCAGCCAGTGCCCCGAACAGTAAAAAACGAAATCAATTGAAAAGACTTTAAAACATGAGATAGACAAGGGTCCTTGATGCCACCAAGGGGAGTGCCTGAAGGTCTCATGGGGTTCATGGATGCCACGATGGGGGTCCCAGGTATATAAAATGAACTAGTCCACATATCCTGTCCATATTTGAAGTGAACTGTCTGTACTGCTATAAACCAATGCAAGCTAAAGCACTTTGCCCCCCTCCACATGTGATTTAGGGTCATCCTGCCAGCTTAGAAGTACAGACCAGTCACAGAATATGAGGAAACCTTTATAAGAGGTGAGGTTCACAGGGAGACCTGCAATAGGAGAGGCCAATAAAATTCCAGTTTGCTCAGACAAGTTTTCCATTCTACGAAATGTGGCTCTTTGCACCTTCTAAGAGCAAAAGGTAGAAGGCAAAAATATATTTGTGCATTTGGCTCATCACTATTATTACTATAGGGTTCCTCACCGTTTCAGTGGAATTGTCTGTGCAAGGAACCTGTATAAATAATTCCTCTGAAAGCATGGGGAAGCTGAGCCTAATAATGACTTGCTCAAGAAGATGAGCAGGAAGTCAGCCAGAAAACCTGTATTCCCTGTCTGTTCTGTGATGCCACCCAGGAACCTATAGCTATCTCTGGGTATATCTCTACAGAGGGAGAAACTGCATTGTGCAAGTCTATTCTTGAGCAAATGTGAGTTTCATTAATGTGCAAGCACAACGCTAGATTATGCAGAGATATAGGGAATGCTATTCCAGGAATGTCTCAGGAATGACTCCCAAGCATTTGCATGAAAGTCTCAGCAGAGCTACATGCATGCAAGTTCCTGTGTATAGTTCAGGAACTATAGAAAATTCAGTATCTCTCATTGCTTGTACAGTTTTATTTGAAAAGACTCAGTTTCATATCCTGGAAATAGGAACAGGGCTTGCAGTCCAAATCCATCTCCCCTGAATTCTCTGAAGGTCTATCTGCTCACCCAGGAACAATTTCAGTACACTTCCAGGCCACTAAAAGTTTGTGCATTTCGGTGCAGATGCCTGAAATCTCCATGCACAAGCTTTTTGTACACCCCATGCTTTAGATTCTTTGTTTTCATTCCCCATGATTGCAAATTACTATCTAATAAAAGAGTCCTCTCTAGGTTTCCAAGAACTGAACCATAGCAAAAGGAACCCATTCATTTTCTATTCTGTTTTGACACTCCAAAATTAATGCTGCTATATCAAAATTATACAGAGAAACCTGTTACACAATACATTGCTGAGTTCATTCATTGTGACAGCAAGTAAAACAGCTCTGGAGAGAGGAAAGAGCAGTGTGATCTAGGTTACAGTCTCTGCTTTGCATAAGAAAGATTTCCCCCCTCTTTGGTGCCAACTTGTTTGCACAATAGCTCAAATTGGTACAGACAGACCATTAGATTTTTCATATCACCAGGCTAATAGGAATCTAACTTTAGAAACCTTCTTATAATCTGGGGGATGGGGAGTGAATAGTTTAGTGTAGACATTTTCATTACATGTTGACAATTTATACTATCCACAGAAATGTGATCCTCTAAAAAAATATTTTGAAGGCAACAATCTCTTTATTTTCCTACATTCTGCTCAAGCTGGCTGGCTGCTTGCGTTGGCCTATCCCAGGAATGGAAATGTTCTATGAATGATATGCTGTGATTTCATTCCCACGTCCCGAAGCACATTACAGGTTTAGCACTGGGAGACTAATGCAACAACAAACCATGTAGCAACAAATTGTTATAAGGAAAAAAATACTGTTACAAGAGCAAACACTTCCTCCTTCCATTCTGCCTTTCTTTGAACATAAGGGGAGGAGTTTAGAAGCTTTTGGTTCTTGTTTGTGGTAAACCATAGACTGTTATTTTGTTCAAAGTGACAGACTATGGTTTCCACTAACTTTTCCGTAGTTTGCCTTCAAAACCAGATTCCAAACCATGGTTTGATCCTGATTTGACCCCTAGCTTGAGGGTGACCAAAGGTTAGCACAAACCACAGTTTCTGGCATTCTGATGAAATGGCAAATTAGGAGGCGAACTAAATCACTCAAACATGAAGGAAGGGAAAGAGGAAGAAGGAATTATTTGAGCTCAAGCCTTGCTGCTAATCATTCTTGGAATAGTAAACCATGGCTTGCCTTTATGTCTGAATTTAGTGTGATTTCCCAAAGTAACTTAGTTAAGCAAAGCCATTTCTTTTAGTGTAATTCTATGTACATATGTACATGAGTATATAATTTTTCAACCAGCACACTAGAGATATTTCTTTTAGAGGGATGCAGATAATCACTAAACACATGCATCTATTACCATGACTAAGAAAACATAGATTGGAAATTCTCATTGCAAAATGCTTTCTCTTTCACCTTCTTCAGATATTCTGATGGTAGCCAAAGCTATGAGTTACAGCTATGAGTGATAATATAGGAAGAGCCAAAATGTTGCATAGAGATCCCACAGAAGCCTTGGGCAAAAGACATGTTTGCTGCCGATGGCACAACCACCACCCACATTAATCAGAAGATACCAGTAAGACATGTAACAAAGTGTTGCAGTGTACCTCTGAACAAGGAAGGATTCCAAGAGTTTCCTCTGTGCCAGTAAGAGAGCAGGAGTATCTGCTTGACCTGGTGCCCAGGTTCAGATAACCTCACAAAGCAGGGAATGGGCTCCCCATGTTGTAAGGGTGTTTGAGGTTGGGTGGCAGCGAGGAAGATTTCCCCATAATTCTCTGAGCTGCGGAATCTGCTCTGGTCTCAGGTAGCCAAAGTTCTACAAGGGCAGTCACTTTCTATCTTGTGTGTGTGTTTGGCCACTTATGGTGGCTTGAATTTTATCTACTTCTTCATAACTAAGGGTTCTCCCTGGTGTGTAGTGCCTTGTATGACACTGGCTTTCATCTCATAGTGACTGGCACAGGCCACTCAAGTTCAGCGCTGGAGTAATGTTGACATACCCTCCCGTCTTTCTCCAATGAAAATAGAGACCTTCCCTCCGACATTTCTCCAATGAAAACAGGGGTGTCCTATTCCATACCCTCCAACATTTCTCTGACAAAAATAGGGGCACTTGCGGGTGGCACTGTGGGTTAAACCACATAGCCTAGGACTTGCTGATCAGAAGGTCGGCGGTTTGAATCCCCGCGACGGGGTGAGCTCCCATTGCTCAGTCCCTGCTCCTGCCAACCTAGCAGTTCGAAAGCACGTCAAAGTGCAAGTAGATAAATCGGTACTGCTCCGGCGGGAAGGTAAACAGCGTTTCCGTGCGCTGCTCTGGTTCGCGAGAAGCAGCTTAGTCATGCTGGCCCCATGACCCAGAAGCTGTATGCCGGCTCCCTTGGCCAATAAAGCGAGATGAGCGCCGCAACCCCAGAGTCGGCCACGACTGGACCTAATGGTCAGGGGTCCCTTAAGGACCAGCAGGACATTCCGGGATCAAATCAGAAACTGGGATGGCTTCTGTAAATCCAGGATTGTCCCTGGAAAATAGGGACACTTGGAGGAGCTGCGTTGAATATTTCTCACATAGAATAACTAATTTTATTTTGATAGGAATCTTAAACACTTTTGCCTTTATCCATAGATATGAAAGATCTGGGAATCAAGTGACCAATTCAGACAAATATAACTAGTAGCAATGACTTTCAACCCGGATGATTTTAAAAGAGGATTAGACAAATTCATGGGAGGACAGGCAGGCAGTGGCGACTAACCCTGCTGGCTATGTTCTTATGGCTCAGTGCTAGCTGCACCAGCCGAAAAAGGGTAGAGGATAAATTGACAAAACTACCGCGCAAGTGTTGGCAGCGGATCAATTTACAGCAAACGTGTAAAACTTGGGGTGCCAGCTTCACCCTCTACAATATGATCAGGGGATGTTAAATATTGTCAAGTATCAAAGTCAAACAACAAACTGAAATATCATCAGATGTGCTATTGCTATGAAATATTCAGTGAATATCCTGCAAATGTTTGAAGATGCAGAGAACATCTGGCAAATGTTTGACATCCTGGTTTGCAGAGAGAATTTGGGGAAGCAAATTCATTACAGCTGTGGGTTGGGAGAGTGTAACATGAAAAGTGACTGTAGGTGTTTTTCGGTTCACACCAAAACTGAGGGAATGGCGTTTAAATACTGCCAGCAATGGCTGGATCTACGCCGACCTGTTTAACGTTATTTCCCATTACTAGAATATTATTAGATATGTTGTTCTAAAACATCACAGGGCATACTTGTTAAATAAAACGTCTTTTACCTTTTCCCTCCCGTCAAATGTACCCAGGTAAGATCCTCCCCCTATAGTGTGGGCAGGGTGGTCCCTCCCCCTACCTGGCCTGATCACCTTGGCAACGCCTCCCCAGGCGGGATTGGGCAACTGGCTGAGACCTCCAGGTATGCCACCTGGGGAAGGCGAAGCTAAGCCTGTGCTAATGGTGCCGCATAGGGTCCAGGGGGCTGCGCGCGAACATGCAAAGGGCGCCCCCCCGTTTAATGTGGGGAGTGGTCATTCCCATTATTAGACTAATATTAGATATATTGTTCTAAAACATCACAGGGCATACTGGTTAATTAAATTTTTTTTACCTTTTCCCTCCCATCAAAGGTAAGTAATACCTGGCCACACCATTTCCCAAAACACTGTTTCTTTCCCTGCTGCTGGTAGCTGTTTGCTCTGCTCCACCCTCTGGTGTTACATTTTAATCCTCCCTCCCTCCTTGCTTGAATACCATAGGAGGGGTGTCAGAGTTTGAATGCAGTAAAGAAAGGTAAAACACTACATAGGGACATATGAGCAGTGTTTCACCGTTACAGTCATACCTCGGGTTAAATATGCTTCAGGTTGAGCGTTTCCAAGGAACGCGTTACTTCCGGGTTTCGCTGCTCGTGCATGCGCAGACGCTCAAAATGACATCATGTGCATGCGCAGATGCGGCGACCTGCACATGCGCACATGCGGGTTGCCTTCGCTTCAGGATGCGAATGGGGCTCCGGAACAGATCCCGTTCGCAACCAGAGGTACCACTGTATAGCTGCATAAAACAATTAACAACAACAATTTATGGTGGTACAGTGGTACCCCACAAGACGAACGCCTCGCAAGACGGAAAACCCGCTAGATGAAAGGGTTTTCCGTTTTGGAGGCGCTTTGCAAAACGAATTTCCCTATGGGCTTGCTTCGCAAGACGAAAGCCCATAGGGAAATCTCTGGGACAGGGTTCCCCACTGTCCTCTGACCTCCTCCGAAGGCTGGCGGTGGGGCGGAAAGACCTCCTCCCACCGCCAGCCTTCGGAAGCCTGCTCCAAAGCCTGGCGGTGGGGCGGAAAGACCTCCTCCCGCCGCCAGCCTTCGGAGCATCCTTCCGAAGGCTGGCGGTGGGAGGAGGTCTTTCCGCCCCACCACCAGCCTTCAGAAGCCTGCTCCAAAGCCTGGCGGTGGGGCGGAAAGACCTCCTCCCGCCGCCAGCCTTCGGAAGGATGCTCCGAAGCCTGGCGGCGGGAGGAGGGCTCTCTGCCCCACCGCCAGCCTTTGGAAGGCTGCTCCGAAGGCTGGCGGCAGGAGGAGGTCTTTCCGCCCCATCGCCAGCCTTCAGAAGGCTGTCCTGAAGACTTGCGGTGGGAGGAGGGTTTTCCTTCCCACCGCCAACATTCAGAATGCTGTTCTGAATGTTGGTGGTGGGGAGGAAAAACCCTCCTCCCACCGCAAGCCCCGGGAACAGAGGAGAAGCGCTGCGCCCCTTCCCCTCTGTTCCCGTACCTGTCCTGAAGGCTTGCGGTGGGGAGAAAAGCCCTTCTCCGCACCGCCAGCCTGGCAAGCGGTTTCCCTAGGAACGCATTAATTGATTTTCAATGCATTCCTATGGGAAACCGTGCTTCGCAAGATGAAAAACTCGCAAGAAGAAAAAACTTGCGGAACGAATTAATTTCGTCTTGCGAGGCACCACTGTACCTTGGGTTAAGTACTTAATTCGTTCCGGAGGTCCGTTCTTAACCTGAAACTGTTCTTAACCTGAAGCACCACTTTAGCTAATGGGGCTTCCAGCTGCCGCCGCGCCACCAGAGCAGGATTTCTGTTCTTATCCTGAAGCAAAGTTCTTAACCTGAAGCACTATTTCTGGGTTAGCGGAGTGTGTAACCTGAAGCGTATGTAACCCGAGGTACCACTGTATTACTTTCCCCAGCCACTCTGGGCGGCTTCCAACAGGAGATTAAAAATACATTAAAATATCAGTCATTAAGCATTAAATTTATTAAGCATTGAACGATAAAAAGGCAAGGTAATAACGCATTGTGCATGTAAAAAGTAGGGCGTCATGTGTCCATGTACATTAGCAAAACCATTCCTTAACCCCTCCTTAACGTTAAAAACCATGAGTGTAGACCCACCATATATTCAGTGAAAACATTGTGGCTTGGATACATGATGAAGGAACTGCATGACTGTGTAAAACAGTGAGCGTAGAATCGCCCAGAATGGTGCAACATGAGGAAGGGACTTTGGGTTGATGCTTGTGGCATCGTTCAGAGCCCTTAATACACTGCAGGATAAAAGAACCTGTCCACCCCCAATATTGTTAGACTAAAACTTGCAACATCCTTGGCCCATGACCTTTCTGGCTGGGGATCACGGGAGTTGGCAGTATGTGTCTGAATATCAGTTGTTGGGAGAGTTACAGATAGGTAGCCGTGTTGGTCTGCCATAGTCAAAATAAAAAAATTCCTTCCAGTAGCACCTTAAAGACCAACTAAGTTAGTTCTTGGTATGAGCTTTCATGTGCATGCACACTTCTTCAGATAGTTGTTGGGAGAGTTCTCTTGTGTTCAGGTCCTGCATGTGGGTTTCATATAGTCACTGTGAGAGCAGGATACTGAACTAGAAGGACCATTGGCCTGATCCAGCAGGTGATAATAACAACAACAACAACAACAACAACAACAACAACAACAACAACAACAACAACAATTTATTATTTACACCCCGCCCATCTGGCTGGGTCTCCAGCCACTCTGGGCGGCTTCCAATGGAATATTAAAATACAATAACCTATTAAACATTAAAAGCTTCCCTAAACACGGCTGCCTTCAGATGTCTTCTAAAAATCTGGTAGTTGTTTATTTCTTTGACATCTGGTGGGAGGGCGTTCCACAGGGCAGGTGCCACTACCAAGAAGGCCCTCTGCCTGGTTCCCTGTAACTTGGCTTCTCGCAGTGAGGGAACCACCAGAAGGCCCTCGGTGCTGGAACTCAGTGTCCATGCACTTATGTTCTTACGTTGAAATCCGAAATCATCCGAAAGACCACTCGTACGATCTGTCCTGAGCAGGACTGGTCAGGTTAAGATGCTAATCCTATTAGCCTCGCGCTTGTCTGGGTCACTGCAAACTACTGCAGCACAAGGAAATGGCTACCCTGGCTGAAATGGGCACTTAATCAGATTAATTAACTTTTTCACTTCCCACTGCTTTGTGTACTCACTGCAGTACATTTCCTTCAGAGGAGCACGAGAAGTTCAGCAGTACAAAAGAAAATTACATCAGCGGCTATGGTTGGCAAATAGTCGTGGGTCAGTGAGGTTGCATGTTTGCAGGGTAATTAAAATCTGGATCAGCTGGCAGGCTGATCCAAAGTTTGATGACTGAAGCACAACTGATTCTGCAATGTATGACTGAGGGTGGGGAGAGTGGACTAGCAAGATGAGGAAACTGAAATCGGCTGACTGGCATCTCCTTTAGTTTGGGGTACTTGCCAGGGATGGTTTGTACAGTTTCTTTTTCCTTTTCTAGTTGTCGAACAAGATACATAGGCAACAAATCTACGTGACTCCCACATTTAAAAACTGCAAAGCGTGAAGCGTTTCAAGGATTGAAACCCAATATAATAATTAATTGTACAGAGGGCATGCTTCATGGGACTGATAAGAGTTATAGTTCAGCAACATCTGCAGGACCAAATGTTCCCCACTCCTTATTAAGGCATGTCCAAAAACTTTGTCAGACTCTTCTTCAGGTTGGATCAAACATAAATACGAAGTGGGCTGTGGCCTTCTGGGTCAAGTGCAATGGAGTGCATGTGTGTGTTTCTTGGGGCATGGTAGGAAAAAACCCCTCAGAGCATGCCATGGGGTTGTTTCAGAAATGTCGAAAATGTCATTTCAGAATTAAAACAGAAAGTTCCCTTTCATGACTCCAGAGAATTTCTGCATTGGGATGGGATTGTGATACAGTAGTACCTCGGGTTAAGTACTTAATTCATTCCGGAGGTCCGAACTTAACCTGAAACTGTTCTTAACCTGAAGCACCACTTTAGCTAATGGGGCCTCCTGCTGCTGCCACGCCACCGGAGCATGATTTCTGTTCTAATCCTGAAGCAAAGTTCTTAACCTGAAGCACTATTTCTGGGTTAGCGGAGTCTGTAACCTGAAGCGTATGTAACCTGAAGCGTATGTAACCCAAGGTACCACTGTATATGTGTGGAAGGGGCCCATGCCACAAGTTTGTGTTGTCTGAGTCCCTAAACTATGACTCTCATCATCTCTGACCATTGGCCATACTAGCTGAGTACAACAACATCTGGAGGACCACAGATTAGCCCAGGGTTTCCCAAACTTGGGTCTCCAGTTGTTTGTGGACTACAGCTCCCATCACTCCTGACCATGGGTCCTGGAAACTAGGGATGATGGGAGTTGTAGTCCAAAAACAGCTGGAGACCCAGGTTTGGGAAACCCTGGGTTAGCGGGTCCAGTTTCATAGGCTGGCTCCAGGTCTGAGGGGGTCTTGAGCAATGCGTCCCTCTCCTCTTCTGTCAGTTGGCTGTGGTGAGCAGGAACATTCCTGGCTGCAGTGACAGTATTCCAAGCAGTGTTGGGCACCTGGGCTTAGCCACCATTTGATTTCCTGGCAACTCCTAAGAGGTTGAGCGTGTTGTGGGAAATGGTGACTCAATTCAGCTGCAGGAAGAGGGCAGAATAATGGGGCTGCGCCTCCAGGAGGCCCTGGGTGCTGATGCCACTCCTATGCTTTCATCATAGCAAGACGATTCCTGCACATCATGGGGATATATTGATTGACTCAGCATTTCTGCCATCATAGCATGCTTCATACATTACTCAGACAGCTGAACCCTGCACTCCCCAGGCTACAGTTAAAAATGGGAACTGTCAACAGGCAGCAGGGTGAGAAAACACATATAGACATGGGAAGCAGCTAAAGACTGCCACATTATTATTTTTCATAGATAAAAAAGTGCAGAATCGCACACGCCGGCCAGTTTCTGTTTTGACTTGAAATGTTCATTTTGCGCTTCTCAGAAGTACATAAAGGCAAGAAGAGGGCAGGAGGAGCTCTGGCCTGTAATGGCGCCCACCTGAGAGGTCCTGTGACTGCACTCTGGCACAGGTCACAACACTGTTGTGGTTCAGAGGCATCCAAGAACACTGTGCTTAAATTATCCCTTTCTCACCGCTCACAGTAAGGAGGAACACCGGTATGGTGCTATCAGAGTACGAAGCAAGAGTTCTGAACATTTACATTTCAGTTCACTTTCCACTGTACTTCTGAATTTAACCAAAGTAGCTTTGAAACTTGAACAACCCCCTCACGAAGTTTCAGGACTCAGAATACATGCCCCACCCAACTTGTCTGCAGGCTTCAAGAAAGAGCAGGGTGAAGAAGAAGGCTTCTCAACGGGGCCTGGGTGGGTTCCTAGATCTCCTCCTGGTATAACGGAAGAATAAAAAAGAGTGCAGTCAGAATAGAAAGTATTTCATATCTTCACTGGGAAAGGCACCTCTTATCTAATGGTAAGACACTAAAACAATCAAGAGCTATATTTATTTTTAACTTGGCTTGACTGAAGGCTCTGTTGCAAAGGCTAAAGGTGATAGTTTGGAGAAATATTAATCAGACACTTCTACTTAAGGTTCGATCTCTCTTTTCCCTTTTGGTTTATGGTTTTCACAGAAAAGAAGAGCCTGCAGCCCACCGCCATGAAGGTCATCAAAACACTCTTGGTCTACCGACGTTTTCTTCTCATCGTCTTCACTCCCCTCCTGCTTCTCCCATTGCCTCTCGTCATCAGAACCAAAGTAAGTGAATAATAACTGCTGCCCTGCATCTTTATGTTTCCAAAGCCTCACTGAAATGTTTCATCTTCCTCTCAGTTATTTTTTTCCTCAGATTGGTCTCTTCACAAAACTCTGCTGCGCGATACAGATTGAAAGTGATTAAAAAAAATCACAGAGAATCTTCCGCAAAGTCTTCCTGATGTGTTCTTAGCAGATAAAATGGATAGGCTGTCACCCAGACAGTTTTAAATATTTTAAACATTTCACTTCCGTACCAAACCCTGGGCACTGTCAGGAGTATAGCTTTAGTGTGCTTTGTCATTATAGATATGTACAAGGTGTCAAGAAGATCTATCTTTTAATTGCCTTTTTAATTTGAGAGGGAGAATCTGTGGCTAGCTTTATGGGAGATATAATTTCAGTAATGACAGTTACTTGCTGCAGTATTTGGAGAACTGGAACAAGAGAGAGAATGTCAACATTCCCAGATGAATGGAATGAAATA
Organism: Podarcis bocagei; assembly: GCF_964188305.1. NCBI lineage: Eukaryota > Metazoa > Chordata > Lepidosauria > Squamata > Lacertidae > Podarcis > Podarcis bocagei. Next base: position 60,959,142 of record NC_138135.1, on the reverse strand, counting down.
ATTGATAGGCTGATAATCAATTATGTTCTTGCTATCATTTGCTCCATTGCTCTGCATTATACATTTAAACCGGTGTCATACCAGTTTAAAAAATTGTGAGGGGCACATGACAGTTGTGCTGCCAACAGATTAAGATCAATGTGTGTGGCAGCTTCCACATAGCAAGTAGTCATGAATCTTTTGTGTGTTTTAATAAAGGATCCTGTACTTGCACGTAAATTCAGTATTTTACATTAAAGGCCTTCGTGTTGACTAATCACAGAAGGCCAAAGTGAGCAGAAATTCATTATTTCTTTGTCACCAGAGAAACATGGCCTTTTATCTTGCTGTCTCATCAAGACATATGTCAGAAGTTAATGGTATTAATGGGTGAAGTATTGACTCCACAAAAGGCAAAGGCAAAACTCTCGTTGATTTCAATGGATCTGCCGCCTTTCATCTTCTTCAGAAATGGTGCCAATTTTGATGTCAGTGTACTTTCACAGAGCTACTCTGCCTACAAACACACAGAATCGTATCCCCCCCCCCCACTCCCCGCCTCTCATTTAGGGAGGAAACAAAACTCTTGTTACTATTGTGTGGTTTCTTGTCCTCATTCAAGGTCATGTTCAAAGGAAGTATTTCTTTTCAGAACAGAGAATAATAGAATCTATGCAGATTCAAAGATGAACCTATGACATCCAATTGATTCCATCCTCTGTTGTAGCTCACACCACTTATAGATAGATACATGTCCTCCAGCATCAGTATGTGATATGTACTGTCTGGCACTAAGATACACACCACTGGAAAGCAATATTTATTTTTAAAGGTATGTGATAGCTGTCCAGCAGCACGCATGCTGATCTATACACAGACCAGCATACTTCGAAAATCAACACACATCCTGCTTTAACATGATAATGCACATCTAAATCTCTGTGAAGCAGAGAATCCAATTCTATATTTGGGGAAAACTGGTGTTGTTACGTTGTTTGTGTCTCCAGCCACTGATTGAAATCATCTTAAGTCGAAAGAAAATATGACTTAGATGCTGTTGACAGGCTAAGCATGGATGCTTACAAATGGCAGCCACACCTAGGCTGGAGTTAAAACGTTTGGGTCTTTTTAGGTTACCCAAAAGATGGAAATTGGCAGGCATTTACATACAATATGGTGAATGAAAATCGGGGTTCTTAAATGCACAGGGGAGCCTACACAAGTAGTGCAAGCTCCCTGCTACAGATGGTCACCTCCCAAGTCATGGAGGACAACCAGGAATGCGACAGGAGAAATGGGATGGATATTCTAATCCTTGCACCATGTGATGGAGGAACAGAGAGAGCCAGAGAGCAAGTTTCTATTAAAGGGGGCTACCGTGAGCAGAACACTGGCCATTCTTGTCCATTGGAAAGTTTTCCCCACTCTGTTTCTGATTGTGGCAGAACGCAGGGGAAATGAATGATGAGATTTGTAAAATGGATGACGTTCAAGCAAATTCACCCTTAGCATTACTTGTCAGTACAGCAAAGTTATGGTTCATAGAACCATATGGTTGCCTTACAACTCAACACATGAAAGTGTGTAGCAGATTTCAGGGCTGGTCACTGTTTGGCCACTCTCTAGAATTATGTGTGAATGATTACAAAGGAAAGGGAATGATTTTGAAACCTGTGAGACTCTAGCATCTCACAGCATGGCTATAGCTGACTTTGACTTCACATCTAGGACAAGATTTGAGATAAGTTCACAGATGGCCTTTCTGTGTTCTCCTTTTTCTTCTTTGGCTATGTAACTGTGTGAGAATGTGGTTGAATATGAAAAGATTTGATGAAATAAATCACAAGCAATAAAAGTTAGAGGTGAATAAATTTTTCTTGTTTACAGCCTTGTTGAAATGTAGCCCTGCCTAAGAGATGGATAATATAGTTTCAGGCACAGAGAACTAACTCTGCTCAATCAGTTATTTTAATGACTAATCCTGGTGCTAAACTTCCCACCACCATAGCATATGTGCAATATGATCCTTTGAGGCATCCTTCAAATGGTGAAGAGAGACTGGCTACAGAACCTTTAATATGTATATAATGTGTCTCGGTTTTGTCTTGCTTGCAGTTGGCTTCTGACTTTAATGATAGCTCGAGCTGGGCAATAACATCTTCTTTGTGGTTATTACTGCATGGCAAAATCTATTCCGGATGACTCAGAACATTAAAAAGTAGGCAGAGCTGTCCGTCCCAATCTATTGCTCCATCACACTCATGCCACACAGCTGTGGAGAAATCAGTTTCCCAGGATGTTAAACAGCTCTTGGAAGCCAGGTAATGATCGGATTGGAAAGATACATCATTAGAAAGGCGATGATCAGATAGAAAATGTTGCAACCCATAAGGTTGCAGACCACAACCAATTATGATCCCAGCTTGAAGAAGAAGCTCCCAGGTGACTGTGGGTGTAAATCATGGTTTCCCGAAAGTGGGCCTCCAGCTGTTTTTGGACTACAACTCCCATCACTCCTAGCTAGCAGGACTAGTGGTTAGGGATGATGGGAATATTAGTCCAAAAACAGCTGGAGACCCAAGTTTGGGCAAGCCTGGTGTAAATGAAGAAGGCCTACATATAAACTGGGTTTAGATCAATGAACTTTTGAGGTTTCCAAAGTCTGAAGTTGGAAACACGCAGTAATCTCTTAAACTGCAGAGCAGGACTAGCCACTGTGATGCCCTCCACATGTTTTGACAGCAACTTCCACCATCTCTGACCGTTAGCCATGAGGCTGATGGGAGCTGGAGTTTACAATATCAGCGGGGTACCATGAGTGGTTGTAGTCCAGACACATCTGGGAGGGCCACAGGTTCCCCATCCTTGTTCTATGACTTTTCCCAAGTAGACCCTTCTTCTTCAGGAGATCTTTGGTGATAACATCTCTTGGCAACATGAATGGTTCTACACTGACTCTGCACTACCCACCAGGCCTGTTGCTGCTTTTGCTCTTGAGGTCCAGCTGGTGAACAGGAAGAAATAGTGGGGTCAAGGTAGAGTGCAAATGGTGATCAGAGAGGTTGTTGAGGGCCAGGTGAGAGGTTTATGAGACCAGCTTCTTTGAGTTGTCATAGGACAAGAGCAGGTTCTTTCAGGTTGCCAGTTGGGGGTTTTCTGTGGGATTCCATGCCTCTTCCTCTGAGGAAGTCTCCCCAAGGTCCTAGTCAGACAGGACCCTGACATTTGAGATATTTGTGCAAGGATGGCCAATGTGGTACCTTTCAGGTGTTGTTGGAATGCTACTCTTCGTTATCCCTGACCACTGAAAATGCTGGCTAGGGCTGATGGAGTTGTGATGAAGCTGGCTACCCTTGTGTTTGTCACAATCAAGATTCAAGGCCATTGAATTGGCCCAAACTGTCGTATCTCATCAACAAACGTACCTGTGATGTGGAGTGTGCATACACCTAGCAATTTTTTTTACACTATATAGCAATCCATCTCCTTTGCTTCTGCCCTGCACATAGACTCAAGCTGCACCAGAAGTTCGAAAAGATCTTGAGAATTTTCCTCCATTATTTCTGCTGTGGTTCTGCGGACCACCGGAAGGTTCATTATGGATCATCAATGGTCCACAGAATTACTTTTTTATGACGATCAGAGAGTTGATGCAGGTTGTAAATGTGAGGAAGTGATAGACATTCCATGCACTCTGATATCGGATGGATCTGTTGGGCCTCTTTCCACCTGCCGCATCAGTAAAATAACAACTCAGAATGTTTCACAGTCTGAAAAATGCAGAGAAGAGCAAGATTAAAGATATGGCAAGTTTTCCACACGTCAAAGCTTCTTCAAAATAATTTTCACTAGATTGGAATGAACTGAAAAGGGCACTTTTCAACCATACAAAGAGGCATTTTTATTAACCTTTACTTAAGAGAGAGAGAGAGAGAGAGAGAGAGAGAGAGAGAGAGAGCGCTATAGCAGATATATCTTAATATCACACGTTCATCATTTAAAGACGTTTACATCTGCATTTTTTTGTTGTTGTTTCTTTCTTACTCCTCCCTTCTGCACCACTGCTTTGCATAACATCAAGCCTGTTGAAAGGTACTGGGAAACACAAAAGCTTGATCAATATTATATGACAATTATGGTTGGTCCTAATAATGTTTCAATTACTGAGGTATGTGGAGAAATTGATGTGATCTATCTATCTATCTATCTATCTATCTATCTATCTACTTTGCCCTACAATGCAAATGAGGGATTTCTCCAATGAAACGGATGCAATAGATGGGGGAGAGAAGGAGTGATTTGGAATACACAAAGACAGTTTGCCCCTCAAAATATTTCCTGTGGCAAGTCATGGAGGCTATACATTCTCGATAAGAGCACAGCATGTCTGGGGGAGGTAATCGCATCCCTAAGGAGTTCTTAAGATTGTGATGAATCCAGCACAGTAGGGCTTAAGCATCCCCAGTGCTTGAGTAAAAATAAACCCAACCTGAAATTGTCCCTGCCATATATGTGCTGGCTGGATGTTTTGTCTGAAACTTCTGTTGAGCAATCAAATGGGGAAACAGTGTGCAATGATTATGTGTCAGCAGCACAGCAAGTTGGCTGAAATAGTGTGGCTTTTTATTCCTCCTCTTGAAAGCTGCTCTGCCACGATGCACCTCAGACCCTTCTTACATGACCTTGAGAGAGCCAGTGTGGTGTAGTGGTTAAGAGCGGTAGTCTCGTAATCTGGTGAACCGGGTTCACATCTCCGCTCCTCCACATGCAGCTGCTGGGTGACCTTGGGCTAGTCACACTTCTCTGAAGTCTCTCAGCCTCACTCACCTCACAGAGTGTTTGTTGTGGGGGAGGAAGGGAAAGGAGAATGTTAACCACTTTGAGACTCCTTAGGGTAGTGATAAAGCGGGCTATCAAATCCAAAGTCCTCCTCCTCTCCTCCTCCTCCTCCTCCTCCTCCTCCTCCTCCTCCTCCTCCTCCTTCTCTTCTTCTTCTTCTTCTTCTTCTTCTTCTTCTTCTTCTTCTTCTTCTTCTTCTTCTCAGCCTTGTTTGGGTAGCAATTGCATTGCTTGGGTAGCAATAGTCTCAGACCACGCAGCCACATAATAAAATGCTGCTGTTTAGGGGTGGGAAACGATGTTCATTCCCTTCTGGGTAACCTTCCCAGGGCCACATCCCTGTGGTGGGCAGAGTCAGAAGCCCAGGATATGTTCCTATTTTTACCAGAGAAATGTTGGAGGGTATGGAACAAGGGATGTTAATTTTGCCTTACAATCAGCTAGTTTCTACACAAACTTACACACCATTTCCTCCAACTAGGCAAGTGAGAGCCATGACCCAAGTCCAAGGGCCCATTCCAGCCTGACAAATAACACTTTGTATTATTTGTGAAGAGTGTGGCCTGGAAAGAGTGCTGAGGGCTAGGTAGAGAGGCCCTTGGACCACGGCAACCAAAGGCTTATCTCTTTACCCTCCTGCCACAAATGGAATGAAAATCTGCCCGCCACTTGTGGACTGAAGCCTGAGGGAAAAGTTCCCATTGACACCAAAGGGTGTCACCAAACTCCCCAAGCATGAGGAACTCAGATGGGCTTCTGTGTACACAGTGGCGGGCTTTCAAATTTCAGCAGCCCCCTGTGCAACGCCAAAATTTGGTGCCTTCCCCACCTCTTGCCTTCCATTCTAAGTCATTGTTGTGGGGAATTTCCTTTCTGGGTGAAGAGTAAAGAAATAAGTGTTTACAGTGGAATCACCTTCCCCCATGCCTGTTATTTAATCAACCAAAACTTAACTAAACACTGCACGTTAAGCACAACGTGATGCGTAGTTTGGCCAAGACTCAATTTCAGTTAATAAATATCTTGACTTCCTTTTCTTTTCTTTTCTTTTCTTTTCTTTTCTTTTCTTTTCTTTTCTTTTCTTTTCTTTTCTTTTCTTTTCTTTTCTTTTCTTTTCTTTTTTCTTTTTCTTTTCTTTTCTTTTTGAAAGCCTTGGCCTCTAACAATCCACATTCCCAGATTCTGCACGCACACCCACCCACCCCCGCTCCGGCAGATGATCAAAATCAGTTTTGCATTTAACTCTGTGTTGGCTTCTGCATTTCATTTAAATATCTTGAGGCAAAATGTGGGGAAATGTCCCGCTAATTCAGAGATGGCTATGACAGTCTGTATGGTTGACCTCCACACCCCACCTTAAATAAACGAGTACAGATGGTTCAGGATCAGTAACTTTCATATTGATGTGCTGATTTGGTATTAATGAAATATATATGTTAATGGAAAACTCATACCTGGCACAGATTTTTCTAGGTTTGTGTGTTTGGCATGGATGTGGCTTTCACCAGATGAAATTCTGAGCATGGGAACATCAAGTTCCAATGTCCCTGAATCTCAGTAGAAAATTCCTATTCTAAAGGGCTGTCATCAGAGGGAAAGGAGGAAATAATTATTTTTCCAGCTGTATCAGCTGTACCAGCAACTGGACTGGAAACATACCCTCCAACATTTTTCTGATGAAAAGAGGGACATCCCAACATTTCTCTGATGAGAATAGGGATGTCCTAACATCTTTTCATATCGTTTTAAAGTTAAATGTAGATGTCTCATTTTGGGTGAAAATATTGCTGATTCAAAATAAGGCTATGCATGAGTGTATTTACAAAATATTGTGACATTTGCCCACCAGCGGAATTGCCAGTCTCCTCACAGAGAAACGATCCCTGTTTCTCGCTATTATTGTTCTGAGGTATTCAGGTAGGTGGCAGGTGTTGTGTTTCCCACCATGTTCCTCCAGAGGAATCTGAAGTATCATTATTTTTGGCCATAAAAGTTGGGTGGAAGGAGAGTGGAAATGGATATATAGCTTTTGACAAAGCGCCAAGACTCTTTGGACAAAGCACAGTCTTCCACCTCACGTGAGGCCAACAAAGGAATCAACTTTATTCCGTTGCTCTATCTTAGTTCAGTATTGTCTACTCTGTTTTCAAGCAGAGGTCTTTCGCTACCTGGTCCTTTTAACTGGCAGTGTCCACCATCGAAACCGGAACCTTATTCATTCAAAGCACCCTGCTCTTTCATTGAGATGCAGCCCCTTTGCAACGCAGTGCCTCCCCTCAAATGTCTGTTCCATTGACATTTGACATTTGACATTGACATTTGACATTGACATTGGTATCTGAAGAAGTGTGCATGCACACGAAAGCTCATACCAAGAACTAACTTAGTTGGTCTTTAAGGTGCTACTGGAAGGAATTTTTTTATTTTGTTCCATTGACAGTTTGTGGAAAACAACGAATAAATAAATAAAACATAATATTTAGAATTTGAAAGCAAATGGCCATGGCAGATAGCTATTATTTCGTTCTTCAGGTGATCCTTCTTGGAACATGACTCAAAGAACAGAAGTTTCTGCTATATCAGCAACATTGTGAATGTGACTTGGGAAATCGCTGGATTCTAGTTGAAGAGGAGAGTCTCCCCATTATATCTTATCGTCCTTTCCAGTCAGGGGTTATAATGTTTTCTGTCTGATTGCTCGTGTTGTACTACAGAAATCTGAATCTGATTTTCTTTCCTTCTATTTTCTCTTTTCAATTCTAGGAAGCAGAATGTGCCTACACGTTATTTGTGGTGGCCATCTTTTGGCTCACAGAAGCATTACCCCTGGCCGTTTCGGCGTTACTTCCTGCTTTAATGTTCCCATTGTTCGGAATTATGGCTTCCAAACAGGTAAATTTCCTGTTGTTGTTGTTCCTTTCCTTTCCCTTCCACTACTCCAACTGCCCATATATTTGGTAGCCCAAACATCAAACCATTTGCTTGCTTTATTTGCTTTCTTTAACGGTGAATTTATACAAATCCTAATGCCTCGAGGCCTTGGACACACTCAAAGCATCCCTACTGAGCCCATTCTGGTGGGCTGGGGAGACTGGTGCTGTCTAGAAGTACAGCAAGGGAATCACAACCACTATGCCTCTTGCTACCACTTCGAAACACAGGAGACAGCAGTGATGAAACCTGAAACTTGATTTCACATCCCATTTGCCCCTGAAACCCAATACAATCTGGGCCAAAAGTTCAGCTTTTCCAACTTTCTTCCAAGCACTGGCTACCACTCTCTTTATGGAAATGGCCTGCTCCTTTGCAGAACCCTTTCTGCACTGGAGAAATTGGTTTCATTCCCCTCTCGTTCTTCTGAGTTTCTTATGGCCCATCACCAGGCTGGCTCCCAACTCCCATGCCTTCCACCAACTCCCATTAGACCCATCCAAGTCCAACTGTTGCACCAGATTTATAGACATCTTGAGTGGGCAAAGCTAGAGAATACAGAGAGGCGGGTGAACTCCATATTTTGGGTTTGCTGCTGGGACAGAGAGATGGTGCTAGAATTCAGGTGTTCCTCAGCATGGTGCTGTCAATGCCCGCCTCCCTTGAAACACACCCCATGTTAAATTTTAGTTTAATTTTATTCCTCTAGCAACAGCAACTCCTGGTTTCAAGAACAATTGTGAGGACTGAAGTCCCTATTGTTTCTCTTTATACATCTAGGTGGCTTCATTCGTTTCGATTTTCCTCCACAAATTGTACAGCTCATTATTTTCCTGAGATGGAATCATGGTAGCTAAATAGCGCACATTTAGCTAAACAAAATGAATTTTGCTTTTAGGTGGCATCGGCTTATTTCAAAGATTTTCATCTGCTGTTAACGGGAGTGATTTGTTTGGCAACGTCAATAGAGAAATGGAATTTGCACAAGAGAATTGCCTTGAAAATGGTGATGCTGGTGGGTGTTAACCCTGCATGGTATGTAGCATACTGACAAAAGAAACTGATATACACTGAAAACCCCTTTGGCTCTGTTATGCAAGTAGACTTGCCAGCTCTTTTCTTCACCTATCCTTTATAAAACTGCACAATAAGAAGAAATCCCGCAGATGCTACTCTCCCCAGCACTGTAGCTCTCCGGCAATAACAGAAGCTTCACCTGTTGGAATTTTCAGTGTTATGTAATTGTGATTGGAGCACAACAATTCAAGTAGCAACTTTTGGGCAAGTTGGGTGGGTTTGTGTGCAAAGTATCACAAAGTATATGGTGTGTGTGTGGGAGGAGTAGAGGGGCTGTTTCCTCAGGTGCAAAATTTTGGGTGTGTGTGCAAAATTTTAAAAGAAAAATAAACTGCTTTGAGGGTGTGTTTTTTAAATCAATCAAGCAGTGTAAAAATTTCATGAAATAAGCAATAACAATAAAATAAATGGCCACCACTGGTCTCCCATCCCCAGCTTTACTCTCACTGCTGGGAAGACCCTTCCCCACCTCCATCACTGCAGCCCGGCCCTGACAGCAACTACAGGAACCCTAACCCTTGCCCCAGGCACTGGCAACCCATGCTACACCACTGCCATTTACAAGCCATAATTACAGTTTTATTTGGCTGCTAAAGAGATTTGCTAAGGGCCAGCCTTTTGCCAAAATTGAAATTATACATATCGTTGGGATGAGAAGACGAGTTTTACACGAAACACTTCTGTTATTGGCAATAGTGGCGCACGGCTCAGAACAAAATAGCAGATGAATTTGTGAACAGCTCTGACTCATACTTCTTAATGACTGGTATTAAGCAACTGAGAGATCTTTCATACATTATCTCATCGTTAGTATTCCATCCAAAGCTGAGGTAGTGCTAAGCAGTTTTATTGCAGACAGATAGGGAGACTAAGCCCACCCCCTCCACCCCCCAAAATATTGCTGACAGCTGTTACAAACGAGAAGACAGGAGAAATGAAATATCATGTTGTGCTCCTTTTTATTGTTCGTAAGGGGTCAGGTAGCCCCTGTCAATCCAATCAGCAAGCCCAAAAGCAGTTTGCCAGCATTGCAGGCTTTTTGGTTCTTGAATTGCCAGATGCTGCTGTGAAAGGGGAAGCAAGGAGTTGTCAGTTTCTCACTTGATGATGGTAAATTAGCACAGTTAGGGAAAGCAGAATGGGTGAAGTGGGAAACCTCAGTGAACCTTGGAGACCCTGAGGACCATGCTTGTGTGTACATCCCTGCCTGCAAGACTGATCACAGTTTTGGTTTGGAGTATCATTATTTCTTCACCTAATAAGATCTCATCATGATCGTAAGGCGCCAAAGAGCCAAACCTGTCCATTAGGAGTAACTAGAAAGCTAAGATAGGAGATGGGAAAGAGATGATGAAGCCATCCGTTCCGTAAATATGGAATCCACAAATATACCTTACCTAACCTCTTCATCGATAGTCTGGCTGGTTTCACAAAATGCAGGGAGGGCAGAGGAAAGCCAGGGAAAAGCCCAGCCCATGAACAGATCAAGGCTGATTTCACAGTGTGTGTGTGTTTTCTAAGCCCACAGCAAGATGTCAACAGTGCTGTAAGGAGGGTGTAGACGGTTGCTCCAGATTTTGTCTCTGCAACTGAACATGCCCATAAAATGATGAGTGGATTACCTTGGTTCCAGGCTGCTCTCATGGATTTCCTCATTCTTTCCTCTGATGGAGTGCTCTGATGGTGTTTCCTGCTTGGCAGGGGGTTGGACTCGATGGCCCTTGTGGTCTCTTCCAACTCTATGATTCTATGATTCTATGATTTAACATGGGCATTTTCCAAAATTAATTCTGGAAAGGGCATAGTTTGCTGAAGCTTTAATTTTTTTTTATTTGTTCCATCGCTTTTCCGTCTTTCTTACTGATCTGTGCAAGCAATCCAATGGATGAGTACCCCTTTTCACTGTGTTAGCAATATGCACAAGTGGTGGGTAGGGTGAGAATTAAGAAGATTAAAGAACCAACAGAAACAAATTAAAACTGTGGCAGGCTAAGCATTTGCAGTGGCCTCTATGGAGCCTGAAAATAAAAATAGAAGATGGCGGCTTCCTTAGGCATTGGTGTGGCTTGCAAACTAGACCAGATGATTCAGAAACCCAGAAACCAGAAAGAAATTTGGATGGGGAGAATTTTGTAAGCATGCCTGCCTGCCACCCAGTGGTCACCTGGCCTCCTGGAATAATATATTGTACTTTAATACGCAAACACTGTTTTTGTTTTTAAAAAACAAGAACAGCAAAATAATTATCCTTATTACTACTTCATCAGGCAGGCCACTGTTGCCATTTGGCTTAAAAGGGAAAATGAAGACTGAGAATGTTTGTTATCTTCACCGCTTGCAAAGCCACCTGTGTGGCAGACAGCAGTTTAGCAGGTGAAGCTTTTCCTGAAATGGTGGTGCAGTTAGTTTCACTTGGTGACATTCTCCTATAACACAATACCAACAATAGGTAGAGGTAAAGGGACCCCTGACCGTTAGGTTTAGTCGCGGACTACTCTGGGGTTGTGGCGCTCATCTCGCTTTACTGGCAGCGCATGGAAATGCCGTTTACCTTCCCGCCGGAGCGGTACCTATTTATCTACTTGCACTTTGTGCTTTTGAACTGCTAGGTTGGCAGGAGCTGGGACAGAGCAACAGAAGCTCACCCTGTCGTGGGGATTCAAACCGCTGACCTTCTGATCGGCAAGCCCTAGGCTCTGTGGTTTAACCCACAGCACCACCCACGTCCCTTAATGTTAAGAATACTGGAACCCTAAAATAAGCAACGGTACTCAAGAGTTGCCTCAGACTTGAACCAAGAAGCAAGTCAAACAGCAATTCCCTTAATTTAACATCTGCATGATGTTTAATGGCATGCAAAATATGCAATGCTGATGTTAAATAAGCTAGTGGCTCCATGTAAATTCCTCCTACAGGTAATTTTTGATCCTCCAAAAGTACCCTTTGAGCTGGGTGTTATCCCAGTTGCACTGAAACAGCAATATTATCTTGACAGATAATATGTCAAGTTAAGATAAGAAAGTGTTTTCTATCACTTTCTGAGATGATTGTTTTTCGCTCTTTATAGCTGCTGTCCCAAACCAGGTGCTCTTCCTGTTATGGGGCTCCAACTCTCATAATTCCAAAGCATTGTTTATGCTGGCTGGTGCACATCGGTTTTTATTGCCCAGCAATATCGCAGGCAGAGGAAGGCTGCTGTGTTTGTTCAGCCGGGTTATGTCATTTCATGTCATAGTGTCATTAAAGCAGTAAGTAACCTGATATGTGCACCCAAAAATTCCCTGCAGAGTCACATCATAATGGCATGTGATCCAAGAGGGCAGCATCCTTCTCATTTGTGAAATAGCAAGAGATTTTGAGGGAAATGTCTCAGATCTTGTAGATGTCTTAGCCCAGTTCTGCTCAGAATTTACATCCAGCTTACCTGGGCCAACAGTACTGAAACCTTTCCTAGTGATAAATGAAGCCATCTGCATGGATTTCAAATGGTTGTAGGCAGAGTAGATGAAGGGAAACTGAGGTGAAATAGTCTTTTGGAATCCGCTTTAGAACAGGGATCGTCAGTCAGTTTTCAACTCCCAAATCTATTGGGAATAATTTTACACTCTTGGGTACATAATGATCATTTGAATGCTGGTTTATAAATTGTTTGCTATCAAAAAGAGATTGCAATAAAGCAGTTCCTTTATTTCCCCTTTTTCTTTTTTGAAGAATTCTTTTTCTTCTCTGCAGGCACTTTCTGTCCCTCCCCCTCCCCACCTTTTTTAAAAAATAAAAATCAGTTTATTAGAATCTCCCATTCCACTACAGCCAACAAGTTCATTCATATATTTGGTGAGGTTACCAGGTTCCTGTTCAAGGCCCTGGCCCCTAAAGGTCACTGAGGTCACTCCCCCACAAATGCCCTACTACCATCATCTATTGAATGGCAGAGACAAGCAGGACTCTGCTTTCAAAAAGCCCAAACCAGCATATGCAATGAGAAATGGCTTCCTAGAATCCCCCATTTTATGTGTGTAGGGGAAATAGCACAGAACAAGGCATTGCTGCATGCAAAATAATAAATAATGCTTCAGTTTAACACATTTGCCCGGGGATGCAGAGCAGGCAGGTGTAGCTGAACTACAGCTCCCATCATCCCTGATCTTTGGCCATTCTGGTTGGGGCTGATGGGAGTTGGAGTCCAGCAACACCTGGCGGGCCACGGGTTCCCCATCCCTGACAAAACAAAGCACACTGACTTCCCTCTTCAGCAGTTATCCTGACCCACCAGTCTTTTCTCCTCTCTCCTTCCTATCCACTCACTCCTCTCTTTATGCAAAGTCTGGGGAGCCAGTGTGGTGTAGTGGTTAAGAGCGGTAGTCTCGTAATCTGGGAAACCGGGTTCGCATCTCCGCTCCTCCACATGCAGCTGCTGGGTGACCTTGGGCCAGTCACACTTCTCTGAAGTCTCTCAGCCCCACTCACCTCACAGAGTGTTTGTTGTAGGGGAGGAATGGAAAGGAGATTGTTAGCCGCTTTGAGACTCCTTAGGGTAGTGATAAAGTGGGATATCAAATCCAAACTCCTCCTCTTCGACTGTCATTCTCAGATGACTTTCTCCACCTCTTACTCACCCTGACTCCACTCAGCATCTCAGCATCACAGCATCACATTCCACTGCTGTAAATCATCCTTGCCTTCATTCTTTTGTTACATACACACGGCAGTAGTGTTTTTCCCCCCTCAAAAGAGAAGGGGAGGAGAAGTACGGAATTTGCCTTCTTACGAGATGTTTACATCCCCTATCCTTGCTTACGAAATCTGGTCATATCCAGATACCTACTAGAATTTGCAAAGTTGCCTTTGCCTAGTTCTAGAAATTACAAATCCCAGGAAGGACTGGATTTCATAACCTTATCCCGAAAGTGGAAGAAGCACGGACAGGTGATCTGCCAATTTCAGCACCTTTGTGTTTCTCACTTTTCAAATCTTAAGTTCAGTTTACACGATGAGTTTGTATTATATTTAAAGTATGGCTTTTTGTATGCCCCCCATACATACTTTTTTGTATGTAATTTTGCCTAATTTCTGCATTTTTGCCATGTCCCCTGATAATATAAATTTTTAGTTATTAATAATATACCCCACTTTTCACGTCATTTAGGTCTCTAAGTGGCTTTTAAAATTTATTTTTGCTAAAAAACAAAGAAGTATGAATTGTTTGGTTGGATAAATACATCATTTGGAGAAGCGAACGGGTTGGATTTCTCCCCCGTTCCTGGAAGAAGCAAGGATGTTGCCTCTGGCAAGATTTTGCTAAACTGGCAAAAGGCTGAGAGCTCTGTTCCAGATCAAAGTTTTTGTAGGAGGATTGAAAGTGCCTCAAATTTATTTGCAGGACATTTTGACCATCACATTCAGAACTTCAGAATTACCATTAATAGTCTATGTTTAGTCTGACCTTAAAATAAATAAACTCCTTCAATTGGGCTCATCTAGAGCCTTTTGCAATAATGACTATCATCCATTTAATAAGAGGTAGGCATAATAGGCAGAAATTATCCAGAACTGAAATGTAACCTGATCACAATTTGGTGCCCCTATAATGTAGGAGCAAGCAGCTTTATTTCAGAGGAGACGAGATTTCATCAGCCAGGATGTGGGTCGTGCCACCCAAATAACTTGTAAAGTCATTTTTTCATTTTTCAAGGAGCTTGCCCTTACCTTAAGTAATCATTAACATTTATGCAGTGCTTTCCATCCACACTGATTCCAAAGGTCTCTGCAATCTTTGTAAAAATTATCCATTCTGGGACCACTTGTTACGAAGTAAAAATGGTGTAGGTGATGCATGTACCTCGTAGTCGTTTCTTACGTAGACAAGGTTGTGCTTTCACAAGTTAAAGTTTGACCAAATCATTTTTCGCCATCTCCAGCACTGTGCTGTGGGAGCAACTTCAACGAAGTATGCAAGGTTACCAAGTTGGCAGCGTCAAAGAAATGAGTATCCCATTTGGAATGGTTTGGGGCACATGGCAGCAGAACGGAATTGGCAGTGAAATCTTGGTGAGGAAAGAGGAACGGATACTAATCTATCCAGAAGACCTAATAGCATTGCTGAAGATAGCCGATCCCTTTAATATCCACTTGAGTCTCTCCTGGTATGTTCACCCCCTAGATAATAAGGTGGAGAGCCTCCTCTTTGGTGGCCCCATGGTGATGAAATTCTCTTCCACTGGACCAGTGTGAAATTTCTACATTGCAGATTTTTGGGCTGGCCCTGAAGACCATACCCACACCCCTTCCAAGATTGATGTTTATTAGATGGGTTTTGAGTCTGGGTCTGAGTTTTGCTGTTTCCAGGTGTGTGTGTGTGTGTGTGTGTGTGTGTGTGTGGAGTGATTGTTAAAAGTTTTAAAATGATGCTCATTTTCTTTTGTTGTTTTGGAAGTTTGCCCAGAGAAGCAGCCTAAAAATAAAATAGAAATGGCTGGAGAATCTTTCCAGAAAAGGCTTGCTTGGATGGGGGTGCAAGGAGGAGAGAAGCTGAAGCAGCAGAGAGCAGGCAGGAGGAAAACAAAATAGAAAAAGAAACTTATACTGGGCTAAAAAGGTAAAGGGACCCCTGACCATTAGGTCTGGTTGTGACCGACTCTGGGGTTGCGGCGCTCATCTCGCTTTGTTGGCCGAGGGTGCCGGCATACAGCTTCCGGGTCATGTGGCCAGCATGACTAAGCTGCTTCTGGCGAACCAGAGCAGCACACGGAAACACCGTTTACCTTCCCACAGGAGCGGTACCTATTTATCTACTTGCACTTTGACATGCTTTCGAACTGCTAGGTTGGCAGGAGCTGGGACCGAGCAACGGGAGCTGACCCCGTCGTGGGATTCGAACCGCCGACCTTCTGATCGGCAAGTCCTAGGTTCTGTGGTTTAACCCACAGCGCCACTGGGCTACAACAACCATAAATCCTAGTCATTGGCTATGCTGGTTAGCAATCATGGAACTCCAGCATCTTATGAAGGCTACAGATTCCCTACCCTGTTACACAGCAAGAACATGGAGTCAGTGAAAGTATAGTTCCAAGTTGCACATGTGGAGTGACTATTGCAAAGGAATGAATCAGGGCACTGGTTTGGGGAGTAAAGTAGATCCCCATTTAGCAGTGTACTGCTGTCACACATACAATTGGAAACTGAGAGTGCAGGTTCAGTGCAACTGTTTTTCAGTGCCTACCTGTGTGGAGATAAACTGTCTGTTGGTTAGAGAAGAAAACATCAGCTTACCTGGAAGGACTTTGAGCCAGCAAGCTAATTGGGAATCTGATGCACTGAACTAATTTAGGATGTTCTAATGAGACTTGTCCAAGTAGCCATGCATTTTACACATCATAAATCATGAAGACACAGCCCTGGTCCCAGAGTGTCGAAATATACGAGAGGAGTCCATTGTACAACCTGCTGTCCTTCGAAAAGCCTTTTTCACAGCAAAAAACAAACAAACCATCAATTGGTGAAACTACAATTTTATAAATTTTCATAATTTGTTTTAATTATTGCCTTTACCAGAATGTACTCCATAACTATGCAGTTAGTTGGGGTGTGATCTAGGGAATTTTTACCAGAGAAAGTTTACAAGACCATTTTTGTTATTGTCTGAATAGATTGAACCATCTCTCCTAAAGATGAGCTCCGTGGCCTGGTCCTTTGAGGTCTTGTCATCCATTTTCTTTGTAACGGTGCCTCTCTGCAGATGTTACTAAGCTAAAACTCCCAACAGCCAATGGGTAAGGAAGATTAGAGTTGTAGTTCAGTAACATCTGAAGGGCCAAAGGTTCTCTACACCTGCCCTACATCTTATTATGTTGTTCCTCCCATTGTTGATTTTAATTGGATGGGTGCATAATCTCTGGTTCCTGAGTACGGAAGGGCAAAGAAGGTTATTCTGGAGCTTGACCATGTGAGCATAGGGAAGGGTTGCAGCTCAGTGAGAAGCACATGATGCGGAAGCACCCAGGTTCAGGAAAATACTCTGTCTGAAACCCTAGAGAGCCAATACTAGCTACTATAAACACAAGACTGACTTAGATGGACCAGTGGTCTGACTTGAGATAAAACAGTTATCTCTAATGTTCCCTTACAAGACTCCTGTGATGCTGGAGTGGCTGGAAATGCGATGTTAACACATGTGTGTTGCAAGGAACTTAATAACCCTGCCTCATTCACCTGCCTTTCATGTGTGTTTGTGTGTGTGTGTGTGTGTCACAGCAACTGGTGGGCCTGGAGTATATTATTTACCCCCTGAAGCAACAGTATACTCTGTTGACTAAAGGTGTGCTGTGTCTGGATTTATTTTCTGGGAATTATTTGTGTATGTATTTTCACACCGCCTTGCATATAGCATCCCAAGGAAATGCACATCAGAAGAGAATTGATGATATTTTAAAAGAGTTAAAACATTTAAACAGTAATAACTTCTTCAAATAATAATAATAATAATAATAACTTCTTCAAATAATAATATTCTTCAAGTAATAACTTCTTCAGTAATAATACAGCAGCAATCTGGGGCAAATTAACATTAATCAGGGACTAAGCATCAGTGGAAGCCTGAGAACACAGTTAAATCTTTGAAAGGCACCAAAACGCCAGCCGTGGTTGGCACATGTCTGAGCTCAAGTGGTTCCACATTGTGGAAAATTTCATTTGGTAGCAAACGTGTTAACTCAAGCTCTTTCATGAAGATGATGATAACTCGGTCTCATTCTGATGGCAAAGAACCATTCCTTTGTTTTAAGCTGAGGGCTGATTGTAGAGTAATACATGGAGGTGCTTCTCCTTTCAGGCTCACCCTTGGCTTCATGATCAGCTGTGCCTTCCTGTCTATGTGGCTTAGCAACACCTCCGCTGCTGCTATGGTGATGCCCATCGTAGAGGCAGTGGCTCAGCAAATCATCAGTGCTGAAGCGGAAGTGGATGGCCTGGAAATGACTCACGCGAATGGAGCCACCAATCACGCGCTGGAACTCGATGGTACGCAGGATGCTGGACGTTTTCCACCTTTACCTTCCCTGGGGAAAGACCAGCTAAACTGAAGCCCTCCTATTCAACTTTTCACCTCTCTCCCTCTCTCTTTTAAAACAGAAGATATTGATGAATGCAAAGCAGTTGGCTGGAAAGAGAAAACAAAGGAAATTAATGGGTAAAATTTATTTTTGATCACGTATATTATATCAGTTTGCTCAAGCACAGCAGATCACTTATAAACACTGCATGTTTCTTTTTTCCAGATATAGCAACGGGCCTGCTCATGCGGTTCACACTGTGTGCAAGATTGAGAAGGAAAAGGTATTTCATAAGCAATCGTGGCATTTTAATTTTGAAATTATGGTTTGATTTCAGCCTAGTAGGTCAGGGTCACTAATTTCTCTAGGTCCATTGACACATTTGGATTTTGGAGAGAGTGCTGTGGGCACCACCCTCTCTGGTCACTTCTTTCAGGTCCAACAGAATTAATTTGAGCCTTGAAAAGCACATAAAGCCGAAAGAGGAAATGAGAAAGAGTGCTACTCTTCCTTCCAATTTTTGGGTTGCAGCAACTGGTTTTCTCTTCAGGTCATTCTCTTTAGAAGGATGAGCTAAAGAAGAGTCCCTGTGGAGATCCGTTTCAGACTGAGCAGCCAACATATTATATTGTTGTTTGCCCTTTTGGCCCATTCAGATGCATACCGTATTTTTCGCCCCATAGGACGCACCGGTCCATAGGATGCACCAAGTTTTTTTGGGGGGAAATAAAGAAAAAAAAGTTATTCCCCCCCCAGGCGCTTGTGGGGCCGGCAGCAGGGAGAAGCGCTCTTCTCCCCACCGCCCGCCTGCAGACCAGGTCTGGGGACAGCGGGAAGACGCGCTGCGCCTCCCAGCTGTCCCCGGAGCTTGCGGGGCTGGCGGCGGGGAGAAGCACGCGTCTCTCCTCCGTCAGCCTCCAAACCACATCGGGAGACAGTGGGATGGCGGCGTTCCGCCTCCCCGCTGTCCCCCGACCTTGTGGGGCTGGCGCTGCGGCTCTCCTGAAGCCTGGAGAGCGAGAGGGGTCGGTGCGCACCGACCCCTCTCGCTTTCCAGGCTTCAGCGAAAGCCTGCATTTGCCCCATAGGACGCACACACATTTCCCCTTCATTTTTGGAGGGGAAAAAGTGCGTCCTATAGGGCGAAAAATACGGTAACTTGTTTTAATTACTCCGGCTGAGATTCTCATTCTTTTGTTTTTATTTTATTTTTTTACGTCCTGTGTCTGTGTCGGGCTGCCAGATGATTTTAAACAATGATCTCTTGCAAGAGGGAATCAGAGTCTCATAGAAGATTGTGGAAACTTTTCAAAACATAGCCTAATGGGTGCCCCTTATTACAGTCTCCACTGCTGCAAAATGTTCCTTAGCTTTAAAATCCTGATTAGACATCTCCCTTTTTATGTAGTTGAATTCCAACTATGAGAAATGTTTTGCTGGCTTTCCAAATAACTTTTTTAAAAAAGGAGGTGGTTTTGTTGGTCCACTGGACAAAAAACCCCAAAGTCTACGCATTTATTATTTCTTTATTAAAATTATTCATATCCTGCCTTTCGGGTAATCTGCAATATGGTATAATACAAAATTGTGAGTGAGCTTTTGAAGTCTCCAAATTAAAGAAAAGGATGCAGCTAGCCATGTTGATGAAATCCAAAATCTACAGGGTGATGATTAGGGACAATGAAATGCCAATAAGTCAGGAGCAAATGTTAGAACTTGCTCATGACTTTGTGACTTTTCAGTTGGTCCTAAGAAAGGTGTTGTCATACTATAGGTTTTGTTGGGTTTGACAGGTTTCTTGAGCCCCGCCTGCTACCCTTGTATCTCCAGCTGTTAATCCATCCCGCTAATGGTTCCTGCTGCAATATTCTCCACTGGTTTCTGCGTCCATGTTCTTTCTTGTCTTGTGGGAATATTGCCTTAAACTGAGGCAAACCACTAAGTCCATCTAGCTCAGTATTGTCTGACTGAAAGCAGCTCTTCCGCCCTTCCTGGAGTTTCTGGGGGTAGAATCTGCCATCTTCTGCATGCCAAACCGATTCTCTCCCACTGAGATCCTTCCCCTAGATCTTCCTCTTTGGACTCAGTTCACCCCTGGCCCTAGTCTGACTGTGAAGTTGCTGGCAAGTCTTGGAACAAGAATTGTGGTGCAATTTGTAACTCTGCTTTGTAATGATTACTCGTGAATTCTTATCTCGAGACTCAAATCAGCTTCATTAACCCCTGGCTCTAAGCCATCCCCCTGTAACTGGAGTCTTTAAAGTGCATCATGGATGAAAAGTCGTTCCCTGACACGTTTCAGTAAACGGACATGACAGGGAAGGAGAACTGCACTAAACCCAACTAATTATATGAATTCATTCTCAGAAATCCATGTTTGGTTGAAGTTCTTAGCCTGGGGGCTCCTCACACTTTTCACTGGGCCCATATTTTGATTGTATTGTGCCCTGATTAATTCCCCCTGGTCTGAGAGCTTCTCTCGTTGTTGCGCCTTGCGTAAATCTTACCTGCTGAATTGAAGCTCAGCGAAGGAAAAGCCTCCCCTGAATTCTCTGCACATCTGATAAGTTCTGGTTCGGTGGGATTTTCACAAGGCACAGCTGTGGAACGACGAGAAAACCTCTCGGACCCAGATGAATTAATCGGCACACGATGTGATCAAAATGCAGATCAAACAAAAGTGTGCATGAGCCCTGGGACATTAGTGGTTGAAGTCTGGGGATGGTGGTCTTAAAATTGTGTGTCCATACATTTTCCTCCTTCTCTTTTTCTCCCTGCACTCCAGGCTGTGGGGACCAAAAGTACAGCATCCACGAGTGCCTACCTAAGAGATCAATGCATTTTTTCTTTTAAATGTACACGTCTGTCGCCATTTTGCTACAACCAAACCATGACTCTCTTCTCTTTCTATTTACCAGTATTCTGGTGTGAAAACCTGTGAATCACACAGACTTTTTAACAGACCTTATCAAATATTTGATCCCTTTGAGATGCTCCATAATTTAGTCTCCATGTGAGATCATTCAAATCAAACAAAAATGGGGTAGAATGGGTTGGATATCAGTATCAGACCCCAAAGCTTGGAGCCAAGAGAGATGTTGAGCTACAGTGAGCTAAATTTGCCTCTTCCAATTACCATGCATGTATTTGAGCTTAGTTTGAGTGATGTAGTTATTATTTTTGAATGCATCACTGAGCATTTGAGATGCGGCAGAAGTATGTCAATGCTTCACTGATAAAAAGTATGTTTCAAGGCTTTTTTTTAAAAGGATATCCCCTCCTCCTGCCCACAGGTCAACCAAGCTGGACCTGTTCTCATGAGGTCTATGGGGTGGTGGGGAAGACATTTCACTGTGACTTCCAGCTACATGGGTTCATAAATAAGGCCATCTTGAGGAGTTACAAGCATGCGTAGGATTCAGCCCTGGCATGCCATCACTACACCCAAGCCAAATCCTGCACATAATGGCAGATGCTCATGGTGACAGCCTCGCACCACTCAGAGAGGGAAGAATAAGCCTTCTATGGTGAATACTTTTTCCATGATGAATGCAGATTTTCATCTCCTGTGAGTGTTTTCCCACTACCTGTGCTGGAGCCCACCACAGTGAGACTGTTCTTACGGATGAAGAAGAATTTTATAAAATGGCACGGTTTAGAAACTCTCGCTCTCTCCTAGCTCAATAATCCCCAAGGCATTCTGAGCCAAGCCCCCTTCCATCTTGCCTCTGCTCATTATGGCTCAGTGTCAGCATCTTCCATCTGCCTCTTCCCCTTCTTCTGTCCTCTCTCATGTTTTCACAAACTTACCAAGTCGCGAATATGGAGGAGGGGAAAGAGCAGCTGAGGCTGCTTCTGTTTCTGCAGGCCAAGCTGTTCTTGCCAACTTGAACTCTAGGATGTATTATTTGCTATTCTTCCTGATTCATCAACCAGGAACAATAACAACAAGTTTTGAAAACCTACACGCATCAGAAATACACCATGGGTTATTTCAAAGATTCTTCACTCTACAATGTGTTTTATCTAAAACCTCCAAAAAGATTTGCAAAAATCTCAGCCCCTTCAATTTCTGAACAAAGATGGGCAGGTTTCACACGTCGCTAGGCGAAAATGAAAATGTTTACTGTTCTTTTCATTTCTTATTTAAGGAGACTCCAGAACCAAGTGATACCGGAAGAAAATACCGAAACAAAAGGGACCACATGATATGTAAAGTCATGTGCCTGTGCATTGCCTATTCGTCAACTATTGGCGGACTGACGACCATCACTGGAACTTCAACCAACTTGATATTTGCTGAGCACTTCAACACGTAAGAAAAGAGACAAAAACAAGTTTCTCTAAATCTGAAACCTGTTTTCACTTCCTTCCTTTTATAAAAGCACTTCAAACAACAACTGGGAATAATAAAAAAAACAGTTTAAAAGATCGACACATACATAAAATCAGTTCAGATCCAAGACAGATACCAACTGGGTTGAGTGTCAAGACCCTCAAGCCAACCCCCATTAGAATAAAGTAATACACACAGACACGGAATTTTTGTTTAAGGTTATTGGGCACAATTTTTTGGCCACAACTTTACTGATTACAGGGAATGTGAGCAGTATTGGCTTAGGCATTGGCAAAAGACTATATCGGACTCCTGCCCCCTTTGCAGAAAGTCTGTAAGGGTAAACCACCCAAAGGGGAGCTGCTTCAGGGGAACCCGCCTGCATCTCCCCCGGTGTTCCCAGAGGCCCGGCATGGCCCTAGCCCCTCAAGCGGACTTCGGACAAGATCCAGGCCCCAGATTCCTTTAATGGAATACCCTTGGACAATGGGGGGGGAGACCTCCCCTCCCCCACTCAACTATAAGCCAATGCCTAACTGCCAAACCTTACAAAGTTGTGATGATTGCTAAGAGGTAGGCAAAAACCAAGTGGCCAGTGCCATTTCACCAAATGGAAAAAATTCCTACCCGGTCCCCGTCCCAAGACGGGCCACCAACCAATGTCCAAAGCAAGGCCAGAGGACACCTAAATTAAAGGGAGAGTGGGCTGGTGTTCAGCAGCCACTTTTATACTTTCCCCCATGATCACCCTGTTTAAATTGATTGGGCAATAGCCCTGGGTAATCGTGGTGCCACCCTGGTGTGAGGGCAATAGCTCCACCCATGCCAAGGTGGGGGAACTGAGTTGAGGGCCTGCCCACAACCAGGACCATCTGTTAAGATGATCCCACATAAAGTTTTTATATCCCAATCCAGCTCTGTCCCCCAAATATACTTAAGAGCCTACCCATGTGATGGTATTGTAGGTTAGTTGACCTTATTACTGCTGGGTCACATAAATGTCTCATAGATTAGCTAAATATTCAGGTGAGTCACATGATGATGCTCTTGCAGTTTAGCTGCCAACAACACTCCACCACAACTTCTACTTTACAAATCAATGATATTTTAACCGTGCAGTAAACAAAGAAGCAGAAGGCCAGAGAATTTCTGAACCACAATCACTATCTATCCATCCAGGCTCTATAAAGTATTCCAAGCTTTGCAATTCCATTGTCTTTGTCCTTGATGTCCCAGTGGTCAATATCTATCCAGAAATTTTAAGGCTCATCGTTATTTCAATGGGAGTCATAAACACACGCTTAAATCCCTCCTGCTGAAATCAATGGAACTTAAAGTATTCAACTTTTGCTGGACTATGCACTACAGTGGTACCCCGCAAGACGAATGCCTCGCAAGACGGAAAACCCGCAAGACGAAAGGGTTTTCTGTTTTGGAGGCGCTTCGCAAGACGAATTTCCCTATGGGCTTGCATCGCAAGACGAAAGCCCATAGGGAAATGCTGGCGGTCGGGAGCAAAGACTTTCGCCCACAGCCGGCCTTCAGAAGAGGACCTCTTCTGAAGGCCGGCGGGGGGCAAAAGTCTTTGCTCCCCCCCCCCCCGCCTGCCTTCCCCCCGCCTGCCCCGGGCGATCTTAAAATGCTGGCGGGCGGGAGCGAAGCGTTCGCTGCCGACCCCCAGCATTTTAAAATCTCCCCGGGACAGCAGAGAAGTCTCTGCTGTCCCGGGGATATTTTAAAATGCTGGGGGTCGGGAGCATTTTAAAATCTCCCCGTGTCCCGGGGATATTTTAAAATGCTGGGGGTCGGGAGCGTTCGCTGCCGACCCCCAGCATTTTAAAACGCTGTTCCGAAGCGGGGAGGGGGGGGGTTACCTGCCCCAGCCGCCCCACTTCGGAACGCTGTTCCGAAGCGGGGAAGGGGGGCGGGGACACCTGCCCCAGCCGCCCCACTTCGGAACGCTGTTCCGAAGCGGGGAGGGGGGCGGGGACACCTGCCCCAGCCGCCCCACTTCGGAACGCTGTTCCGAAGCGGGGAGGGGGGGCGGGGACACCTGCCCCAGCCGCCCCACTTCGGAACGCTGTTCCGAAGCGGGGAGGGGGGCGGGGACACCTGCCCCAGCCGCCCCACTTCGGAACGCTGTTCCGAAGCGGGGAGGGGGGGCGGGGACACCTGCCCCAGCCGCCCCACTTCGGAACGCTGTTCCGAAGCGGGGAGGGGGGGCGGTGACACCTGCCCCAGCCGCCCCACTTCGGAACGCTGTTCCGAAGCGGGGCGGGGGGGGGCGGGAACACCTTCTGAAGGCGGGCAGGGGGCGAAAGTCTTTGTCCCCCCTGCCTGCCTTCCCAGGGGCTTTTAAATCGCCCCGGACAGCGGAGAAGTCCTCCGCTGTCTGGGGCGATTTTAAAATGCCGCCCGCCAGCATTTTAAGATGGCCCGGACAGCGGAGAAGTCCTCCGCTGTCCCGGGGTTTTTTAAAATGCTGGGGGTGGGAAGAAAAGCCCTTGCCCCCCCCAGCCTTCAGAAGAGGTCCGGGGACAGACTGTCCCCGGACCTGGTCTGAAGGCGGTTTCCCTAGGAACGCATTAATTGATTTTCAATGCATTCCTATGGGAAACCGTGCATCGCAAGACGAAAAACTCGCAAGACGAAGAGACTTGCGGAACGAATTAATTTCGTCTTGCGAGGCACCACTGTATTTCCATTGCAGAAATAGTAAACTGAAGCTGAGGGGAAGGGAATTTAGACGCAAAGATCCTTGTCCAACCACCATGAACTCACAGGACAATACGGCATTCAAATAGACACAATATTACAGCTGGAACACTTCACACAGGCCAGAAATGCAGAATGGAAAAAAGGAAAATAATGTCTAAAAACATTATTCTGCAGGTTTGCTCTCCCTCCTTTTAACAAACTCATTGAAATCACAAGGCTGTCTTAGAAATGTTTTATAATTATAAACGATGGTGGCACAGTTTGGCCCCAAGAAACTTTTCTCACAGCTGAAGATATATGATGTTTAACTTCATGCTATTTCTGAGGCAACTGCAATTTTTACACTTGATACTAATTGACAACAACCGCAGTATCAAGGATCATTCTGTCAGTTTCACTCTGCGTCCCAAATATGTCTAATCTGTTAAAGCGATTTCTAGTTCCCTGGAATATTGTCTATCTGCCACCTGTAATTTGCTAAAAATTGCATCATCCTAAACTGCATTTTACACAGGCAAATATATCATAGTTACTTTAAAGCAAATAAAATAAAAGCATACATATAATCAAATAAGCAAGGACACATTAAAGCCTTCAAACTTCATTACAAGCAAGGCAAGGGAATAATAACCATACCAGAGGAAAACACATCTCCAACTAATTACCTATGTGATTCCACCCTGAACAACTAACAGTGCGGGCTTTCTTCTGAGGAAGCATGCCTGGAATTGCGCTACAAAACTCTTTCTTGTTTATAGATGGACATTTTGTTACGAGCCCTGGTTTGATTACAGTTCCAGGATCATTTTGGCACTGACATGCAACACCATTGTTTTTGTTGGAGATCATAAGAGCTGCTTTGCTGGATCAGACCAAAGCCTTTTTGTTGTTTAGTAGTTTAGTCGTGTCCGACTCTTCGTGACCCCATGGACCAGAGCACGCCAGGCACTCCCGTCTTCCACTGCCTCCCGCAGTTTGGTCAAACTCATGCTGGTAGCTTCGAGAACACCGTCCAACCATCTCGTCCTCTGTCGTCCCCTTCTCCTTGTGCCCTCCATCTTTCCCAGCATCAGGGTCTTTTCCAGGGAGTCTTCTCTTCTCATGAGGTGGCCAAAGTATTGGAGCCTCAGCTTCAGGATCTGTCCTTCCAGTGAGCACTCAGGGCTGATTTCCTTCAGAATGGACATGTTTGATCTTCTTGCAGTCCATGGGACTCTCAAGAGTCTCCTCCAGCACCATAATTCAAAAGCATCAATTCTTCGGCGATCAGCCTTTTTTATGATCCAGCTTTCACTGGAGGTCTCTGCCTACCTCAGCCAGTTGCCCAATCTCGCCTGGGGAAGTGTTGCCAAGGTGATCAGGCCAGGTAAGGGGAGGGACCACCCTGCCCACACAAGCAGCAATCTTTTGCCAATGTGGGGCTCAAACCCACGATCCTGAGATTCCCCATCCCCAAGGGTTGGAGAAGAGATGGGGTCGTCTCAGGGTCCAAAATTACTTAACTCACCTCTCACTTTCAGGTGGTTGTGCATTCTCTGAGTTGTAATTAGAGATGAGTGGATCAGCCACCTCCTGTCAGTTTCACAGAGTTTCATTCATGCCCTCCCATTCAGCATCAATGTCAGTTTCACATGTTTTCATTCATAAGTTTATGCCCTCCTGCTTCTGTGTCCATCTCTAATTCTTCTTAATAAAAGAACCCTCCCCACAAAAATAGGCCTATTTGTATGCATTTTATTCCCTCTCCCTCCACAAAATAGGCCTTTCCCAAAACATGCATTCTAATCTAAAATGTATATTTTTATATACACCACGGTAATTTTTTTTTTTTTAGTTGAGCACCATCTCGCAAAATTCAGAGTTGCAAGAAAGCTGAAGGATTACTGCATTCTGAGCTGCATAATAGTTCAGGAGGTGTGAGTCAGGTCAGTTCACTTAGAAAATGTGGACTGAACCAAATCCCCGAGTCTTCCTAGTTGCAGCCGGCTGCCCATGGTATCTTTCAGAATCTAATAAACCACTTGAGTGAAGTGAAATGAAATGTGCAAGGAAGGTGAAAGGGAATCATAGAAAGCAGCTGAATTGGAGCCAGATGACGCAGCAACATGTGAAAAGGGCTATGGAATGCATAGCTCTCCAATATTTCTCTGATGAAAATAGGGGTGTCCTATTCAATAATAATAACAACAACAACAACCACAACCAGCCCATCTGACTGGGTTGCCCCAGCCACTCTGGGCAGCTTCCAACATATATAAAAACACAACAAAACATTAAACATTAAAAAAAAACCTTCCCTACAAAGGGCTGCCTTCAGATGTATTCTAAAGGTTGTATAGTTACTTATCCCCTTGGCTCGAGGTTCCACAACTCCATACCCTCCAACATTTCTCTGATGAAAATAGGGATGTCCAGTGCTTTTTTAATTTTAAAAAATGTTTAGGGGTACTCTCATTTTCCTATTCATATTGAAATTCTGCCCCTCAATGAGGTCAAACTTAGATTCACAAAATGTTTAGGGGTATGCGTTCCCCCGGGGGGGGGAGCACAGGGGATGTCCTAAGGAAAAGGGGACATTCTGGGATCAAATCAGAAACTGGGACAGCTTCTGTAAATCCAGGACTGCCCCTGGAAAAAAGGGGGCACTTGGTGGGCATGTGAATGCCCTCCTCTCACAGATTCATCTAGAACTGACCTTGCAGGGCTTTGGGCGCCAAAGCACACATTGATCCAAGCCTTTGACTGAACTGGATGTGGATTTGGGTAGGCTTCCCGCTCTGGCTTGTACTGTTGTTCATTGTGCTGATGAGTGTACTGCTTTATTGGTTTTATGTACCAGGATTTTATTGTGCATTATATGTTCCTGTTTTATCCTGCGCCCTGCTCTGAGATTATTTTTTAATGAAGAGTGAGCTAAAAATCCCCTAAATAAATAAAGGGAGAGACATAAAACATAAACACAAGCCAATCAACAGAGGGAACATGACAGAGGCCAGAGTAAAGAACTATCAAAATGCAAAAGGCATTAATATCGTCAGCTTTTCGTATTACAGCTGCTCTTCTAAGCTCCATTTGGTTATGATTCAGAGCCACTCTCCATGGTGGTTTTGTGTGTTAATCTAACATAATATACAAAACCTTAAGAATGATCTTAAGATAATGAAAGCCCTGTTGCAGAGCAACAATCTTATCCCCAGGTCTGTCCTGATAAGCTTGGTCAAGGTCAGTACTGCAGGTATAAATCACTTAAATTCAAACATTTATTAATGCAGATTGCATGGCAACAGCCATGAGGAAGAAGGTGGAGATAGAAGGGAGCTGTTAAAACAGGTTATGCAGTCTTGTTTTTGTAGGATCCTATCAATGCGATAAGGGACGCGGGTGGCGCTGTGGTCTAAACCACAGAGCCTAGGGCTTGCTGATCAGAAGGTCGGCAGTTCGAATCCCCGTGACGGGGTGAGCTCCCGTTGTTTGGTCCCTACTCCTGCCCACCTAGCAATTTGAAAGCACGTCAAAGTGCAAGTAGATAAATAGGTACCACTCCGGCGGGAAGGTAAATGGCATTTCCATGCACTGCTCTGGTTTGCCAGAAGCAGCTTAGTCATGCTGGCCACATGACCGGAAGCTCTCTGTGGACAAACGCCGGCTCCCTCGGCCTATAGAGTGAGATGAGCACCGCATCCCCAGAGTCGTCCACAACTGGACCTAATGGTCAGGGGTCCCTTTACCTTTACTATCAGTATGATAGTCCAAATCTCTAAGGTCAAACAGATCATCTTCAAAGTGTGTTTTTCTTGGGCAAAGAGGCTGTCTGAACAATCCTAGTTTGGCTGTTATAGTTACATAAGCTTACGCTGCAAACCATCTTCATCACTGGGTAGCACAGCCTTTGTATTTTCAAGTACACAGGGCCAGTGAACCTCCTGATTTTGAGCCGGTGCATTCATCCCCACAACATGTTGTGCCTTCGTTTTTCACACCGTAATGAATATTTTCTCTGAATGCTGACACCTTTACTGTGCCCTAAAGGACTTTAGTTTTTGCTAGATCAGGAGGACACTGTAAATCTCTGATCCCACACTGCGAAAGCACATTTCAGAGGAAATGTCAAGCAGTAGGAGTGTTGGCTTGAAGTCACATCAGAGTAGCTTTACCATTTCAAACATGAAACAGTGAGCAATGAGGAAGGAAAGCAAATTATTTCCCCACCCCCATACCCAAGGAGATGTCACTTGCTTTGGCCACCTGTGCATTCACACAGTAAGGTTGGGCATGATCAATGGGCCCTTGTTACCAGGCCAACTAACGACAGTGAAATGAGTTTTTGTTTCATTGAAGGTGGAAATAGTATTAGCACAGACCAGACTTTTTCTGTTGCAGCCAATTCTCTCAGCCTGTTTCATGGAAGCTGCAGCCTGACGGTGGATGCTTTCAAGTTCACCTTGGTATGCTGGGTGATTTTGGCATTCCGGATGACATTACTTTTGCTATCTGCCCTGGGAGAATCACACAGAGATTCTCCAAAGGAGCAGGGTCCCATCAAAGAAATTGCCTTGCCTATTTTGCAGCTCTCAAGTCAAGTCTGACACCTTTGTCCCAGAGAGAGCTTAATAAAATCAAACAAAGCTCTTGTCTTAATGAAACCTTTCCTCATTATAGAAACTCTTTATGTTTGTTAAGCTGCGCATCTGTATCTGACTTTGACATGTGGCGAGTTCAGGCTATTGCTATGCAGAGAGGGTTCTGTCACTCAAGGGAACTTGCAATGTGTAACTTGTGTCAAGGTCCTTGTTTATACATCCCTGCCTCAGGAGGTTACACTGCAAATGTTGAGAGAACTGTAGGAGACAGTCAGCAACATGTTTTCTACTTTGAGCCCCATCCACACTATAAATTTAAAGCACTTTTATACCACATGTTTGGCCCCCAATCATCCTGGGGACAGTAGTTAAGGGAGCTGAGAGTTGTTAGAAGACCCCTATTCCCCCTCACAAAGCTATCTAATAATAATACTAATAATAACTTTATTATTTGTACCCTGCCCATATGACTGGGTTGCCCCAATCACCCTGGGTGGCTTCCAACATATATAAAAACATAACAAAATATTACACATTTAAAAGCTTCCCTATACCTTTAGAGTTCTTCTAAGGGTTATATAGTTACTCATCTCCTTGACATCTGATGGGAGGGCGTTCCACAAGGTGGGTGCTGCTACCGAGAAGGCCCTCTGAACTTCAAACTGTGGTTTATGGATTACTTAATTAACAATTACTTAATTATTAAGTGGTTTGTTCTGTTACATGGATAAGGTGGAGGAGGTCTTTTGTAAAATGCTGTAACATTAAATCCCGTCAGTTGAACATTATACTGCTCAATTAACTGAGCTCAATCAATTATGTACATGGAGCTGGAATGAAGCCCATTGAAGTGCTTCATGGTCCTATCTATCATGGTACATTCAGCATTCATTGGGTAGTTTCTGATGACTAGAGCTAATTCCCTTAGCCAGGGTGGATCAGGAATTCATTTCATCGTCTGGACGGACTGATGTCTAAAAGAGCTATGTGAGTGCTTTGTGACAGAGTCTTATCACATTCTTTTTGGGTATAGCAGTTGTGATATGATGGATCGCTTCATGCTCCCTAGTTGATTTGCAATCCTAGTTGTCTGGTAGCAAACAAGAGCTCTAGACCAGCAGTATGGTGACATAAAGAGAGTAAACATCTCTTCAGTCTCTCAGTTCAGTCTCCATAAAGCTGAAGTTCCTCACACAATAAAAAGCTTAGACCATATTACAAAGAGTGTGGTACTCAATAAATAAATACTAAATAAATTAGCAGAGTATTGTAATACTGAATATCTTGTTTAGTTTCAATTAAACAACACAGTAAATTGGCAGTTTTCTCCTTAGCTTCAGAGTTCATTACTGTTAAAGAACAATGCTCTTCAGAACCTGGTAGAAACTTCAGTGTGACCCCAATACAATAGAATACAATACAATCAGCTACAGTGGTACCTCGGGTTAAGAACTTAATTTGTTCTGGAGGTCTGTTCTTAACCTGAAACTATTCTTAACCTGAAGCACCACTTTAGCTAAAGGGGCCTCCTGCTGCCGCTGCGCCGCAGCTGCATGATTTCTGTTCTCATCCTGAAGCAAAGTTCTTAACCCGAGGTAATATTTCTGGGTTAGCAGAGTCTGTAACCTGAGGCGTATGTAACCCGAGGTACCACTATACCAATATATTTGCATTATAATATTTGATAATTGTAATCCTATTTTCTGATCTTGTCATAAAATAAAAACATTCTGGATAGCTTATAGTAAAGGAGGTAAAACTCAGAACAGAATATGATGCATCAGTTGATCCATTGGTTGTATTGCATGGTTAAGTCAAAGACGTGATCTTATCAGTGGATATGGAACTGGTAATTCACTTGCTGACTGCCACACAAATAGCCATATGCTATGGCTGAAGAAAAGATGGTGACCCAACATCAGTGTCTGGGTTATGAAGCATATAGTGGAGCTTTGGAATGTTCTGGTGTAGTAAGACTCGAGAAAATATCCAACCTTGAAACAATGTCTGGTTTTTCAATATTTATATATCTATGTGTATATGTACATCTTCCATGTATTTATCATGTAACTTTGCTCATATGACGGAACAAAAGAAAATTGCTGTCATTATAAGCCCTATTTGAGCATCCACTTCCTTTATGTGATCGTAATCATGTAGCAAAGAGGAGAGGAAAACTGGCAAGTCCAGCCCTTCACTGGTGCCTCACATTCCTCAACTGTACAAGGCCTTTACAAGTTGAAGGGCAGACTTATGAAGTAGGGGGGCTCCTGTACTCATGCAAATCTCATGATTGAGAACCTCATTCGAATCCTATCATGTAGTACAGCCTTTGTCCATCTGGCTGGGGCAGATGGGAGTTGTAGTACAAAACCTCTGGAGACCACCAGGTTGATGAAGGCTGAGGCAGCATATTATGAATAGCTCTTGGGGAACAGGGGGACATTTTAATATGATTTTGAAACCTTCCATAAAAAGGGGGAGACCACCAGCTCCACCCAGTGTCACACTAGATACCTGTGGTACTAATAAAAGGGACACCATAGGAAGTCAAGCAGTGAGATCAGGAACTCAGTGACACAGGGCCAATGAGTTCACACTATTGTTGTTAAATGTGAAATAATGCAGTTGTCATTCAAATCTACATTTGAGGTGAAGTCATATTCCATCTTCATTTCCTGATAGAGCTGGTTTTCATATCTAAAACTGGACAGGGTGTGTGTAAGTGTATCAATACTTCAGCTCATCCCAGGGATCCTGTCTTAACTGGTGTCTTGCTTTTCATATGCAATAGTGATGTCTTAACCTCATTTTCTTTCTCATTTTTTATTCAGGCGGTACCCAGGTTGCCAGTGCATCAATTTTGGAACATGGTTTATTCTTTGCATCCCCATCACTCTTATCATACTGGCCCTTTCCTGGGTTTGGCTCCTGTGGCTTTTCCTGGGTTTCAAGTAAGTATAAATGCCCAGTGTAATCCATGTGATGACAGTTGAGGCAGGGAGAATAGTATACTGTAGAAAATCATTTCATATTTTAGAATGAGAATGGGTGGTTTCATTCATGAAAATTCACCAGCAATTACTAGAGGCACCCTTTCACTCATGAAGGCCAAAGGTAGCCTATGTGGTTGTGAACTTCAGATGTTGTGAACTACGACTCCCATCTTTCTGATCATTGACCATGCTAGCTGGGGCTGATGGAAGTTGGAGTCCACAACATCTGGATGGCATTACATTGGCTACATTTGGCTGTGACCCTCCAATATGGCCAATTATGGGAACTGGAGTCCAACAACTTTTGGAGGACACAGGTTCCTCAACCCTGTGGTATAGAAATAGGCATGCTTTTGGAAACTCAAAACCAGCCCAGTCCAAAATAATATTTGCATGTGGACTGATGGTGGTCATCATTCAGGACTTCTGCATATGCAACCCACACTCATAGGGTGAAACCAATATTTGTTCCGACACACCTTCGGGTGGAAAAGTCCTATTGTAAAGCTGCTACAGTGAATAATCTTCTCAATGCTCTGGGTTGATAAGGTTTATCCCTCAACTAAAGGGATAAAGATAGAGGTAGCTTGGACCCCAAAGAGGAATTATAATTCCAGATACCATTCCCCAAAAAGATGTGGTAATGGAACCATGGTTTGCTCACAATTCAGCCTTATGCTGAAGTGGGCCAAACATTTATAAACTGCTTAATTGTAATTAAGCACCAATAAGTCACAACAAATGATTTATAATAAGTGACATTCATCCTAACAGCTGGAGGTTGCATGGCTGCTTTTGTTTAATAAATAGCAGATACGGATAGAATTGGTATCTGAATGAGGAACATATTAGAATATGGGTTTAAATCCCCTGCCCATCACACCACAGTCCTGATTTGACCACCTCACCACCCCCAACCCACAGCTACTATTTACTAAACAAAAAAACCAAAAAACCAAAGAAAACGATGTAACTGAGAGTTGCACAGTTAATATCACATCAGATTTGACCTTCAGCATAACATTGCTTTCCCTTTTCACATACAAATGTCACTAGGTGGTATAATTCCCCCCCCCCCCAAGAATAGAGAGCATATTTTCCAAGATTTTCAGCAGGGATTTTGCTTTTGAGGTATTCAACATGGTGTCCACTATCATTCCTATCATCCCTGTTCATTGGCTATTTTGGCTGAGGGAAATGGGACCTAGCTACTCTAGTTTATATAAAGGAAGCCCACCTGACTTCATGCCATTTACTGTCTCTGCTATAAAGTATGTGCACCAAAACACCAAATTTGCCAATACATTACAATACACATACCATACATGATACTATAGTTTGACATAAAGCATTACGTTTCTGAACTACAAGGCATTGGTTATTTCTGTTCCAAGGACTGTGGCTTGGATCCAGAGAGATGTGTAACCAGTTCCTCCTGCCAAAAAGGAGCTTTGAACTGCATTTTCAAAACAGATCCCCACATAGCAAGCCTCTTTTGAAACAAACAGAATCTCCAAAGCAATTTGTGATATAAAATGGAGGGGAGTCGCCTCCTGGTCAAAGGAAGGAAGCCAAAAAAATCCCACTGAGTTCAGGCCTTTGGATCCAAGCCACAGGAAGAGAAACCCATATTTTAAATGTAAAAACCCCTTTACTGGTTATTCTTATTTCCATTTTAGTTTCAAAGAAATGTTCAAGTGTGGCAAGGAAAAGTCGCCCAGGGAACAAGCCTCCGCACAGGTGATTAAAGAGGAATACAATAAACTTGGACCGATGAGGTAAGACAGACGGCTGAACCACAGGCACAATGTTACAATGATGTCAAAGCAAACATACTGAAAGGGCAATGTTGACACTCGCTGTTCTTCTGTTGCAGCTACCCAGAAATCATCACTCTTGTCCTCTTCATTCTAATGGCCCTGTTATGGTTCACTAGAGACCCTGGATTCATCTCCGGCTGGGCTTCATTATTTTCAGCGTGAGTTTATAAGCATCATTGTCCAGTTTTGAGGTGTTGGCATTATCTCTTGCTTGCAAACGAATTTGCGTTGATGGTAATGAAGATTTGTTTAGCTATCGTACTGGATGTGCTGACAATATCTGACTCCTGAGCCAAGGAGATGTAACTCTCCAACCTTTAGAAGACATCTGAAGGCAGCCTTGTATAGGGAAGGGTTTTTAAAAATAAACAACAACAACAACAACATATTTATACCCCACCCATCTGGCTGGGTTTCCCCAGCCACTCTGGACGGCTTCCAACAGAATGTTAAAAACACGCTAAAACATCAAATATTAAAGACTTCCTTAAATAGGGCTGCCTTCAGATGTCTTCTAAAAGTCAGATAGTTGTTTATTTCCTTGACATCTGATGGGAGGGCAGATGCCACCACCGAGAAGGCCCTCTGCCTGGTTCCCTGTAACCTCACTTCTCACAGTGAGGGAACCGCTAGAAGGCCCTCGGCGCTGGACCTCAGTGTCCGGGCAGAACGATGTGGGTGGAGATGCTCCTTCAGGTTAAAACGCATTATTATGTTTTCATATATTTTGGAAGCCACCTCTGAGTGGCTGGGGCAACCCAGCCAGTTGGGTATAAATAATAAAGTTGTGGTGGAACAGGACACCCCTATTTTCATCAAATAAATGTTGGAGGGTATTCAATGCACCGAAACAGCACTGCAACAAAAGTGGCCGGGGCCAGAATTCTCTCTTGTACACACACACATTTATACAGCATGCTCACATACAGACTCCCCTGAGTAACAGAGTAGGAAGAGCTGCAAAATTGCAGAGAAGTGAGGAATTTGCAGCGGGCCCGAATTAGACATTGGCCACTCCACATTCCACACATGCATGTACATGCTCACATACACATATAACGCACAGCACAAACACCACACAGAGGTATCACCCACAAAGAAAAAACCCCTAGTGCGCCTTTTTAGGCCACCCAGCACCACAATCAGTAATAGTGTTAAGTTGTGGGTGAACATATCAGACGACACAGTGATTCTTCAAACAGCTCTTGTTTATTCACAGGCCAGAACAGAACTGAACTAAAGGGTTCAGCCAGCCTGCTTATATAGAGCTCCACTAGAACGCAACAGTAACCATTTTCTATAGCTATCCAATCACTGAACGTCACTTTCAACCCCTTATTTGCATATGTGGACCTGAGTGAAAACTATCTACAGTATCCCCCTGCTGGCCCAGCGTGAGAACTTCAGTACATAACAAATAGTGCCTACCATTTTTACCTAAGTCAGCCACAGCCATGGTGGTTATATCTGATATCTGTTTCAGTCTATGCCATCCCCACTCAGCCTCACAACTAGTGCACCGCTTCTCATGGGGACAGATTTTTATTTATCCATAATGAACCCGAAGCACCATTATATTTCATTTTTGAAAACCCAAGAAGCCGTACCTCAAATAATGAACAGCGATGTGTGCCTAAGGCTCCACTCTGTACGTGGAAATCAGTTCTACTTCAAGTTAAACCTATTCGGGATTGGAGCATAAATCACACCTTCAAATATCCTCAGTTCTTGTCTCCTTGTAATGTTTGCTTGGGTAGCACACATAACTTCTTCAGTTGTTTCAAATACCTGCTGTTTAGATATTACAATCATTGGGCAGGGCTGTTTTCGAGTGCTTCAGTGAGGAAGTTGCAGTACTAAATTTATCATTGCATGGACAGGCGGAGTCCCCCAAACCCTGGGCGTGTGGAATAACGACTCAAGACAACGTGCTATGGGATTAAAATTGTCCACAACTTTATTATGTTTCAGATGTGGGTAGACCTTAGCTCAGGCATTGGGCGTTTATCCCTCCCAGTGTCCTGCCGGGGATCTGGGGAACATCAGGGTTATCCAGTGGGGGGGGGGATGGACTGGCTTTGGAGAACATATGTTCAAGCAGAGAGAGCCCGCCCCCATTACGCCGCTGTCGCAGGGGAGAGCAATGACAACCTATAGGTGTACGGCCAAAGCCTCTCCTCAACGGGGAACCCTGGTATCACCGCCACAAAGAGCAGGGGTGTGTGGGTCACCGCTACACCCCCACCCCCATTTAGGGAAGATAGACTAAAGGATCCCGCCCAAGGCCTGATACCGCCAAAGTTGTGACGTTTTGCGATGGGGAAGGCAAACCTTCCAATGCAGGAGAATTCCTTTCCGGCCCTTCAACAGCGACCTTGACGTAGCAGCGCCCGCGTTCCTGCAAAAGGAGTCTCAACTGAGGGTGGGTAGGGTGGGAGAAGCCAACTGACGATTCCCAGGTAAGATCCTCCCCCTATTGTGTGGGCAGGTGGTCCCTCCCCCTACCTGGCCTGACCACCTTGGCAACACCTCCCCAGGCGGGATTGGGCAACTGGCTGAGGTAGGCGGAGACCTCCAGGTATCCCACCTGGGGAAGGCGAAGCCAAGCCTGTGCTAATGGTGCCACATAGGGTCAAGGGGGCTGTGCATGACCACGCAAAGTTCACCCCCCATTTAATGTGGGGAGCAGTCATTACTATATATGTAGTGTGACTGTATTTCTTGCACTTACTGGGGACTCAGCTACGTTAGTCAAAAAACAGTGTTTTGAATGAGTTTCAAACATGCAACACCAGATGGCGCTGCACAGCACAAAACTTTTCTGTGCGATTTTACATAGCATTTTTTACCTTTTGTTATAACGATTTAATTTATGACTTACAGTATTTATATGTAAGTTCCCCACCCCCACCCGTGTGTAGATTCACCCCAAGTTGGCAGACCCTACAGTGCTCAAACATATTTGCTGTTCAGCGTAACTTTCCAGGCACCTGGCCTGAAAAAGTTTTAACCTTTGAATAAGTTGGGAAGGTTTCAACAGTTTCCCCTTTTCTGCTCATTCATGGCTGAAACTTTTCTCAGCTGAGTAAAATGATTGGCTGGGGAAAGTGGCTGAGGCAGGATATAGCACTTTGCCTAAGAGGTGACAGAGAAATAGTTCCAGTTCTTCTTCTCCAGCTGGGCATTTTGATATTTGCTATATTGTCGGTCAGGGCAGACGCCAATGAATAGCTCCATTACCTCAAGAACTTCTGTTTGCAAAATAGAACTTCCCCTCATTCTTCTTTCCCCATGTACCTCCCCCATGCCCCCTAAATACATTCTGGGTTTCCCCCCAACCTTCTGCAGCAGTTCTGGGCAGGGGGCACAAGGAGAGGGACGGACAAACAGAAATTAATGTATTTTATGGTTTGTTTCATGGAAGCATAGAAGATTGTCTCTGTTTGTTGTCGTTTATTGCTACGCATTCTCTCAGTGGGAAAACCCATCTTCTCTTCAGTTTGCAATTGCTGATTCTCAGGCCTAACAGAATGGATTTCAGCACCTGTTGCCATCTTATTTCTAAGTATCAGTGAATTATTTAGGGACCATAAAAAAAACCCCACACAGACTGGCGCATTGCAATTATTTTATCTTCTATCCTCATTTCTGCTAAGTAAGAGCAAAGCAGTATGGGAGGTGTACGATCCTCACCTGTTATAAAGCAGAGCCTTTAGAGAGAAGTCCTAGTGATTTATTCTGAGATCGAAGAAGTCACTGACTTGGTCATCTCACATAACATTTGTAGCTGACTATGGATGCAAAAAGCTCTCATGGCAAATGGGCTTTAACAAAGCAGATGCTGCTAATATGAAAAAGCAGATATTTATTATTGCATTCTGTCCATTTTTACCGTAATATATATATTACGCCAATGTTTTCCCCAAGTCCATTTTCATTTGGGACTAATTGTAAGCATGTATCGTTCTACTTTAAAATAAACCATTTTTATAGCATAATATATCCAGCCTAACCTGATAAAATCAGAAGCACTTAATTATAATGCTAGGGCATAGTCTGGAGTCTGGTCCTGGGCAGTGTTGGTATTCACCCAGAATGCACATGTTTGCAGCCTTCAGATCCATTATAGATGGGGAATAAATGCAAGAGAATAAATAAATGATGCCAAGATATAACAAATGGACATTCCCTTTCTTTTTCTTTTTCTTTTTTGCCATTTAGATTTTGTTTGCATCCATATGCCTGTGGTTACACTTAACATTTTTAATTTTCCTCAAAATATCTAAATGAGCTTTCATTTTATTAGCCTCACTGTGTAAATACCCTTTATATTTTGTCTGCAAGCTAAAGTTTTGCATGGAAATGGAAAGTTCATTCAAATGTTTGGCACGTTTACATATATTATTAAATCTGATTAAGAACATCACACACAAACATATCGTTTGCTGATTTCATTTTTAAATGTTATTTACATTTACTCCTGTAAAGTATAGAGTTACCATAGCAACACTTGAGATGGTAAGAACCTGAACAGAATAGTTCATGTGAGGCTCGCCACAACTCCTGTTTCTTGTGGGCATTTCAGATTAACTCATTAACCACAAATGCTTCGGATAACTTTATGTCACTGCAATAGACGCAAGATAATATCGCCAAGGCAACTATCTGTAAACAAACAATAAACGCCCATAAGATGGCAAAAGTTAGTTTCTTTCCAAAATAGGTTTTATCTTAAATAATTTCAAATGCAGTAAATAAAGAGCCCACTGGTAATATATCAGTGGTTCGGTGTTCGTTTTTCTCTCTTTCCAAAATAGATTTTATCTTAAATAATTGCAAACGCAGTAATAAAGAGTCCACTTGTGATATATCAGTTGTTCAGTGTTCGGACGCCACTCCAGTAATCAGACATTTCATCCCCAAAAGTCTTAGTCATCAAGCTTTGTAGTAAATAATATACAGTGGTACCTCTGGATAAGAACTTAATTTGTTCTGGAGGTCCGTTCTTAACCTGAAACTGTTATTAACCTGAGGTACCACTTTAGCTAATGGGGCCTCCCGCTGCCACCACACAGCCACCGGGCGATTTCTGTTTTCATCCTGAAGCAAAGTTCTTAACCCGAGGTACTATTTCTGGGTTAGCGGAGTCTGTAACCTGAAGCATCTATAACCTGAAGCATCTGCAACCCGAGGTACCACTGTACAACAGAAGACATTATATAAACGGCTTAAAGCAGGGTTGTATCTGTCCCCATCAGCATGTTTCCTTCGGGAGC
The DNA here is from genome assembly GCF_964188305.1 of Podarcis bocagei. Classification (NCBI taxonomy): domain Eukaryota; kingdom Metazoa; phylum Chordata; class Lepidosauria; order Squamata; family Lacertidae; genus Podarcis; species Podarcis bocagei. Next base: position 60,919,543 of record NC_138135.1, on the reverse strand, counting down.
AACATAGAAAGAGACAGTGTCCTTCAGTTTGTTAACCCTCTTGAAGGTTGCATTTCATCACTTCTGTCTCCTGTTGAGCCTCAGAAATGGAAAGGAGGAGGTTTTTGACCTCAAGCCAGTGTCAACTACAGATATATTATGGGATGCGGGTGGCACTGCGGTCTAAACCACTGAGCCTCTTGGGTTTGCCAATCAGGGTGAACTCCCGTTGCTCTGTCCCAGCTCCTGCCAACCTAGCAGTTCAAAAGCATGCCAGTGCAAGTAGATAAATAGGTACCGCTGTGGCAGGAAGGTAAACAGCATTTCCGTGCACTCAGGTTTCCGTCACAGTGTCCCGTTGCACCAGAAGTGATTTACTCATGCCGGCCACATGACCTGGAAAGCTGCCTGTGGACAAACGCTGGCTCCCTCAGCCTGAAAGCCAGATGGGCGCCACAATGCTATAGTCGCCTTTGACTGGACTTAACTGTCCAGGGGTCCTTTAACTTTTACCTTTACAGCTATATTACCTGCACAGGTGTTTAGTTCTTCTGGAGAGGTTATTCTCTCTGGCCCACCCAATCTGATCTCAAAGAACACCCTTCTCAGTAACGCTACTCAGATAGGAATTCCCTACCAAGGAAGGCTCATGATGACCTTTCACCCATAGGCGACCCCTCATTTATTTATTTATTTATTTAAATAAACCTCTGGCCACTGAGGTGACTTGCTTTTCTCAGCTGCTCTGTGCTTTGGTCTCATATCTTTTGCTTTTATTGTCTATTAATTGCCTGTCTTTTTTCAGAATAAAACCTGCTATTATTTATTATTTATTTTTATATGGTTTTATTGTGCTATTGCTGGGTTATTTATTGTTAGTCAAATTGAGCATTATTTGTAAATGTGGAAAACAAAAATAAATAGATTAAGCATACTTTGGTTGAATTTCAACTATGGTCATGGTTAATTCATGCTGTTAATCATTGCTATTTTAAAATATAATTGCAAATTGGCATATCATTTGAAATTAATGTTTGTATGGTTATTTTTAAAGGGAAGCTTTAATCTGCCTTTCTGCTGGATCAGTGCCACCCTACTAGACCATGGCTTAGAGAGTCACAGTGCAGTTCATCAGTTCGCACTGCCAATGGCAAGGAATTATGGGGAAACATGCCCCACAATATCTGCAGGGCCAGATGTTTCCCATCCCTGCCAAATAGAAATTTAATGTGTTTACCGTCACCTCAAAATATCTTTCCAAACACTGGTAATGTCTGATATTATTGCTAAAGAATCAGAATTTTCTAGTGTGATATTTGTGGACCAACTGAAACATTGGCTCTTTCCCCAGATACCCAGGATTTGCTACCGATTCAACAGCTGCCTTAATGATTGGCCTCCTCTTCTTCATCATTCCAGCAAAAACATTGTCTAGAACTTCAAATGGAGAAAACAGTTGAGTATACATCCATGACTTTTTCCTCCTTAGCACAGGTATAAAGGCTCGTCCACACTCCTTCTCATCCTGTGCCTAGAAAGCATGGGTACGAGCAATTCCCCTCTGGCCTCTCTCCCTTTCCCAGGGAAAAACCTGCTCTTTAGCGATAAAGTGGAACAAACTGAAAACCCGAATTGCCATTTGCTCCAATTGAACACTAAGAGCAGTTTTCCCTGGGGGGAAGTAGCGAGACAAGAGGAAGTGTGGATATAAACCCTAAGTTAATATTGTATGAGAGCAGATTATAACATGGCGATATTTTGAGCTTCTCTTCAAAATCATCCAGACTTCTGCTGTTGGGTGGATGGACTTGAATCATAGAACTGTAGAGTTGGAGGGACCCTGAGAGTCATCTAGTTCAACTCTCTGCAATGCAGGAATTTCAGCAGAAGCATCCATGACAGGTGGCCACCCAACCTCTTCTTAAAAACCTCCAAGGAAGGAGAGTCCACCCCCTCTTATGGGAGTCAGTTCCACTCTTGAACAGCTCTTACTGTCAGAAAGTTCTTCCCAATGTTTAGTTCTTGTAACTTGAAGCCATTGGTTCAAGTCCTACTTTCCAGAGCAGGAGAAAAGAATTAGCTTCCAGAAAACAATTACAGGCAGAATCCCGATGCATCCCAAGCTCTGCGTACATTGCAGAGCAGATGTGGAGCTCTCATAATCACATAAAAGGTAAAGGGACCCCTGACCATTAGGTCTAGTCACGGACGACTCTGGGGTTGTGGCACTCATCTCGCTTTACTGGCCAAGGAAGCTGGCGTATAGCTTCCGGGTCATGTGGCCAGCATGACTAAGCCGCATTCTGGCGAACCAGAGCAGCACATGGAAACACTGTTTACCTTCCCGCCGGAGCGGTACCTATTTATCTACTTGCACTTGACGTGCTTTCGAACTGCTAGGTTGGCAAGAGCTGGGACAGAGCAACGGAATTTGAACCGCCGACCTTCTGATCGGCAAGCCCAAGAGGCTCAATGGTTTAGACCACAGCGCCACCTGCATCCCATAATATAGCTGTAGTTGACACCGGCTTGAGGTCAAAAACCTCCTCTTTTCCATATCTGTGGTTTAGACCATAGCGCCACTCGTGTCCCTTTTTCTCATAAGCATGTAGAAGTTCATAGAGTTCATCATTTATTTTCCATCATGGTTGCCAATTCCAAAACAGGAAGAGCCTGCTGGATCAGGCCAGTGGTCCAGCTGCTCCGGCATCCTGTTCTCACAGTGGCTGACCAGATGCCTATGGGAAGCCCAAATGTAGCACCCTCCCCATATGAACCAGCTCCTGCAATGCAAAGGCATGAGAGTCAGATGACTCAGAATAGCTCTGTGTGAAACAGTAGTAGAAAGACAGTGCAATGGGCTTTCCCTCCTCATATCTTTACAAACATTCTTTTTTTTTATTCCCCCTCCTCTAGTTGTTTTTGATTACACTCCACTGATAACTTGGAAAGAATTTCAAGCCTGCATGCCCTGGGAAATTGCCATCCTCGTTGGTGGAGGGTTTGCGCTGGCAGATGGCTGCGAGGTAATACAGATTTTTGCAACATATTCAATCAACAATTATAACAACAATATTCTTAAGCTGTAGCTGGTTTGCAAGAAAATTGCAGAGGAAGAGCTGAAAAGTTGTCCAGTGTTATTCCACTAGTAATATTTATCGTCTAATGGAACAACAGTTAAGTGAGAAATTGAAGGGAATTGTTGTTCGAGAAGTTAGGGGGAATTCGGAGGGTTAGTTCCTTTGCTAGGTAAAATGTTGTCTCTGAAAACGGTTTCGTTTTGACTGTTATTATCACCGTTATCATTAAATAGATTCCTAGTCCACCTTCTGGAGTGTGTTGCCGCTTGCTACAAATTCATAAAATAAAGCATTAGCATGTCAAGATTTAAAACAGCTGTAAAAACAATTGGCAGCATTAAAATAAAACTGTTCTTAAATATGACCATAAAATTACCCAGGTGTGGATCAGGATTTAAAAAAAGAAAAATTATGCACAGAAGTGTGGTGTGCTAAGCCTTATTCAATGAAGTCAAGAATAGTCTCAACTGCTTTGGGCAAACAGCTTTGGCTGTTTGTAGCTTAGAGGACCATCTCCTATACCGAAGGTGACTAAGTTTCACCTTCTGGATGTTGTTGGATTCCAGCTCCCAACCAGCCCCAACTAGCCTGACTAATGCTCATGGAACTTGTAGTTCAGCAAGCATCTGGAGGGTTTGTGCCTTGGTCCTACAACATGTCTTCTTCTCCACAAGATGAGTGCGTGTAGCGTGGACTTTGTTGTGGCCTCTTGCTTGGACCATGAGCACAGCACAAAGTTAGCTTCATAAGCCAAGATGATGACAAGCTTCTTGCACAAACATTTAGCCCCTTTGCTCCCAGTTCACTTCTCCCTTTGTGCAACCAACCAAATAGGCCTTGAAGCCATAGTCAACCATAACTATAAATGGCAACTATGGCTAATATGATTTGTGCTTATGATGTTTTCAGGGTGGTTACACACTTGCAATACCATCTGCTCCTGCAAAATGTTTTGGGGCAGTGACTGCTGCTTTTTTTGCAGTAGTGCATGTCCCATAGTTTCCTTTTAAAATCCATTAACTTTTCTTCTTCTTTGGCAATCACTTGTAGCTGAGTAAGATTGTCTTCCATGAATGTGGTCTTAACAGTTTGTCCATAAGTAACTGTGGAGGCCAATTTTGGATCCGCACATCCTTCCACAGTGGGGACATAGGTTTCTTGGCGGGACTTGATCACAGTAAGGATTTGTCCTCCATTCCTTCCTCTTGGCTCATTTCTCCCTTTTGTCCTGAATTCGTGTTTCTTCAAAGTCCATGACACCTTTGGTGAAGGCAGTTCTGCAGTTGGAGCGCTCACAGGCCCGTGTTTCCCAGTTGTCTGTGTTTATATTACATTTTTTGAGATTAGCCTTGATAGTGTATTTAAACCTCTGTTGTTGTCCACCAGCATTGTTTACCTGTAGTAGTAGTAGTAGTAGTAGTAGAAATAATAATAATAATAATAATAATAATAATAATAATAATAATAATAATAATAATTTTATGATTTATACCCCGCCTATCTGACTGGGTTGCCTCAGCCACCCTGGGCAGCTTCAAACACATGTAAAAACATAATCAAACATTAAAAACTTCCTGATAGTTCTGTAGTGCAAGAGTGCCCATCCAGATGGAAATAATGTGGTAACATTGGGAAAGCATTGCAGAACTAATAAAACAGACTCCACCATTAATGCACTATTATTCTGTCAAAGGCATGTTACAGAATACATCTGCAAACACACACACACAAAAACAACAACACACACACAAATACCAGTTTGGAGGGCCCTCTTTTGAACCCCCGCCTCAACTCTTTTGTCAATGGTTTGTGAATTCAGACACAACAGCAAACCAAAGCTGGCACAAACTCACCAGCTTCAGCCTGTAGCTTGATATCCTGTTTGGCAGCCCCTCACAAACCAACAGTAAGTTCAGACATAAGACTAAAGCATGGTTGACCATGAATGCAGCTTACTTATACCCAAGGTTGTGCTACTCAGAAGCCAGCCTCAATTAGTTCAATGGGACTTACTCCATAGTAAATGTGTATAGGCTTTCACCCATAGCCATTTATATCAAGGGTAGTCAGATGTTGTTGGACTACAACTCCCACCTTCCATGCCCATTGGCCATATTGGCTGGGGCTGATGGGAATCCAACAACAGCTGGATGGCACTATGACGGCTAGTCCCAATTTACATGGTGAAAATGTATTATCTGCCAGAAGTTGAGCATCTTGGCATTCATTTAATATGGAGGAAAACACATTGAGGGGGCCTGGAATCCTATTAGAGTTCAGTTACAGGTATCGATCCTGTGTATTGATAGGCTAACAGATTCTGCAAATGCCGTACTTGTGAAAAAATATGTATGCATTAAATTACATTGGCGGATAACTGTGCTAACGTTCCTTTTCACAGGTCTCAAAACTCTCAGAGTGGATAGGAAGTAAATTAACTCCTTTGGGATCACTGCCCATATGGCTGACTATCCTCATTTCATCCCTGATTGTCACCACAATAACTGAAGTAGCCAGCAATCCTGCCACTATCACAATATTTTTGCCTATCCTAGCCCCATTGGTGAGTAACTGGTTTGGTTTGCCCATTCACAATTAAAGTGGTTAAAGATAAGTAAAAAGATGGAGTTTCCACCCTTTCAAAATGTGCTTTAATTGGGTGTCTGTGTGTTTGACTTAGTGAGCTGGGAATATCGAACCAGAGAGTGGTAGTTTAGTTAATTCTAGATTAAAGAGTATGATGTTGTGTATAGGTGTTCTATGGAAGCAAGGAAATAATAATAAAAGATGCATATTTCCTATGGATAGCAATCAAATATAAAGCATCAGTAATTATGTCCCACTGCGTTCAAGGAAGCATGTGTCCCAATGCACAAACCGTGATACTGCATGGATCTTTATGTGTTCAGGGTTGCGGGTTTCTTTTCTGCGTGCCTGTATTCACTTTGCCTCTATAAATCCAATTTTATTTTTAAAGACTTTAAATCCCACAGATCATTGGGGTCATCGTGGCTATTTTAGCTATGGGCTCTTGTAAGGTGCTCTGCTCCTCAGCCTAGTAAAGTATGTATATATGTTCAGGGTCCTTTAAATACTTCAGTTAACATTATGTGTTCATGCAGGGAACCTGTGGACCTGCAGATCCAGCTCCTGACAGCCCCAGAAGCCATGGCCAATGGCCAGGGGCGATGGTGGATATTGTAGTCTAGCACCACCTGGTTCCCCATGTCTGCTTTTGTGATCGCAGCCTTTGGCTCTAAGCTTGCATTTTAATTCTGTCTCAGATATGTGCTTCTTTCCGTGAATGTGAACCATGACTTTCTGTTTCTTCCTCTAACAGGCTGAAGCCATCCATGTGAACCCCCTGTATATATTGATCCCCTCCACCCTCTGCACTTCGTTCGCGTTCCTTCTACCTGTAGCAAATCCGCCCAATGCCATTGTATTTGCATATGGTCACCTGAAAGTTATCGACATGGTAAGTCGAGGGCAAATAACACATACCATGCTGACTTCTTTTGTAATAATAAGAGTAATAATAATAGCATCCTTTTCCAGCGTGCTCAGAACCCTTATTATACACCATCTCACTTATTCTTAAGGAAGTAAGAGCCCAGAAATCTTATCTTGTCCAGTGTCTTGCTTTCCACAGACACCAACCAGGTGGCTCTAGAAAGCCCATGAGGAAGACCTGAAGACAATAGTCCTTTTCTATTGTTGCTGTCCGGAAACTAGTATTCAGGTTCTGCACAGCCATCATGACTTACAGCCACTCATACACCCATTTTGTCTAATGCTCTTTAAAAACCATCTAGGATGTTTATTTAATTAACACACACCACCTTTCCTCTAAGCAACTCTAGGCAGAGTACATGGTTCTCCCCAGTGGCTTGCGGAGAGTGGACTAGGATAGTCCCCTAAAAGTTCCCAGTAAATCAGAGTAGAGAAGGAGGCACGGTGCTCCAAGGGGATCCAAAAGCCCTCCTGCCAGCTTCTCAAAGCCTGTCCAGCTTTGGGAAGGAGGTGCGATGCTCACACGCAATGTCTCCCCACCACCACCACCACAATTGCACTTGCAAGCTGGCACCTCTGACCCTAACTGTCCCCCTACGGAAAATTTCACTGCATGACACTGTTTCTCTTGTCCTCTTGTCACAACAACCCTGTGAGGGAGATTAGGCTGAGGTTTAGGCGGCCCAAGGTCACTCAGTAAGCTGCATGGTTGGGTACAATTTAAACTCATGTCTCTGTAATACTAGTCCATCACTCTGATCCAGGGGTCTGCAACCTTTTTGGCTCTGTAGGACATCCTCTGTATCACATCCTTGCCTCATGAGAGACCTAGTGGCTTGTCTAAAACCGCCTGATGGGTTTGTGACCACTCTGAGATTTGAACCTGGAATTTTCTAGCTTGCAGATCGTAACTGTGGTGCGAATTGTAGTTTGCAAAATTTCTTGATCAAACTGCGGCTTTCTGTTTCAATTGGTAAAAGGATTCTCTCCTTACCCTCCCCCTTTTCTTTTAGGTAAAAGCTGGTTTGGGTATCAATATCATCGGAGTTGCTGTTGTCATGCTTGCTGTCATGACATGGGGGGTGCCCATGTTTGAACTCAATACATATCCTAGTTGGGCACCTGCTATTGCTAACAGAACCGGACTTTAAGAATGGAGTAGCAGCTTCTTTTTCTCGATCCACCTTCCCATGCCGTGCTTCTTGTTTACTCTTCCCAAGGATCGACACATCTGCACTGAAGACGGTAAACCACGACTCTTGCAGTCTCGATACTGCAATGGCAAGCGAGTCTGTGCAAGTGTCCCATCAGTCTGGATTTCACTCATCAGGGTTGGGAAGTTTGCAACGGCGGTTATGCACATTCATTATGAATGCTGATTTGCCACTGTTTTTAGGGTCACCAAATAATATAGGTTTATGACTATAGGGGTGCTGGGATAAGAGCGTGGTGGGTGGGTGGACAGATAGCTGGATCAATAGATTTTAAAATGCTGGAAGGCCATTATTTCAAGCTTATGGCCAATGTGTCTTCCAGTCCCAACATGTGCACTGAAGCATTCTATGAGTGCCTTATAAGTCAGAGCTACATGATCACTTCATGTGGAGCATGTTGCGCCATACACTTGTTCCACGTAAGCCTACTTGCCCGGGGATGGTTGCTGCTGGAATCTGATAGGAAGATCTTTTCCGAGACGATCAATGAATGACTGAAATTTCAGATGATCATGCTGTGGGAAGAACTACCCATCGGCCAGAGAAGAGGCAGCTTGCCTCTCTGCCTCCGTACCACTCACAGCTGCTGGGATATGTGGGTTTGGGAATCGCGTGTGTGCTCATTGCAATCTATTTTAAACTTTTTAAACTATTTTAAATGACGAAGACCTAGGTGTGGTAACTAGCATGTTCTGCACTGGAAGCTAGACACAGTATCCAGTCATGGGCATGAGATGATGAGGGAAACCATCATGATCCAATGGGGAGTTTATGTATTATTATTTTAAAACCAGAAGAGCTTACCACATTGTATTGATTCTGTCTGAATTAGTTCTGCCAGAATCAATCGTAGTAATAAATGTGCCAAAGTGTGAGACAATAGGATCCTTATTGCTGTATTTCTTGAGCTAAATATTAAGCACCTTTTCTATTATTCCAGGGGTGTGGGACCTCTTTTAGCTTGAGGGGCACATTCTGCTGTGGGTAACATGTTAGTGAAGGGGGGGGCAGAGTGGGCACAGCAATTCATGCAACACTTACCCTTGTGCTGTAGACTACATTCCAGCCACACAAAAACCAAGTTGGGTAGGGCACACATACTGTATCTATCCATCACCTGCCCAGGTATCATTTTTTAGACTGGTTCCCCTCTATTGCCTCCACAATGATGGGAAAGGGCTGTTGCTCAGAGGCAAAGGCATACATTACTCACAAAAAGTCCAAGCTCATCCCTCAACCTCTTTAGCTAGGGTTGGAAAAGACACCTGTTTAAAACCCCGGAGAATAGAAAATATCGACTTGGTCCAACTTGGTGTAAGGCACCTTAGCAGAGATGGGAGCTCTGCATAGCATTCATATAGTAGTATGTGGGGACATGGGAAATGGGATTGCTGGACTAGATCGATCCACTGTTAATGGGGCAGGCAGCAAAGAGAAGTGTAGCTTTCAATACATGAGGGTGTTGGCATTGCAGCAGATGTGAAGCATCTCTGGTTTGAGGCTCTGCTCACCCAGATCAGAGTCAGAATCAGGACCAGCTTTTGTGTCCCCGTAGGACTCTATCTGTGCAAGGCAGTCAAAGCAGAACTTCATATTGCAACTGATGTCAAGATCACACTGGTGTTTTCTGCAACAAAGATGTGGTGTGTGGAATAATGCATGCATGTGAATATTTTTATTTTTATTATTGTTATTGCTAATATTATTATTATTACATCTGTGTACACCCTGACCTCACTGTTTGAGAAGAAGTGGTTTGAATACTGTGGACTCAAACAGTTTTTAATCTTGCAACTCTCCAGGCTAATTTGCACCAGGTAAAAGAGTTCACAAACAACAGGAGCCCTGTCATCTTAGGTCATATCAGAAAGTCCTGTTGCATCACTTGGGCTTTTATAATGGACCAAACTTGCAACTTGCGATGGGGAGGATTTTCACTGGCTGTTTTGTTTGGGTATGATAACGTTTTATGTGCCATTTTACCTTTATGAACAGAGCAAATTATAAATGACAATAAAAGTGGAAATTCAAGTGAAATGTGTTGTTACATGTCATTGGAGTGTTGTGTATTATTATTATTACTATTATTGTGTATTCTTCTTTATTAAATTTGTATTCTGCCCTTTATCCAAAATCACAGGGCAATTCACAACATAAAAATACATAATGGGACACAAAATGCATAATAAAAACAAGAACCAAAGCAAAAACAAACCAATGAGTGTAACCCCATAAGGAACAGGAAACCTCCCATCCATTTGGTCTAGGGAACCGCCCACTAAAAGTCTTGTTTGGAATGAGCTTTAGTTTGTGGGCTCTCGCCTAGTCTATTACTGAGGCAATACAATGGTCCAGCACAGCCACTGCCACACCTGCAGATGTAGAAGAGAAGAAGAGTTGTGTGTCATCAGCATATTGCTGACAACGTACTCCAAAACTCCAAATAACCCTACTCAGCAGTTTCATGTAGATGTAAACAGCATAGGGGTATCAAATTGAACCCTGAGGAACACCACATTGAAGGCTCCATGAAGCTGAAGAGGACTCCTCAAGCATCACCTATGGCAACGGAGAGGCCGAAGTTGCCATGAGTTCCAAGAAAAACAAACTTGGAGTCCAGCACGCTTCCCTTTGCGCAGCTCTGCTGTCTGTCCGTGCTGATCCAAAGATCCTTCCTGCCTCTGCCTCTTGCCGGTAGCAGAGTAAACACAGCGGTGAAGCAATTGCAGCATGTGGATAATAAATTCAGAGCAGACACAAAGGCGTTCCTTATCTTGTTAGCCTTTAATCATGAAGTAAAACATGTCTTAAATCTCTCCCGGTGACAACGCACACATCTTGCGTCCTCTCTCCGCAAAAGCGAAACCAGACTGACACACTTAGCGTCAAACCACTCCCTTAAGTGTTTCTAACCACGTCTCAGGAAAGAGACGTCACACTGAACTCCTTAACCCTGTGAGTTCTGAAACCAATAACACCCCCTCTCGTCACGAATCCTGAGGGAAACTGTGAACCCCTATTTACAGACCTCTTTGAGTTCAACTCACCTCCCATTGCCTTTTGCCTCCCACTGGCATCTATCCCAGGCAATTGTTGAATCCCTTCCACACTCCCAGAATCACACTGTGCGAAACCAACCCACGCACTGGTGACCTGAAACCTCTCAGGTGGAATCCCCTTTGTGGTCCGAGTTGACCGCCGGAGCACAACCTCGGGCGCTCCTCCTGACCCACTGGGATCAGCAAGTGTGTCTCCAGCAAGCTCAGAAGACTCCCCCTCTGACTTGCTGCGTCTTCGGGCCTCCTGCACTTGGCTAACAGGAGATGAAGGCTCACTCTTGGGTTCCATCTTAACCTGTGGAGAAACCCACCCCTGTGCCTGACCATCAACAGCAACCTGGTCTAATAATAATAATAATAATAATAAATTTTATTTATATCCCGCCCTCCCCAGCTAAGCCGGGCTCAGGGCGGCTAACAACAATCAAATAAACAATCAAATAATAACACATTCTAAAAATATTTCATTATAAAATTAGTTAAAATCAAATTGATGGCAACCGATTAAACAAAATTCTGTGCAGGTTGCCAGAGGAGGGAGTTAAGCTACGCCCTGACCAAAGGCCTGGCGGAACAACTCTGTCTTGCAGGCCCTGTGGAAAGATGTCAGGTCCCGCAGGGCCCTAGTCTCTTGTGACAGAGCATTCCACCAGGTTGGAGCCACAGCCGAGAAGGCCCTGGCTCTAGTTGAGGCCAGCCTAACCTCTCTGAGGCCTGGGACCTTGAGGGTGTTATTATTTGCAGACCGTAGGTTTCTCTGTGGGGCATACCAGGAGAGGCGGTCCCGTAGGTACGAGGGTCCTAGGCCGTATAGGGCTTTAAAGGTTAAAACCAGCACCTTAAACCTGATCCTGTACTCCACCGGGAGCCAGTGCAGCTGGTATAGTACTGGATGAATGTGATCTCGCAACGAAGACCCCATAAGGAGTCTCGCCGCGGCATTCTGCACCCGCTGGAGTTTCTGGGTCAGTCTCAAGGGCAGCCCCACGTAGAGCGAGTTACAATAATCCAGTCTGGAGGTGACCGTCGCATGGATCACAGTGGCTAGGTCAGGGCGAGAGAGATAAGGGGCCAACTGCTTAGCTTGGCGGAGATGGAAAAATGCCGCCTTTGTTATAGCTATAATCTGCGCCTCCATAGAGAGGGAGGTATCGAAGATTACACCCAAACTCTTAACGGACGGTGCTGGCACTAATTGCGCCCCCGCAAGAGATGGGAGTTGCCCCCTCGATCCCATATCGTCCCGCCCCAGCCAGAGGACCTCTGTCTTCGAAGGATTTAACTTCAACCGGCTCCCACGTAACCATCCAGCCACAGCTTCCAGACATCTGGTCAGTGTGTCTGGGGCCGAGTTAGGATGGCCATCCATCAACAGATAGAGTTGGGTGTCATCAGCATACTGATGGCAACCCAGCCCAAAACTCCGGACAAGCTGGGCGAGGGGGCACATAAAGATGTTAAAAAGCATCGGGGAGAGAATCGCACCCTGAGGCACTCCACACACCAAGGAGTGACGCGATGACAATTCCCCCCCAAGCACCACCCTCTGTCCCCGATCAGAGAGAAACGAGCGCAGCCATTGAAGGACTGTGCCCTGGATCCCCACGTCGGCAAGGCGGTGGTCCAGGAGTTCGTGATCGACCATGTCAAAGGCTGCTGACAGATCTAGAAGAATCAGCAGCCCCGACCCGCCTCGATCCAGCTCTCTGCGGAGATCATCTGTTAGGGCGACCAGAGCCGTCTCGGTCCCATGACCAGCACGGAAGCCAGACTGGAATGGATCCAAAGCAGATGTTTCATCCAGAAACCTACCAGCAACTACAGCAACAGGCTCCGCCTCTGCCTCTCCTTCCTCCCTTTCTTCCCCCTCAGAATCGGACAAGCATTCTGAGAGAAAATCAGAACCAACCTTAGGCCGTGACCAACCACCCTGCTCAAAGAACTCAGCATGCTTGCTGACCAGCAGCTTGGTCTGATCACCCTCTGGGTATGCAAACTTCCACCCATTTGTTGCAGGATCATACCCACAGAAGATCATGTCTGGAACCTTGGACCACCCTCCTTCCGTTGCGCTGTTGGTATCGGCACTGAAGCCTTGGAACCAAACGAACGGAAGAAATGCACCTGTGGCTTCCTCTTGTGCAACAGAGAATACGGTGTGTCACCTACAGTGTGATTGTAGGACCTGTTAAAAACAAAGCTGGCAAATTTCCAAGCCTCACTCCAAAAGCTCTGAGGCAGCCCAGAGTCACACAGTAAAACCCTGACAACTTCAGCCAGTGCTTCACTCCTGTGCTCTGCCACGCCTCTCTCTTGAGGAGACTTTGCACCCGTCACCTGGTGACGAATTCCCTTTTCCTTGAAGAATTCCTTCAGAGCAGACCCAGTGAACTGTGACCCACGGTCGCTCCTGAACTCTTGCACCTTGGTGGAGAACCTTAGTTCCACCTCCGCAACCCAATCCTGGATGAGTTGTGCCGCCTCCCTCTGTGACCTGAGAGAAAAACACCATAAATTCTGAGAAAAATCATCTGCCACTGTCAGCAGAAACCTGGCCCCACCCAGACTCTCACACTTCATGGGTCCTGTAAGATCTGTGTGAACCAACTCAAAAGGTTTTGTGGTTACCCTCTTTACCCCGGGAAACCTGCACCTTTGAACCTTGCTGCATGCCCTGCACACTAGGGATCCCTCACATGGTGTGATTTTACAACCTTTGGTGCAGCCGGGCAATCTTTTAACATCTTCCAAACAAGCATGAGACATTCTCTTGTGCCATATATGAACACATGAATCATGGCTGGGAACACTAGCACACTGCGCCTGTGCTTTTCCAGCATTCCCCCCACCCTCCAGAGGTGTTTCCAGAACAAAGAGATTGTTCTTGCATTCCACGTTGACAAGTTGTCTCCCCCCTCTGAAAATGGAACAGTTATCATTTTCAAAACAAATTTTGTAGCCCTGCTTCACCAGAGCAGGTATCGATAACAGGCAACACTTCATCCCTGGTACAATGAAACACTCCAGCTCCGCCTGCAAAACAGAAACATATACATTTGCAGCATTAGAAACTGTCCGTTTTGTGCCATCAGCTAATGTAACAGTCATTTCAGGAGAAACAGCCCTGCAATTCCGCAGCCTCCCAGCAGATGGCGCCCCAATGAGGTGATGACTCACTCCCGAATCAACAATCCACCTCACAGCTGTGTCCCTGCTGGCATTGTTCTGTAGCGTTGCCAAGCCAACAAACGTCCCGCTGCCGCCCCTGTCCTTGGCAGCCTCTGAAACCGCAACTTCTTCCGTTGCTCCGAAGACTGGACTTATCTCAGAGTTCCCAGACAACTCTGCAGCCGTTATCTCCCTCTGCAGCAGATGGCTGGCCTTGGAGCATCTAGCTCTGTCCTGTTTCCCAGGCTTCGACTTACGACGCAAACAACTCTTGGCAGCCTTTGGAAAAAGAGGCTTTTCTGTGCTTTTACTGCTCACCGCCCCCCCACTGCTCCCAGGGCTCCCAGGACGCTTTCCTGCACCCCCAGTGGTGGGTAAAGGGCCCCCAGCAGCTTGCCTCTCTCCAAGCTCCTCACGCAGACACGTTGCATCACCTGCACAGCTTTTAGACTCTGCAAAACTGGCAGCAACAGCAGCAGTGGCAATAGTCCCTTCGTCCCCCTCAGGGGTCCCACAGCCTTTCCCAGCTGTGCACCGGCTTCCACGAAGGTGGTCAGTGCCCTCTTGCCTTCCCTGTTTCGATGCAGCCCTCTCCCGGCCCTTGCTTCCGCCCCCAGCATTGCACACTTCCTGGAGAGCTAGCCAAGCGACCGCAGGTTTCCTTGCATCCAGAACTATAGGCCTTAAATCAGCACTTACATTCTCAGCCAGAAAAGTAAGCACACGCTCCTCAGCTTCACGTTGGCTTGCAACCGCCCCAGCTGACGAAGACATCGGTTGGACCAATTCCCAGAGCTTGGCTCCAACTAGGGACAACTCTGTTAAATAACTCCACTCCAACCACGTTTGGCTTGTTAACTTCGCACATGGCAGCTTAAGCTCAAAGCCATGTTCCTGGGACTGAGCCATCTCCTTCTCCCCCGGGGTAAGCTTACTCACGACAGCATCAGCTTCCTCCAGCCTCTGGCAGATCGGCTTCTCCTCCCAGCGAGCTCCTTCCAGCCTCAAAGACAGCTCCGGCTGGCCCCAGCAACTTTCCTGCTGGCATCCCCCACATGTGGGACGTTCCTGCAATGCTTCAAAGCGTTGGCAAGCATCCATAACCTATGGCAACGGAGAGGCCGAAGTTGCCATGAGTTCCAAGAAAAACAAACTTGGAGTCCAGCATGCTTCCCTTTGCGCAGCTCTGCTGTCTGTCCGTGCTGATCCCAAGATCCTTCCTGCCTCTGCCTCTTGCCGGTAGCAGAGTAAACACAGCGGTAAAGCAATTGCAGCATGTGGATAATAAATTCAGAGCAGACACAAAGGCGTTCCTTATCTTGTTAGCCTTTAATCATGAAGTAAAACATGTCTTAAATCTCTCCCGGTGACAACGCACACATCTTGCGTCCTCTCTCCGCAAAAGCGAAACCAGACTGACACACTTAGCGTCAAACCACTCCCTTAAGTGTTTCTAACCACGTCTCAGGAAAGAGACGTCACACTGAACTCCTTAACCCTGTGAGTTCTGAAACCAATAACATCACCCTCCTGAAATGACCATCCAAGTAAGGCTAGAACCACAGTAACTTGGACAGCCACTCCAGAAATATATTGTGGTTGATGGTATCAAAAGCCCCTGAGAGGTCAAGGAGAATGAACAAGGACACGTTTCCCCTGTCTCTTTCCCAAGGGAGCTCATCATACAGGGCAACCAAAGCAGTTTCCATGCCTAAACCCCAATTGAAATGGATCTAGAAAATCAGTTTCCTACAAGGGTGGCTGGATCTGGTCCATGACCACACCATCATCTTGCCCAAGAAGGGGAGACTGGCAATCCATAATCAGATCATGGATGAGAGAGGTCTTACTCTGAGTTGACCTGGCACTCAGCAACAGCAGCCGCAGACCTGAGAGCTGGCTGAAAGAACAACCGCAATTCCCCAGATTGGAAGAGGGGCTGTCACACAGCACAGTCACTGCCCCTTACCCAGCCTGCCCCACCCCTACCCACACCATACCTCCCCTTGCCCAGAAGTACTGCAATCAAGGTCACCTCTGATCTCCTCTCTTCCCAGGAACATCCTACATCCCTTAATGTAAAAACAACTAAAACCCCAAATTTAAAAACACACAAGTTAAAAGAAGTTGAAAAACAATTTGAAAACAATGGGAAAAATTGTGGAAATAAGATATGAAATTCACTATGTGTTATATATTGAAAGAAAATTACCTTAAAATACAACATAGATGGTATTTAACACCTGAAAGAATAGCAAAAATGAATAAAAATTGTAGCGATGTCTGCTGGCGATGCAACACTGGAAAAGGTACTATGATACATATATGGTGGAATTGTTTAAACATCAAACAATTTTGGGAAACAATATATAACGAAATGAAAAAAAAATGTTTAGATATTCATTTAGGAAAACACCAGGAGGTTTTCTATTGGGAATAGTACCAGGAAGTCTAAAGGAAGAAGACAAGACATTATATTTGTGTGCAAAAGTAGCCGCAAGGCTATTGATTGCGAAAAATTGGAAATGTGGTATTATACCAACAAAAATAGAGTGGCCTGCCAAATTATTGGAGTACTACAATATATCCAAAACAATGGGAGAAATTGGAAGGATCTCAAAAGAGAAGATAGATAGGGACTGGAAGGTGTTTAAAGGATACTTGCAAAACCATATCGAAAAATCAGAACTCCTATTAGAATAAACAAGTTCCATTTTGAATACTGAAATACTAAATAAGGCGGATAACAATGTGTAATAGAAAAAGAAGCATGAAATTAGGTTAAAGGTGTGTGAAAGAAAGTACAGTGGTGCCTCGCAAGACGAAATTAATTCGTTCCGCAAATCTCTTCGTCTTGCGGTTTTTTAGTCTTGCGATGCACGGTTTCCCATAGGAATGCATTGAAAATCAATTAATGCGTTCCTAGGGAAACCGCCTTCAGACCAGGTCCGGGGACAGTCTGTCCCCGGACCTCTTCTGAAGCCTGGGGGGGGGACAAGGGCTTTTCTTCCCACCCCCAGCATTTTAAAAAACCCCGGGACAGCGGAGGACTTCTCCGCTGTCCGGGCGATCTTAAAATGCTGGCGGGCGGCATTTTAAAATCGCCCCGGACAGCGGAGGACTTCTCCGCTGTCCGGGGCGATTTAAAAGCCCCATGGAAGGCAGGCAGGGGGGACAAAGACTTTTGCCCCCCGCCAGCCTTCAGAAGAGGTCCTGGACCTCTTCTGAAGGCGGGCGGGGGGCGAAAGTCTTTGCTCCCCCCCCGCCTGCCTTCAAAAGGTGTCCCCGCGGCGGCCGGAGGTGTCCCCTGCCCCCCGCCCGGCTTCGGAGCACCGGGAGAAGCGATCTCCCCGCAGCCCCTTGCTGCAAAAGACGTCCGGGGGAAGCGGGGAAGAAGCGCTTTGCTTCCCGCTTCCCCCGGACGTCTTTTGCAGCAAGGGGCTGCAGGGAGATCGCTATCTCCCCCCAGCCCCTTGCTTCAGAAGAGGTTCGGGGGCAGCGGGAAGCGAAGCGCTTCGCTTCCCGCTTCCCCCGGACGTCTTTTGCAGCAAGTGGCTGCAGGGAGATCGCTATCTCCCCCCAGCCCCTTGCTTCAGAAGAGGTTCGGGGGCAGCGGGAAGCGAAGCGCTTCACTTCCCGCTTCCCCCGGACGTCTTTTGCAGCAAGGGGCTGCAGGGAGATCGCTATCTCCCCCCAGCCCCTTGCTTCAGAAGAGGTTCGGGGGCAGCGGGAAGCGAAGCGCTTCGCTTCCCCGCTTCCCCCGGACGTCTTTTGCAGCAAGGGGCTGCAGGGAGATCGCTATCTCCCCCCAGCCCCTTGCTTCAGAAGAGGTTCGGGGGCAGCGGGAAGCGAAGCGCTTCGCTTCCCCGCTTCCCCCGGACGTCTTTTGCAGCAAGGGGCTGCGGGGAGATCGCTATCTCCCCCCAGCCCCTTGCTTCAGAAGAGGTTCGGGGGCAGCGGGAAGCGAAGCGCTTCGCTTCCTGCTTCCCCCGGACGTCTTTTGCAGCAAGGGGCTGCGGGGAGATCGCTATCTCCCCCCAGCCCCTTGCTTCAGAAGAGGTTCGGGGGCAGCGGGAAGCGAAGCGCTTCGCTTCCCCGCTTCCCCCGGACGTCTTTTGCAGCAAGGGGCTGCAGGGAGATCGCTATCTCCCCCCAGCCCCTTGCTTCAGAAGAGGTCCGGGGGCAGCGGGAAGCGAAGCGCTTCGCTTCCCCGCTTTCCCCGGACGTCTTTTGCAGCAAGGGGCTGCAGGGAGATCGCTATCTCCCCCCAGCCCCTTGCTTCAAAAGAGAAGACCCGCTGTCCCCGGGGCAAGCTTCGTTTTGCGAAGCAAGCCCATAGGGAAATTCGTCTTGCGAGGCAACTCGAAAATGAAAAAACCTTTCGTTTTGCGAGTTTTTCGTCTCGCGAGGCGTTCGTCTTGCGGGGTACCACTGTAATAGAAATGGAAAGAAATTGCAATTGAGTAGATTGGAAGTCTAACACAAAGGTGGGGTGAGGGGTGGTGGATGGTGATGGGAAAAGGAATTATCTGTGGGACTGAGTGTAGGTATGTTTGAATATTTTTAAGGATTGCATGAAATGTATGTTTGTATGCTTGTATATTCGCAATATGTGTGTATTAACGCTGAATTATTTTAACAATAAAAACTTTTCCAAAAGAAAAAGAAAAACAATTTGAAACATTTTAAATTAAAACAGGGCAATTAAAACAGCAAACCCCCCCCAACAACAATGCCCTGTCAATCAATACCCCAATGCAAGAGCCTGTTCAGCCACCTAAACTTTTTGCAGCTGGAGTCAGTCATGGCCAGGGGTGCCAACTTGAATAAAATATTGTAGGGGGCTAGGTAATTGATCACACGACACAGTGCACACACACCATTTGAATGGGAATGCCCATCAACTTTGTGGCCCCCTCAAATGTTTTATTGTGGGGACTGATGCCCCCACGGCCCCTAGCAGTTGGTTCCTATGGTCAGGGTTCCACCTTCCCAGGCCAGGTGGAAAGGGCCTGCAAAGCAGACAGCTGATCCTCAAAGACCCACAGTGGGATGGTATAATGTCAACTGTTATTATTTTTCCTCCTGCAAATTATTCAGCTGTATGTTTATTATTGTTGTTGTTTGTCTAGATAGTTCCTGGCAGTGAAAAATATAAGCACATCTCTCATCACCCAAATGAAATCGTTATCTCAACAGGCAATCCCAGTGAGCAGAATTTTAAACAAATAACTGCTGGTTTTTTTTATTTTTTTTTAAAAAATGAGATTTGTCTGGCAGGTGAATAAAGTGTCCCCAGCTGACATACTGTCTTGCAAGATGTACAATATATTTTCATTGTTCCATCACATGAAGATATTTCCACATACATGGGCAGCCAGGTATTTTACTTCCCTGAAACAAATGCAGTAAAAAGTGGATAATGTCCGTCAGCTCAAATCCTTAGTGAGAATTTCAACACATTGCTTTTAAGCAGCTTGTGAAAGATGGAGTCATTTGTATGGTGGATTTCTCATTTAGGTTTACTATCTGACTAATTTGGAGGCTTCTTTCAATCCAACGGATGAACTATTAACATGCCCCAGAAGATCAGAGACATACCGTATTTTTTGCTCTATAAGACTCACTTTTTCCCTCCTAAAAAGTAAGGGGAAATGTGTGTGCATCTTATGGAGCGAATGCAGGCTGCACAGCTTCACTGCGCAGCGATCCCTCTTGCTGTTCTGGCTTCTGAGATTCAGAATATTTTTTTCCTTGTTTTCCTCCTCCAAAAACTAGGTGCGTCTTGTGGTCTGGTGCGTCTTATAGAGCGAAAAATACGGTGCTTAAATATGTCCATAAATGATACATTTGTTAATGTTTCCCTCAGTCTCTGACATTAGATTGTGTGGCCTCAGCAGAAAGCAGGGCTTTAATGTAGGTCTGTAGGCTCCTTTATAACCACTCTGATTGCTTACCCATATGGGAGAAATAATTGAGGCTCTGATGCTATCTCATTGGGAAAGGACAAATTAAACCACCATGATCAGCCACTCAGTTCCATAACTTCACAACTCAGTCCCTAAGCCGGTAAACTTTACTGAGCAAAGACTAGTTTTTAAATCGATAGGGAGTTTGGTACTCAGGAAAAGGTCAGCAAAGGTTGAACTGAAATTGCAGTAATCAGGGCTGCTTCCACACTGGGCATCAACTGTGCAATAGCCACCTTTTGCTTTCTTTTCTTTTCTTTTCTTTTCTTTTCTTTTCTTTTCTTTTCTTTTCTTTTCTTTTCTTTTCTTTTCTTTTCTTTCTATGTCATTTTTCTTTCCAGCTACCCTTGACTTTAATCACCTTCCAAATGTCTTTAAATACCAAACTGTTTTAGATCGAGAATTTTCATGCTTTATTTTATATTTTTGTAAACCCCTTATAATCAAGCTGTATATAAAGTTTCTTGAAATGAATAAATAAATAAATAAATACTCCCATGATTTCCCTGTTCTGCCTTGACTACCCCCTCCATGTGACCCCGGAACAATAATGTTAACAGATAAGGTAAAAAGGTAAAGGTAAAGGAGCCCTGGACGATTAAGTTTGGTCAAAGGCGGCTATGGGGTTGTGACACTCATCTCGCTTTTCAGGCCAATGGAGCTGGCGTTTGTCCATGGACAGCTTTACGGGTCATGTGGCCAGTATGACTAAACTGCTTCTGGCGCAACAGAACACCGTGATGGAAGCCAAAGCGTACGGAAACATCGTTTACCTTCCCGCCAGAGCAGTACCTATCTACTTGCACTTTGACGTGCTTTCGAACTGCTAGGTTGGCAGGAGCTGGGACAGAGCAATGGGAGCTCACCCCATCACGGGGATTTGAACTGCTGACCTTCTGATTGGCAAGCCTAAGAGGCTCGGTGGTGTAGACTACAGCACCACCCATTGCATAGCTAAATGCCTTATCAGGAGCCCTCGTAGTTTTGCTTGGAATCACTCTGAGGAGGTGTTTTGAATCTGAACTTTTATATTTAGTTAGTAGAACAGTAATTTCCATTTCAAGTCTGGAAATGTTGTAGAGGTTTGTTTTTTAATACATGATTTTTCTTTAATATGGATACCTCTTTTCACTGCTTTCATAGCATCCCAATGGTTGGTAAAATTGGTGTTGTCATTGTCATTTCTCTTCAGATAGAATTGTAGGGTTTCTACTATGCTTTCTGTAAATAGTTGGTTGGTCACTAAAAAGTTCCTCCCTTTCTCACGTCTTATAGAGAGACTCCTCGTATATTAAGGTAGAAGTTGCCCCCTAGTATGGGTTCTCCCTCTGCAAATTTAGGTGGAATCTAGACACATATAAGAAGCATTGTGAAAATGCTTTTCAAAAAAACTTTTTGAAAAACATATTGAATTTGCCATAGCTCACCATCACCATCTAGTGTCACATTTGTAGAATGTACTTAAAACATTTTATTTGCAGCTGCATAACTGAGTCCTTACTGAATCTACATAATACACTTTGAATAAAATCAAGTTGCTCCAAGTTTGTGGCATATACATGTCCAACAGTTAATTTTTATTATCATTCCTTGTCCCTTTAGTAAAAATGTATCTACCATTCTTGTCTTTCAGTATCAAGTGTATTTTAAAATTTATTCCTTTGGCAAAAAGGAATCCTGTCCTTTACTTGAACCTGGTGCTGTCACTCAGTGTTGAAACCAATTGTCACTGAAGATTTTATTTCTCTTAGGGGTGGTGGTGCATCTCTTGTAAAAAAAATTGCAATTTGTGGCTCCATTGCAAATAAATATGTGTTGCTTTTTTATATAGGACCACTAATTTCCCTCACATCTGCCACTTAATGAACATTAAAACCAATTTATATTATGTCACAATATTCTGTCCATTTTTAATGTGCTACAGAAATCTTTGTCATTTTCCTATGATTCAACAGTCATGGAAATATTAAAACAATACTCCATGTTTGTTTGTAGAGATAGTGATAGATAGATAGACATATATACATATATATACATACATATGTAAGAGTCCTATCGGATCAGATCAAAAATTTGTCTCATCTAGCACCCAGTGACCAATGCTATGCTTCTGAGAAGCCTGCTAGCAAGAGTGCAAAAGCCCACTCCCACTGTTGTTCCCCAGGGAATATTATAAATACTTCTGATGTAATCTTGCCCATCCTTCAAATTGCTCTGTAAGATAGTCCAGTTTCATTTTTATCACGATATTATGGATCCAGGGAACAGTGTAGAATGAAGCTGAGAGATTAAGTCTTGCCTAAGAGCCGAGCCTAATGACTGGGACAAGGCAATTCTCAGCTTCTGGTCCGACCACTATACCAGCTGTGACCCATCATCAGGGCTGTCTTAAGCATATGCGGTGCCAGGGTGCAAAGATCCGCCCGGTGTGCAACCCCCAGATTGCCCAGTCCCAGGTGCGCAGGAGGACGGAGCTGGCCAGCCACCTCGGTGTCTTGCGGGCTCGGTCGCCGCCAAACTCGCGGCACAGAGTTGCCCGCAGCAGAAGAGCCTGCCACAGCGCTCTGACCGATGGGTGGGCTCTTCCCCGGACTCAACTCTCAGGCCCCGGGCTCTCAACCTGGTGCCCCTGAGAGCCCAGCACCCGGGTGCCCTGCACCCCTAGTGTCTATGGGTAAGACAGCCCTGCCCTTGATCAAAAGCTGTGTTTGCCAATCCAGGTTCTCCGGTAAATGTACTACCTAGCGGGGATAGTGAATTTGTGACTTTTCATATGTTGTAGGCTCCCACCAGCCTTGGCCAGCATGGGCAATGGTATGGGATGAACAGGGTTGGAGTCCAAGAACATCTGGAGGGCTAGAGGTTCCCTGACCCTGTATAATACCCAACATTTTAAACACAGATTGGTGGTGTTCATGCATTGTGTTTCCATATATTCTATGGCATAAGCAAACTTGGCCCTCCAGATGTTTTGGGACTACAACTCCCATCATCCCTAGCTAACAGGACGCCTGGTCAGGGATGATGGGAGTTGTAGTCCCAAAACATCTGGAGGGCCAAGTTTGCCTATGCCTGGCATAAGGGAACAAAACATTTTATGGGTGCACCTAAAAGATCTCATGTGTGAAATGGCTTTGGGCAATCTGTGATATCATATGAAGAAATATACCCCGGACCAGTGGTCTTTTTCTAGAAAAAGAGGTGCCAGAACTCACCATGAATATCTCCCTTGCTCCCTTATAATGGCAATGGGCACCCACCTGAGAGGGATAGAATCAAGTTCCCGCTGGGAAAAGCCCTGCCCTGGACAATGCTGATTAAGATAAGCTTTGCAATTCTGTCCCTTCCTTCATTTCTGCTTTTTCTATCCTTCCCTCTTCCTTCACTTGCCGCTATTATTTCCCTCCCAATGCTTTTACAAAGAAAATGGACATTTGAACATACAACTGAAGTCCTGGAAAACTCGTCACGCTTGCAGCCAAACACCAGCTCACGTTTAGGCTGATGAATATGAGGAACATAGAATTGTCAGATATGATGGCTGACATATACTGCCCAGTTCTAATGAGTCAATTTGTACTGCAGCTTTAAAAAAAAAGCCAAGCCGTTAAATTTGTTGGAAAGGTAAGAGAAAGAAATTTAGTAGCAGGGGCAGCATAATCCAAGGAATTTTAAGTTGCAAGTTGCACTCTGCACATAATTATGTTGGAGACACAACTGAATCTCTTCTTCGGGCTGTCATGCAATGTTCGCCTCCACCTTCACAATTCAGACTTACAGCAGCATAATAAGAAACTATGCCAGGGTACACCAAAGGCACATGCCCTATTTTTATACATGTTTGACGGTGCAGCAGCAGCATTTAAAGGTGGAGAGGGCATGACTGTGCAAAGCTGGTAATAGGCCCAGGCCAGATGGGAAATGTAAACCACATTTCAGTAATATTTACCAAAGGGTCCCCCTTTGCCTCTACCAGAGGGACTTGGAATAGGCCACTTTAAAACTGTAGACCCATGCCAGTTGGCCCACCACTCCCTCTCCATTCTGGCCTAGGGGAGAGGAGAACTTCCCAAGGGACGCATGGCTGCTTCAACATGACTATTCAAATGAACAATTAATTAGTGGATCAAAATGGTGTTATGACAGATCTGTGATGGATGAATGGGTAGAAGAGACTCACCAGGGAGCTATATGTTGACAGGAAAGGAAGCATGCCCTCCAACATTTCTTCGACAGAAATAGGGACGTCCTATTCCATAACAAGGATAACAACAACAATAAATAATTATACTATTTATACCCCACCCATCTGACTGGACTGCCCCAGCAACTCTGGGTGGCTTCCAACATATCTAAAAAGATAATAAAACAATAAACATTAAAACCCTTCCCTATACAGGGCTGCTTTTAGATGTCTTCTAAACGTTGTATAGTTACTTATCTCCTTGGCTCAGGGGTCTCATAACTCCATTTCTCCAATGAAAATAGGGGTCTCCTACTAGTCCCATCACCTCCTGGCAAATAGAAGGGGAAGAAATGGAGGCAGTGAGAGATTTTACTTTCTTGGGCTCCATGATCACTGCAGATGGTGACAGTAGCCACGAAATTAAAAGACGCCTGCTTCTTGGGAGAAAAGCGATGGCAAACTTTGACAGCATCTTAAAAAGCAGAGACATCACCTTGCCGACAAAGGTCAGTATAGTTAAAGCTATGATTTTTCCAGTAGTGAGGTATAGAAGTGAGAGCTAGACCATAAAGAAGGCTGATCGCCGAAGAATGGATGCTTTTGAATTCTGGTGCTGGAGGAGACTCTTGAGAGTCCCATGGACTGCAAGAAGAACAAACCTCTCCATTTTGAAGGAAATCAGCCCTGAGTGCTCACTGGAAGGACAGATCCTGAAGCTGAGGCTCCAATACTTTGGCCACCTCAGGAGAAGAGAAGACTCCCTGGAAAAGACCCTGATGTTGGGAAAGATGGAGGGCACAAGGAGAAGGGGACGACAGAGGACGAGATGGTTGGACAGTGTTCTCGAAGCTACCAGCATGAGTTTGACCAAACTGCGGGAGGCAGTGGAAGACAGAAGTGCCTGGCGTGCTCTGGTCCATGGGGTCACGAAGAGTCGGACACGACTAAATGACTAAACAACAACAAGGAAAACCAGAACATTCCAGAATCAAATCCAAAACCAGGATGGCTTCTGTAAATTTGGGACTGTTCCTGGAAAATAGGGACACTTGGAGGGTCTGCTTCCAAATCATCACACACTGAATCAGGCTGCATGCCACGTTCCCTTCTTGCAAGAGTGAGAAAATGCTGTTAGAACCAAGCCTCTCAGCACATTAAATTCCCAGTCAGTGAAATAAAGTGACATCTCTTTTTTCTGTCCATTAATTTGTTGTTCCATCTGTGTCATGATGAAAAGTGCAGGGGTTTTTAAGGTGTTTTTTTTTTTTTACTTAACTGCTTCAATTCCGCATTTACCAGCATCAAGCCCTACTTTGACATTTAAGGAGTGTTTTCATGGCGTTAGTGTTGGCAGAACATTAGAAAGCAAGAGGGCAAAATGGATCAAATACCCATAAAGCATTAAAACATCACGATGGATAATAATGCAGAAAGAAAAAAAGCTTTCATGTGATCGAGTCTTTTGCCTGCTGTAGAAAAAGGAGTCTTACTTGTAGCCCCGAGAAATCTAAAAGACTGGATGCAGCAATGACGGGAAATATATCAAAGTTTTCGGCTGTGCAGAATTCAAATGAGGAAAAATATCTTGCTGTACATGGCAAATTCCCAAGTGGGACAGGTTCAACAGGATCTCAATAATTCAAAGCCCTGGAATATTTCAGGTTAGATCAATGTGAAATGAACAAGGCTTTGTTAATTGCCCACCTTGTTAAAATTGTCCATAGGAAATGTAGACCTTTAAAGTGGATTTGCTTTTAAGGCTGGCATAAATCAAATGGTGGCTTTTTCCTATAAAGGAAAGGCCTATGTAACGTGGGACCTGGGGACCTAAAGACGAATTGCTGCCATATGAATAAAGCTGTTTTTTTTTCAATCATCCCAGCTATCTCGTGTCAGCGGCAGCGGGGGATTTAAAGCAAGTGTACATTTTTAAAACAAACAAAAATAATATCCAGAGAAGCCCTCCAGCCATCCCCACTTGTAAGTATTAGGTAAGTAACGACCAGGGACTGGCATTCTCACATGGAGCGCCCCTGCTTTGAAACTCCCCACACTCCATGAGACTGCTTGCAGACTCTCCAAGTGCCCCTATTTTACAGGGACAGTCCCGGATTTACAGAAGCCATCCCAGTTTCTGATTTGATCCTGGAATGTCCTGCTTTTCCTTAGGATCCTGTACCTTTAATGGCTGTGTAGGGATTTCATCAGGTGCAGCTTGTTATGCTGAAATGCTACACAGCTGTTAAAGGCAGAGCAGCCCTGCATTCTTTTGCATCTGGCTGCATTATAGATGGCGGAAATTGTTCTGCATCAGCCACTGAATTTGCCTGCTTCCCTTTCCCTGGCTGCTGTAGAAGAAGGAGCCTACTTGTACCCCAGAGAAGAAGGGTAAGTGAATGGTGCCATTTTGAAACTTTTGAAACTATAGGCCCCATCTACAGTTAGAGACTGGGCATCCTCAGCTTGGAGCAAATAAAAAATGCATAAATGCAGCATGGGAGCATATTATTTGCTTTTTCTGGACGTTTTTTCTTTTCTTTCTTTCTTTTTTGTATTTTTCTTGTTAGCTGTACCAAGTGCTCACTGTCCCTAAGCATGAGACAATAACATTACATTATTTAAGAGAGCCTCTCTAGCATTATCAGGATACAAACCCGTCTCTGGGAATAAAGGTCAGTAAATATATTTGGGTCTTTGTCTGCTATCTTGCTGACATTTTACTATTCCCCATCCTCCCCCCACCCCCACTTTCCTTGAGCAATACACAAAAACACAAACATTAATTTAATGGCCGCCTTTGCCTTGGGTAATACTACTGATGTCATGTAGAGAGAATTCAAAACAACTGGTTCTCCTTATTAGAAGATGTAATAGAATACAGTGGAGCGGCAGAAAGTGATAGATCCTTAAATTTTTTATTAGCGGTCATTTTACTCCATGAGATTTGTTCTCATTTATCGCTTTTAAATCTTCCCTCTCCCTTTCACCATTTTCACCCCACCACTGTTCCTTTTGCAAAAGTAAGACTTGGGTAACCTGACCTATAACCGCTCACCTAGAAGAAAGCTCCATTCCACAGTGAAACATATTTCTGAGTAAACATACCTAGAATTGCATGATTTATTGTGTTTTTAATATTCTGTTGGGAGCTGCCCAAAGTGGCTAGGGAAATTCGGTGAGATAGGTGGCATATAAAACGTGTTGTTGTTGGTGGTGGTGGTGGTAGTGTGTAAACTCCTTGAGGTAGAGACCCTGAGCTTTTCCCCAAGCCCCCTTTTGCATCTGTTACTCTATGTAAATAGATATTTGCATCCCCTTTAGCATTTCACAGCTGCTAACAGGGACACACAACTCCTCTTGTTGCCTCAGGAGCAGGGCTTTTTTTTCAGCCGGAACTCTCCGGAACTCAATTCCAGCATCTCTCAGGTTGGCACCATTGCCATTACAGTGGTACCTCGGGTTAAGTACTTAATTCGTTATGGAGGTCCATTCTTAACCTGAAACTGTTCTTAACCTGAAACACCACTTTAGCTAATGGGGCCTCCTGCTGCCGCCAAGCCACCAGAGCATGATTTCTGTATCTATGTATAGAAATATAGTTACATGCTATCACTGTCTGGTTAGAGACAACAAAGAATCTTTCTTTCGGAATGATGCCGTTCCATTGAAATCTGTTTGACAAATAGCACAGTTCCCTGATGTCACCGTTTGCCCACATTTCCCCATATTTTGATCTGGCAGCTACAACCGGGATACATCCGAACTCTGACATGCTTCTAAGAGCAAGAGCATGGTGCAAATGGCTTGCCTTGAGTCTTTTAAATGCCACTGTTATTAATCAAAGCTGCTAAGTAGTAGACCAGAGACGGATAATTAATGTCCTTGTCAGGACAGCCGTGTGTACCTATCAGAGCCTTTTTATAGGCTAATATTTTAAATAGGGAAGGTTTTGCATTGAAGCTCTTGTGTGGCTTCTTTAATCACCCTGAAGAGGCATGTA
Source organism: Podarcis bocagei (assembly GCF_964188305.1). Lineage (NCBI taxonomy): Eukaryota > Metazoa > Chordata > Lepidosauria > Squamata > Lacertidae > Podarcis > Podarcis bocagei. The sequence continues at coordinate 60,891,375 of NC_138135.1, read as the reverse complement.
CAGATGGTAAAGTAGCAATACACCACTTTCTGATACTTGAGTTACGGGATGGGGGCTGCCTCCGAAGACTGTTTGGAAACTTAAGCTGGTGAAGAATTCAGCAGCCAGGTGGCTTACTGAGGCAAGATGGTTTGAGCATGAATTTGGAATAAGAGAGATATTATTTGCTCAGTTTGGAACACAAATTTGGAAGATATTATTTGCTCAGTTTGGATTTTCAAATATGAAATGACCTCTTTCCTTCAGATCTATAAACCTGCTATAATGTGGTTTCAATATGGTATTTATTTTTTTAATCATCTTGGTTGTGTTATAGAACCATTTCAGAAGAGAAATGCCAAGAACTGGTATTTTTCCCAAGTGGTCCCATGACTGCAGGCTGCTCTTCACAAAGATCTACTCTTCTGTTTTTGTTTTTTGTTTTTGTTTTTTTGTCTGAAGTTTTGAGGCAGCTACAGCACAGTTTATTCTTCCCTGGTGTTTTGATAGGTTTTATGCTGTTTCTGGTTATATTGTATTCCCTATACGCCTTTCATTGCTGTGTTCAAGTTGGCCCCTGATCTATTGGATGTTCACCCCATAATCTCAATTTGGGACCTTAGCTGTGCTAGGTAATTATCCATGGAACTAATTTTCATAGTCCTGGATAATTACAGCATGCCAGCTCTTCAGTTTGACATTTGTAATCCTATCATACAGCCTGCAGTACATTAGAATCATTTGCTTTATATTTATTGCTTAATATGCTGTTGCTCACTCCTTTCACGGGTACCTAGACATTTCCTAATAAATAATATGACTAATAATTTATTATTTACATGCTTCCCATCTGACTGGGTTGCCCCAGCCACTCTGGGCAGCTTCCAATAAATTAAAGCACAGTAAGACATCAAACATTAAAAACTTCCCTACACAGGGCTCCCTTCAGAGGTCTTTGAAAAGTCAGATAGTTGTTTATTTCCTTGACTTCTGGTGGGAGGGTGTTCCTCAGGGTGGGTGCGACTACTGAGAAGGCCCTCTGCCTGGTTCCCTTTTACCTCACTTCTCGCAGTGAGGGAACCACCAGAAGGCCCTCGGAGTTGGACCTCATTGTCCGGGCTGAATGATAGGAGTGGAGACACTCCTCCAGGTCAGTGGGTCCAAAGTGTTTAGGGTTTTAAAGGTCAGCAGCAACAGTTTGAATTGTGCTTGGAAACATACTGGAAGCCTATGTGGATCCTTTGGATAGTGTTCTCGAAGCTACCAGCATGAGTTTGACCAAACTGCGGGAGGCAGTAGAAGTCAGAAGGGCCTGGCGTGCTCTGGTCGGACACGACTAAACGACTAAACAACAACAACAACATGTGGATCTTTTAGGACAGGTGTTATATGGTCCCAGCGGCTGCTCCCAACCAGCAGTCCAGCAGCCACATTCTAGATTATTTGTAGTTTCCAAGTCACCTTCAAAGGTAGCCCTACATACTGTGCATTGCAGTAGTCCAAGCAGGAGATAACCAGAGCATCTACCACTCTAGTGAGACAGCCCATAAGAAGGTAGGGTCTCAGCCGGCATGGTAGCTGATAGACAGCTGCCCTGGATACAGAATTGACCTGTGCCTCCATGGACAGCTGTGAGTCCAAAATAACCCCAGGATCCTTTAGGGGCATAGTTACCTCATTCAGGAGCAGGGAATTCTCCACACCTGCCCGCCCCCTGTCCCCCAGAAACAGTACTTTTGTCTTGTCAGGATTCAACCTCGATCTGTTTGCTGCCATCCACCCTCCAACCGCCTCCAGACACCCACACAGGACGTTCACTGCCTCCACTGGTTCCGATTTAAAACAGAGGAAGAGCTGGGTCTTATCCGCATATTGGTGCACACCAAGCCCAAGCCCACTGATGATTTCTACCAACAATTTCATGTAGATGTTGAAAAGCATCTAAATGATTTGCTGAGCTTTCTGATCTGTTACTGGGGAAATTAAGCCCATCCTTTCACCCATTGGAGTGAGTGGGACTTTCAAATGCAAGACTGGATCATGTCCTCAAAGAATTTTGTGGTGCATTGTTGCAAGTCTGAAAATAAAACTTCTCTTAAGGCTTTCTGGGAGATGATATATAATGAATTGAAAAAGGTATTTAAATATACCTTCTTGAAGAAACCAGAGGCCTTTCTCCTGGGCATAGTCGGCCAATCGGTGTTAAAGAAGGACAGAACTTTCTTTATGTATGCTACAACAACAGCAAGAATACTTATTGCAAAGCATTGGAATACACAAGACTTACCCACTCTGGAAGAATGGCAGATGAAAGTGATGGACTACATGGAATTGACGGAAATGACTGGCAGAATCTGAGACCAGGGAGAAGAGTCGGTGGAAGAAGATTGGAGGAAATTTAAAAACTATTTACAGAAATATTGCAAAATTAAGGAATGTTAGAATGATGTTGGATTGAAGTTAAGTGGTTTCTAGCTGTAATGGTTTAAAAGAATATGGAAAAATTGGATTTTTAATAGGTAAAAATTTAATGTTATAATATATTAAGATTAAAGATCAGGATAATAAGGAGGGAAAGGAATTGCTGAACTAACAAATTGAACTGGGATACAAAAAAGGGAGGTATGAGGAGGTCCGGGAAACAAGTAAATGAAAGATAAGTGATGTAAAGATGGAATTATTTTTAACTGTTTTTTATTTCCTATTTTTTCTTTTTTCTTTTTCATTATGTAATACTGTGAAAACTTTAATAAATATTTATTTTTTAAAAAATGAAAATAAAACTTCTCAGTGTGTGAAGCAAAAGTATATTTTTACTGCTCACTTTTTCTGTATTGTAATAGAGCCAACAGCATTGACAGTGTTACAGTGCAGAGGCGCAACAGGAAATCAGACTGGATCTCTGGAGACAGAATCCATAAATCCATTGATATAATGGAGGAAAGACATCTATGTTTTCCCAGAAAAGTAGGCATGACTCATTGCATTGCCCATTTCTCCACGTTAAGAGAAAGTGCTGATTTTACCATCACTTTTCTGTCCACTGCAAAGATTAAACTAAAGAGACTTCTAATTGTGTTCCTCATGCCCAGGTTTTACAATGTGAAAATCATATGATATAGGAAAAATGATATTTTAAAGAGCGAAGGAGCAGAATTGAGAGCACATTTTAATAACCATCTGTCCCTAGCTTTAGAATTGTCCAGTCATGAAGACATAAAAAAGATATATAGATAAAAAAATTAAATCTGCCAGCTCCCATTGTTGATAACCTTGCCATGAGCTCTTTTTCTGAAACTACCCGACATCGGTTCAAGGGAGGGAAAAGGAATGACATAGTAGTTAGGCTCCCTGAGCTCTCTCTTCCATCAATCTGTCCTCAAAAAAAAAATGAAATAAAAAATAAAATAGTTAGAGCTGGAAAAGGTGCAGAATAGGGTCAGTAAACCTGCATATCTTGGCCCAGTATACCTGAAGGAGTGTCTCCACCCTCATCGTTCAGCCCAGACACTGAGTTCCAGGAGTGCCATCTTGCCCTCAGGACTGTGGGGGCGCACCACCGCAACACGGGTGTGCGACGTCTCACACACACATGCCTGCACACACATATGCATGCTGCTGGCTCCTTTTCCTCCTCTACGCAGCCAGTGAGGCACCCTGAAATACAGTGGTACCTCGGGTTAAGTACTTAATTCGTTCTGGACTGGAGGTCCATTCTTAACCTGAAACTGTTCTTAACCTGAAGCACCACTTTAGCTAATGGGGCCTCCTGCTGCCGCTGCACCGCCAGAGCCCGATTTCTGTTCTCATCCTGAAGCAAAGTTCTTAACCTGACGCACTATATCTGGGTTAGTGGAGTCTGTAACCTGAAGCGTATGTAACCTGAAGCGTATGTAACCCGAGTTACCACTGTATACTCAGTCGAGAGTGGATTTCATGCTCTTTATTCAGCTCATAGTGGTGAGGAGGAGGAATGGAAGTTCCCCCAGAATGTCTGCTTTATATACAGTGGTACCTCGCAAGACGAATGCCTCGCAAGACAAAAAACTCGCAAGACGAAAGGGTTTTTGGTTTTTTGAGCTGCTTCGCAAGACGATTTTCCCTATGGGCTTGCTTCGCAAGACAGAAACGTCTTTTAAGTTTGTTTCCTTTTTCTTAACACCGTTAATACAGTTGCGACTTGACTTCGAGGAGCAACTCATAGAACGCGGTGTGGTAGCCTTTTTTGAGGTTTTTAAAGACTTTGGTGATTTTTGAAGCTTTTCCAAAACTTTCCCGACACCGTGCTTCGCAAGACGAAAAAAATCGCAAGACGACAAAACTCGTGGAACGAATTAATTTCGTCTTGCGAGGCACCACTGTACATTATTTACACAATGGGCCCCACGTGATTGGCTAATTCTGGGATTCACCTGTAGGCATTGGCTGTAGGCATAGGCATAGGTTGCAGATTCACTTCCACCTGGAGCTGGATTGGGTGGCTCCTGTGGACCAATCAGACTGCTGCATTCTGGACCCTATTGTTCTAGGACCAATCAGACTGCTGCATTCTGAATCCTATTGTTCTAGGACCAATCAGACAGCTGCATTCTGAATCCTATTGTTCTAGGACCAATCAGACTGCTGTATTCTGAATCCTATTGTTCTAGGACAAATCATACTGCTGCCTTTTGGATCTTGTTCAACTCAGTGCATAACACACCCTTTTCTGCAGTGAGAGGCTTGGATATGGAGGCAGACACAGACACACACAGACACACAGACACACACACACACACACGGAAAAGGGTGTCTCACTGGCTGGCTGCTGAGGGCAGAGCTGAACTGCTTCCCTCTGAGGCAGCGCCACTACTGCCTGCCAGCTTTTCTCATTGACTTTGTGGGTACCCAGTCCCCACAATTATATTATTGTGAGTGCCCCCGAACCCACAGCCCCCTCAAGTTGGCTCCTATGCTGAAGTCCACCTCTGAGGGCCTTCTGGCGGTTCCCTCACAGCGAGAAGTGAAGTTACAGGGAACCAGGCAGAGGGCCTTCTCGGTAGTGGCACCCACTTGAAGATAGACCTGTATTGTGAAGCTTTTAATGTTTCACATTTTATTATGCTTTTATATGTGCTGGAAGCCGTCCAGAGTGGCTTGGGAAACCCAGCCAGATGAGTGGTGTGTTTTGTTGTTGTTGTTGTTGTTGTTGGACAGGACATCCCTATTTTCGTTAGAGAAATGTTGGAGGGAATGAGGATGGTATAAAAACCATGTAAATAAACAAATACGATGCAACCTTGTATCTTTCCTCCCTTAGTCTGTGCCCCGTAGCTGGATCCGTGAATGTGCTCTTTTTCATCCCAGATTGAATCCCTTACTCTGCACTTTTCTAGACATTTTCAGATCTTATTTCCGAGAAAGCAGTTGACATTTTCTTTCTTTTGGGGGGGGGTGGAGGGGAAGAAACATGAAAGAAAAGAAATTCCCTGAACTGCCAGAATGCAACAGTAGGAGGTAAGGCTTCAGCTGTCGGTTTGCTTCCTGGCATGCAATTTTAATTAAGGAGTCAGCATGCATGCCACACAAGCCCACAGGAGCTAGGAGCTAAAAATGAACGTGATCAATGGCTAGGAAACATTAGGGACAGGGACAACAATGAAGTGTTAAGTCTCAGGTGCCTAATATAATGTATACACGTCCAAATAAACAATAGCTATCATGGCTGGTCTGGGGAGCAAGATAAATGGCCTGACAAATGTACTTTATTTCACAAGCTACAGCTATAAGGATATTAATTATTGGCCAGAAGGCAGCATCTGAGAGGCAGCATGGTGTAATGAGTCAGCCTGGGCCAGGGAGAACTAAGTTCAAATCCTAATTCAGACAAGAAACTCCTTGGGTATCCTTGAACAAGCCACTCTGCCTTAGCTTAACTTGCTTTACAGGGGTGATGTCAGCACAATATGGGAAACCCCTATGTATTCCCTGAATTCCACGGGGGAAGAGTGGAATGCAAATGTAAGTTTTTAATGTAACATTATACATTCATTATGGGACACGGGTGGCGCTGTGAGTTAAACCACAGAGCCTAGGACTTGTCGATCAGAAGGTCGGCGGTTCGAATCCCCGCAACAGGGTGAGCTCCCGTTGCTCGGTCCCAGCTCCTGCCAACCTAGCAGTTTGAAAGCAAGTCAAAGTGCAAGTAGATAAATAGGTACCGCTCCGGCGGGAAGGTAAACGCCATTTCCGTGCGCCGCTCTGTGACGTTTGTTATTAGCCGTGACTCCCGCTAATTGATTTACGAACCTCGATTAGCGATTTATGGCTGCCCGGCACGCTTCCGCTCCTGCTTCTCTCCGTCACGGCTCAGCAGAGCTTCGCACAGCGGTGTAAAACTGTCACCAGCTTGATTCAGTTCCCAGACAAACACACAGAGTCCCGTTTGCCTATTTACAGCATTTATTCCAGCATTTCTCAGGAATTTCCAGGGCTATTAGCAGCCATACCAAGACTGCGTCTTTTCCCCACAAAGTACAAAGTGGGACTGACTAACTCCTCCCAAACTCCTCCCAGCTTCTAAAGTTGACGTCAGAATGGTGTGGCATCATGGGAATAACTTAACTCGTTAAGTTCCAGCTCCAACACCCTCCCTTGCCGCACCTTCTGACAAGACCTTTTTGAGTTCAACACCTTCCCCTTTGCCTTGTGCTCCTTCCCAGCATCTTTCCCAGGCACCTGTTGAACCCCTTCAACACTCCCAGAATCACACTGTGCGAACCAGGCCCACGCATGTGTCGCCTGGTACCTTTCCGGCGGAATGCCCTTCGTTGAGCGACTAGACCTTCTGGGCATAAACTCAGATGTTACCTCTGACTCACTGCCACCAGGATCTGTGTCCTCACCCTCACGGGATTCCCCCTCTGACTTAAAACGTTTTCGAACCTTCTCCATTACACTCACCGGAGAACTGGGCTCGCTTTTGGGTGTTCTCTTAACCTGTGGAGAAACTACAGATACCTCCTCCTGTTCCTGACTTTGGTCAGTTACCTGATCGTCATCATCAGACTCAGTCTCTTCTTCCTCCCCCTCAGAATCTTCCTGTTCTGAATCAGAAAGACACTCTGAGAGAACATCACGCTTGACAGCAGGTTTTGACTTTTCATCCTGCTCATAGAACTCAGCGTGCTTGCTGATCAGTAACTTACTCTGATCACCTGATGGAAATGCGAACCTCCACGCATTCGCTGTTGGCTCATACCCACAGAAGATCATTTTCCGGAACTTGGATCCATCTGGCCCCTGCAACGCAGCAGGTATTGACACAGACGCACGTGATCCGAACATACGCAAAAAATGAATCTGGGGTTTTCTGCCATGCAACAGCCTAAACGGTGTGTCCCCTACCATGGAATTGTAGGTGCGATTCCAGGTGAAGCTCACATACTTGATTGCCTCCAACCAAAACCTTGGAGGTAACCCAGAATCTTTCAGCAACACCTGAGCAGTTTTAATCAGAGCCTGACACTTCCGCTCTGCCTCCCCCCCCTGATTGGGTGCAGTCACTGTGTGACGTATTCCTTTCTTGCGAAAGTACTTCTGCAAAGCAGAACCTGTAAACTCAGCTCCCCTGTCACTTGTGACAGCCTGCACTTTGGTGGAAAACCTTTGCTCCACCTCCTCAATCCAAAGTTTGATCAGCTGCGCTGCATCATCCTTGGATTTGAGACCATGTGTCCAGGAATTCTGTGTAAAATTATCCTGCGTCAAGAGCAGATACCTTGACCCTCCCAGACTTGGTTCCTTTACAGGACCCCACAAATCTATGTGAATTTGTTCAAAAGGCCTAGTGGTTATCCTCTCAATCTTTGGATAACTGGATCCTTTTATCTTTGCCAGCTTGCAAGTTTCACAACTTACAGCATGTCCACATTCTAAAATCTTACATCCTTTAGTAACTTCCGGCAGCACCTGTAGTTCTTCTACTGAACTATGAGCCGTCCTAGCATGCCAAATATGTGCACATTGCACATGAGCGGGAATCTCAGTACACAGGGCTTGTGCTTTCTCAACCTTCCCCTCACCCTCCAGAGACGTTTTAAGAATGAAAAGATCATTCTGCCCCTTTTTAACCTTGGCAAGCATCCTCCCTCCCTTGGAGATTGTGCACACATCATCCTGAAAAGAAACCGTAAATCCCTTTTTCAGTAAATAAGGCACAGATAAAAGACAGTGGTGCATCCCAGGAACGGTACAACACTCCAGCGTTTCCTGCAAAACAGACATAAAGAGATTTGTCACGTTAGTCACACATTTTTTCTGTCCATTTGCAAACAGTACAGTTTTCCCGGCCGGAATTGCCTTGCAATTCCACCCCTCGACAGCAGGGGTCTCTGGAATCAAGTTGCGATTAGCTGCAGAGTCAATAACAAAATGAAACTTGGAATTTTCCACACGGCTGTCTTCGAACAAAGCCATGCTCGCAGAGACTTGATAAGACTCGTGTTGTTTACCACGACCACCTGGTTCAGCTCTTCGCCTGCCCGCCTTCCCAGGCCTGTTACCATGGAAACCCGACTGGCTCCCATGAAAAGTGTCCTTGACAACATCCTGCCGCGCCTGTGTGCTCCGGTGGGGGCAACTGCCACGCAGACGTTGAACTCCAGTGGAAAAACACTGCCCGGGGCTCCCAGCTGGCTTGGCCTTCCTCCTTCTGGAACGGCGCCTCCCACCAGCCTCGCCCTCCCTGAAGCTGCTCTTCATTCCAGCAGGTTCAGTGGAAAACTTTTCAAACTTGCCTTTGGAACTTTCCGCCCCCCCGACTTGCTCACTAGCACTCCTTGAGGCTAAATCATTAGAAACAGGGGCTTCAGCCATCTCTAGGCTTCCAGCTTCATTCTGCCCTCGGCCTCCTGCTGAGCCTTCACACAGACGTTTCAGCACTCTCCAGGCCTCACACGCAGATTCAACGCTTTCCAGGTGCTGTTGCAAATTAGCATGCACACCTGCTCTCAACATGCAGATCTCAGCTTTCTCAGCTTTCTCTCTCTGCATCTTCTCCTCCAGAGAAACAGATTGCAGGGTCTCTGCATCTCTGTCCACCAGCCCTGCACTTTCAGCAGCAGCCTCTTCGCTTGTGGACGGCTCTTTCTTGCTTACGTCCCACAAGCCAGTTGCCCAAAACCAGGCTCTCACCCTTCTGACCCAGATTTCCCACGACTGGATGGTGAGCTCTTCAAGCTGTTCAAACGGAGCTTGAATCCCTTCCTGGCCATCTGCCATCTTCTCCCGTTCTCCCAAGGGGGCCCCCAAGCTGTACTTACAATAACGTCAGCTCCTCTGGCTTTTCTCCCTGGAGAAACGATACCTCAGCTCTTCGCAGTTCTCAGCAACACAGGCACTTCTCTGCGTCTAGCAGCTTGCTTGTTTGCTTCTGCCTGCACTTCCTGCCGGCCCCCTGCTCGACATCGCAGATCAAAGCTCCCGGCAGTATCTTCCGTGACAGTTTTACAAGCGATGATGACCCATAACCTGTGACGTTTGTTATTAGCCGTGACTCCCGCTAATTGATTTACGAACCTCGATTAGCGATTTATGGCTGCCCGGCACGCTTCCGCTCCTGCTTCTCTCCGTCACGGCTCAGCAGAGCTTCGCACAGCGGTGTAAAACTGTCACCAGCTTGATTCAGTTCCCAGACAAACACACAGAGTCCCGTTTGCCTATTTACAGCATTTATTCCAGCATTTCTCAGGAATTTCCAGGGCTATTAGCAGCCATACCAAGACTGCGTCTTTTCCCCACAAAGTACAAAGTGGGACTGACTAACTCCTCCCAAACTCCTCCCAGCTTCTAAAGTTGACGTCAGAATGGTGTGGCATCATGGGAATAACTTAACTCGTTATTAGAAGTTAGCATGGCTCTGGTTTGCCAGAAGCGGCTTAGTCATGCTGGTCACATGACCCGGAAGCTGTACGCCGGCTCCCTCGGCCAATAAAGTGAGAGGAGCACCGCAACCCCAGAGTCGGCCACGACTGGACCTAATGGTCACGGGTCCCTTTACCTTTTTATACATTCATTAAAGCATGGTATTTATGGTCACACGCTTCTCCAAGCATGGGCTCAGTCTCTTCTAACTTCCAAACAGCTGTGTTTTCCCCTCTTTCCAGACTCAGTACTTTCAGCCTTCTGTATCTCAATTAAGCCATGCCTTGCCGTGCCTATGATTTCCACTTTTACCTTCTCCTGCAGTTTTGCTCTCTTTCTTTCAAGAAGAGAAGAAACACTCCAACACTCTGTTCAACTTAGCAGTGTTCACAGTGGATTCTAAAATACAGTCCTCTTGCTTCGGGTAAAATGCACTCTCTCCTTCACTAGATACCTCCCATGTGACCATCATTAGCCAATCACATGAGAACTACTAGGGAATTATCTAGAATTCAGTTAAAAAGGTAAAGGACCCCTGGCAGTTAGGTCCACTCATGAACGACTCTGGGGTTGCGGCACTCATCTTGCTTTACGGGCCAAGGGAGCTGACGTTTGTTTGCAGACAGTTTTTCCGGGTCATGTGGCCAGCATGACTAAGCCGCTTCTGGCGAAACCAGAGCAGCACACGGAAACGCGGTTTACCTTCCCGCCGGAGCGGTACCTATTTATCTACTTGCACTTTGACGTGTTTTCGAACTGCTAGGTTGGCAGGAGCAACCAATCAAATTTCAACTCATAGTAATGCAAACAAGCATTTGCAATTTCAGTTAATGAAATTACTATACTTAACAACTTTTTGTACACCTGTGTACTAGGAATGGAGGATCTGTTTAGATCGAAACTCCCATAACCCCTGACCATTGGGCAATGTTGGCTGAGGCTGCTGAGGCTTTATTAGCTAAAGCCATTTTGGACCCTGAAGCTAAAAGGTAAAGGACCCCTGGACAGTTAAGTCCCATCAAAGGCGACTATGGGGTTGCGGTGCTCATCTCACATTCAGGCTGAGGGAGCCAGTGTTTGTCCGCAGACAGCTTTCCGGGTCATGTGGCCAGCATGACTAAACCACTTCTGGTGCAACAGAACACTGTGACGGAAACCAGAGCGCACTGAAACGCCATTTACCTTCCCGCTGCAGTGCTACCTATTTATCTACTTGCACTGGCGTGCTTTTGAACTGCTAGGTTGGCAAGAGCTGGGACAGAGCAGCAGGAGGTCACCCCATTGCGGGGATTGGAACTGCTGACCTTCTGATCGACAAGCCCAAGAGGCTCAGTGGTTTAGACTACAGGGCCACCCACATCCCCAAAACTAAAAGAGCTTCACCCAGCAATGACTCATGATACTTTACTACTCTGTCTTAAAGCTCCCTTAATCAGCATTAAATCCAGACAATTCTTTTGAGTGAAGTTATGCAATAAAGCAACCCTAAGATGGTGTTAGGGACACGGGTGGCACTATGGGTTAAACCACAGAGCCTAGGACTTGCCGATCAGAAGGTTGGCGGTTCGAATCCTAGTGACGGGGTGAGCTCCTGTTGCTCGGTCCCTGCTCCTGCCAACCTAGCAATTCGAAAGCACGTCAAAGTGCAAGTAAATAGGTACCGCTCCAGCGGGAAAGTAAACGGTGTTTCCGTGCACTGCTCTGGTTCACCAGAAACGGCTTAGTCATGCTGGCCACATGACCCGGAAGCTGTACGCCGGCCCCCTCGGCCAATAAAGCGAGATGAGCTCCGCAATCCCAGAGACGGTCACGACTGGACCTAATGGTCAGGGTTCCTTTACCTTTTTAAGACGCCATTAAATCACCTCCAATAATATCTATCTCTCAGGGTATTGGGGGGGGGAGGGTACTTTTTTCAAAAATTGGATGATTGGCTGTTGTTTTCACCATTGGTGGAGTGATCAGGCCTAGCATTGGGATGGGAGCAAAGGAACGTCTGCACCTGCCTCCTTTTATATCTGCTCACATCAGTCTTGACGGCCTTGTACTAAAAATACCTTGTGAATGAGAAACAAATTAATCAGATGCGACTTAAAACGGAGAGCACCCAAGTTCGGGGGCAGAAGCAGCAGAGCAACTCCTACGTCATTGCATTCCCTATCTCCTATAAAGGGCAATTAGGAGCAAGATTGAGTTTAAAATGTGTAGGTTAAACAAATAGAAAACGAGACAGTGGGATGAAGAAGAAGTATACAGAGCTTTTGCATTAATTTTGAATCCAGTGCTGTAGCTTGTGGTTGGGATGGGCAAACCTGTCCATTTTGAGTTCTCTCGGTTTCTCATTTTTCCTGTCTTCAGTTCTCCACATTTCCAGTTCGCTATCTATCTATACCGTATTTTTTGCTCTATAAGACTCACTTTTTCCCTCCTAAAAAGTAATGGGAAATGTGTGTGCATCTTATAGAGCGAATGCAGGCTGAACAGCTGTCCCAGAAGCCAGAACAGCAAGAGGGATTGCTGCTTTCACTGCGCAGCGATCCCTCTTGCTGTTCTGGCTTCTGAGATTCAGAATAATTTTTTTCTTGTTTTCCTCCTCCAAAAACTAAGTGTGTCTTGTGGTCTGGTGCGTCTTATAGAGCGAAAAATACAGTATATTTAGCTCCTTGTGAAAATTCGCCAGCATTTCAGTATGAATTTCTACACACACGTGAATGCTTGCCTGCAGTTTTGCCCAATGCCCACATTTTTACAGAGCAATTTCCCATAATGTACTGAATTTGTTTTGTCTGTTGTGTTCACTTAAAATGGGCATTTTTATGAACACCCTGCCCCAGTATGCACATTTTTTCTAGGTATTTCTTGGCGGGAGAACTACATTTCAAAATGCAGCAAATTTTGAAGGATTTCGGTTATCATTGTTTCACAAACTGTGATTTAGGCAGGTGCTCCTTGAAATGCGAATTTAACTGAATTTCTCCCCATCTCTTATCCATTGCTAGACTGCCTGATTTGCAGGTTTTATCACCTGGCACTTTCAGGTAGGGTTATTGAAATATACTCAGAGTCGAGAGTGGATTTCATGCTCTTTATTCAGCTCATAGTGATGAGGAGGAATGAAAGTTTCCCCAACGTATCTGCTTTATATACATTATTTACACAATGGGCTGCATGTGGTTGGCTAATTCTGGAATTCTTTCTCTAGGCCAATCAGGTTGTGGATTCACTTACACCTGAAGCTGGATTGGGTGGCTCCTGCAGACCAATCATACTGCTGCATTGTTCTAGGACCAATCAGATTGCTGCATTCTGAATCCTATTGTTCTGGGACCAATCAGACTGCTGCATTTTGGATCTTATTGTTCTAGGACCAATCAGACTGCTGCATTTTGGATCCTATTCAACTCAGTACATAACACCCCTCCCCTCTAAGTTCCAGTCCTGCCTGGGAGGTCGCATTCATAGTCCTCAAGGTACGTCAGCGGCCTACATGTGCGTTGATCCTATTCAACTCAGTACATAACAGTCATGATACACAACTCTGAATTACCGTATTTTTCGCTCTATAGGACGCACTTTTTCCCCTTCAAAAATGAAGGGGAAATGTGTGTGCGTCCTATGGAGCGAAGACACCATAGCCCCGCGACCCTCTCCCAGCTGGAGAGGTGATGCGCGGCTATGGCAGGAACCTCTACAGCCCCGTGTCACCTCTCCAGCCGGGAGAGCGCACGCGGGGCTAAAGAAGCACCCCGCATGCGCTCTCCCGGCTGGGGAGGTGACGCGCTGCTATAGAGGCTCCTGCCATAGCTGCGTGTCACCTCTCCAGCTGGGAGAGGGTCGCGGGAGGCTGCTTTAGCCCCGCGCGCGCTCTCCCGGCTGGGGAGGTGACGCGCTGCTATAGAGGCTCCTGCCATAGCTGTGTGTCACCTCTCCAGCTGGGAGGGGGTCGCGGGAGGCTGCTTTAGCCCCGCGCGCGCTCTCCCGGCTGGGGAGGTGACGCGCTGCTATAGAGGCTCCTGCCATAGCTGCGTGTCACCTCTCCAGCTGGGAGAGGGTCGCGGGAGGCTGCTTTAGCCCCGCGCGCGCTCTCCCGGCTGGGGAGGTGACGCGCTGCTATAGAGGTTCCTGCCATAGCTGCGTGTCACCTCTCCAGCTGGGAGAGGGTCGCGGGAGGCTGCTTTAGTGTACACCAACCCCTCTCGCTCTCCAGGCTTCCAAGGTAGCGGCCTGAATGCACCTTAAACGGCACCTTGTTTTAGAGCGGGAAAACAAGAGGGGGAAAGTTCTCCCCCTCTCTGTGCAGCGCCTCCTGCCGCTTCACTGAAGGGGCGCTAGGCAGAGAGGGGGAGAATTTTTTTTCTTGTTCTCCCCCCTCTAAAACAAAGTGCGTCCTATTGTCCGGTGCGTCCTATGGTGCGAAAAATACGGTAGATGGATCAATGGTTAGATTCATCACGAGAAGAGAAGTAAATGTGTTGTGTTTCTCCCATGTTGCTGTTCTGACAGGAAACAGAACTGGTGATCTGCTTGACAGCAAATATGGATGAGAAGTTTCTCTTTGTCATCCAAATGTTGCGAGCCATTTCCTTCACAGTCCAGGGTTCAAGTTTTGGTTAGAATGTGCTCCATACATCATCTTCTTAAGAAGTCAGACCAAGTGAGGTGACGTATTTATTTCCAATTCATGCAGTGTTGTCCTGGCATTTGGATTTAGTGCTGGTCTTCCTCAGTCCTCATAATTGCCTGAGATACTGAGATAATGAAAGACAAGGAACAGAGAGGGATGGTGTGAGGAAGAGAAATGACAAAGGTGACGTGTTCTAAATATAGTTGCTTCTCTGCAATGTGGAGCCAAACTTGGGGTTTTGTTTTTGCCCCATCTTGTCAGACTTCAGTTACTACTTCCTTCCCTCAGACCCTCTTGGGTGTTAAAATCAGCAGAGGGAGCCTTCTTGGTCGTTTCAACCCCTCAGAAGTTCAGCTTAGGAGTGGGAATTTTCTGTGCCAGCCCTAATGTATGGAATTCCCTCTCCACAAAGGTGTGTCTGGCACCTTCATTGTTTAGTTTCCATCCTGTGCTGAAGATGTGCCTCTTTACCCTGGCCCAGGCACAAGCAAACTCGGCCCTCCCTATGTTTTGGGACTACAACTCCCATCATCCCTGTTAGCTAGGGATGATGCGAGTTGTAGTCCCAAAACACTGGGAGGGCCGAGTTTGTCTATGCCTGCCCTGGCCTAAGACACCAGAGATGTGTAAATAGAGGAGCCACCCAATTCTTGGCAGTAATTTGTTTCAAACTGTTTTCAATATTGTATTCTTAAATTCCTTTAACCCATCCAGGTACGTCATGCTGGAGGGTGCATAAGAAATCAAATCATCATTCTTATTTTGAAAATCATGTTCCATACCAAAGAGTGTATCAGTAGGGTTTATTCTCCAGGAGAAATCCACCAGTTATTCATTCACTGAATTTGTTCATTGCTGCCAGCAAAGGAAAGACTCCAGGCACTTCGAAACAATAAAAAAATACCAAAATTGCCACAAATCCACCATTTTAAAATATTACTGCAAACTAAAAGTGTTCATCCACAAAAAACAATTTAGAAATAAAATACTCTTTGCCATTCTTAGCAGCAAGATGATCCCTAAGATACAGCCAAAATGGCCACAGAAACCACAATGCTAAAGCTGCTGCCCAAATTCCTGAGAGAATAAAAATATCTTCGTCTGCTGCCAAAATAATGCATTGGCTGCAGGGAAGCATCCCCAGAGAGAGTGTTCCAGAATGATAGCCCGTGGGATCTAATTCTGAAGCTTCTGTTGCCTCAGATGATTGCTGTGCTGAATTCTGAAAAAGAACATAGCAAAAACATGAATATACTCAGCGATACTGAAAGCCGAGCTTATGCACTTCGTAGTTGAAGATTTATTCCCCAAATATGTGTCAATTCTGAATGTGTGTGCTCAGCATTCATCATGCTAGGGGCTGGCATCTGACTGTTTTACTCAGAATTAGACCTATTGAAATGAATGGGCCTCATTTAGTCATGGTCATTAACTTCAATGGGGTGAATACCACCCTAGGTTTCCAAAGCTGGTAGCCAAGGACAAAAGTTGATTACTTCAGCCCCTTACTCTTGACTGAAATGGTCATTGATTGCTGGAACTGGCCTGGAATTATAAAATGGAAATGCATTTACAGAACCAATACTTTAACTCTGAGGCAATCAATTGGCTTGATTGCCAATTGATTGCTTGGAAATGCCACATGCTGTTTTGGGGTTGTGTGTGGATCTGTAACAGCTCTTGTTCCAGCTTGAGCCCTGCTACCAAGAGACTTTGTTGGAGATTCCAGAAAGGTTCTTGTTTCATGGCTGGCTACTTTCCCTGGAGGCAATGTGATCAGCATAGCTGTCAACCGTCCCTTATTTGGCGGGAAAGTCCCTTCTCTCCCAGCGCTGTGTCCCGCTGCTGTCCCTTATTTCAAAGGAAGCCGCTCCTCTCCCTCCCTCCCTGCCGGCCAGGGAGGAGGGAGGCTCCAATTGTGTTGCTTGGCTGTGTTGCTCACCCAATAAGAAGTCTAAGAACGACTGGGGGGTGGAGCTTGCATGCCTTGTGCCAATCAAATCGGCCGCGTTGCCTGGGGACTCGCCTTTGCTCAGTGCTTCCCAGCGGAAAGGTGACGGTGGTTTTCCTTGCTGCATCCCCTTTGCCGGGTTGCTGCGCTGTGGGAACCACCACTTGAGGCTTTGTTTGGCTGCTGGCTGAGCTTTCTGCTTTTGGCTCGGAGGGGCTCAGAAGTTGAACATACCTGTGTTCGAAAATCCCTTATTTTGGCTGCTGATCCCTTATTTTCGAGGCTGCTGGTCCCTTATTTTCAAATTTGTAAGTTGACAGCTATGGTGATCAGACAGGGTCCTCCTGGGCCATAACTGACTAAACCCATTGAACTGGCTTCTCTTACTCCCAGGGATTTTTTTCAGCCGGAATTTGCCGGAACTCAGTTCCAGCACCTCTTTTTCTACAAAAAAATAGCACTGCTTACTCCCATGCACTGAAATTCTCAGGCATCGTTACGAGAACAAAACACTGAGAACTGAGTCCTGAGAGATCTGCATTGGCTCCCAGTACGTTTCTGAGCACAATTCAAATTGTTGGTGCTGACCTTTAAAGCCCTAAATGGCCTCGGTCCTGTATACCTGAAGGAGCGTTTCCACCCCCATTGTACTGCCCGGACACTGAGGTCCAGCGCCGAGGGCATTCTGGCAGTACCCTCATTGCGAGAAGTGAGGTTACAGGGAACCTGGCAGAGGGCCTTCTCGGTAGTGGTGCCCACCCTGTGGAATGCCCACCCTTCAGATGTGAAATAAGCAGCTATCTTATCTTTAAAAGACATCTGAAGGCAGCCCTGTTGAGGGAAGTTTTTAATATTTAATGCTGTATTGTTTTTAACACTCAATTGTAAGGCGCCCAAAGTGGCTGGGGAAACTCAGCCAGATGGGTGGGGTAATAATAATAATAATAATAATAATAATAATAATAATAATTTATTATTATTATTATTATACCAAGTCAGATTTTTTGGTCCATAGAAACCCAGTATGGTCTACTCTTGGGCATCACCCTGCTACTGTCTACACCCTGTCTACTCTTGGGCATCACCTTCCCATCACCCTGCTTCCTGAATGTTTTAGCAGAGATTGAACCTAAGACCTTGTGCATTCAAAGCATGTGCTCTACCACTGAGTTTGAGTCCCATCCCTTCTGTTCTTTGCAGTCCCTACCTCTTCAAAGCACCTTGGAGGACAAGAAATAAACAGATCTTCAAAGCCCCTTAACTCCTAATCTAATAGTCATCTAATATTAAGTAGAGGAAGAATGCTTTCAGTTGCACCTGCTTCTACAAACAGAAGCAGAGGAGCTGCCTGCACAACAAAATAAAAACAATCTCAAGCACACATCAAGAATCTTTGCTCTCCCATTCACTTGACTGGGCTTTGGCACCCAAATAAAAATATACAATGATCTTTAAACACCACCAAGCTGATAAAACTTAAATCGGGTTGTGCGCATTGTTTTACAATGTTTTTTTTTTTTACATGCGGCATTATTAGAAATGTGGCCTATGCGGTACATAATGATAAAAAATGCAATTAAAAATGAAGGTATACAAAACTTTTTTCAAACAAACAACAATTAATCTAGTATTGTGGGGAGGGGGGCTGTTGTCGTGTCTGTCTTCAGCAACCGGAGTTGTCAGCGTTTAATCTTAGATGCTATTTTGTGCCTTAAGAAATGAGATGTAGAATTCAGCAGGCAGGATTCTCACCAGGGCAAGATGGCTTGAACATATAGCACCAATCCTGGCTAAGTGCACTGGCTGCCAGTTAGTTTCTGGGCACAATTTCAAGTGCTGGTTTTGACCTATAAAGCCTTAAGTGGATCAGGACTGCAATACTTAGAACTTAGAACTAATTCGAACTTTGAACTAACTCAAACTTAGAGCTATGAACCAATTTGAACTTTGAACTAATTCAAAATTAGAGCTTCGAACTAATTCAAAGTTAGAGCTTCAAACTAATTCAAAGTTAGAGCTTTAAACTAATTCAAAATTAGCACTTTGAACTTCACACTTCGAACTTCTCTCTGGAGCTTTAAAGCACAGACCCGTGCCTGGAAAGAGCAGGGCAAAAGGCAAGTCCAAAGTGCCACAGTGAACTGTTGCCGTTTCTTTTATCTCACCTTATTAAACCACAATATGTACAAGCCTTTTCCTCATGTATGCAGCCCCTTCACTCCTCCCTTTGCAGTGAGCTTCAATTTAAAAATAAATAAATCAGGAAGCCTTCAGTTAACCAGTTTCCCACTTTGCCTGCACCACAGAACTAGAGTTGCCGGCTTTGGAGCAAGCTATGATCTTAAGCCAGCTGCAAACTATGGCTTAATATCCTTTTCGCTCTCTGCAAACCTTTTTAAAAAAACTTGTCCAGAACTGCATATGGCTGACCAATCACTGTTTAGCCACCTCCCCTTCTATAATTATTATGCAATGGGCATAGCTGCTTCGTTAGAATCACTCTTGCTTTTTCTGCAGCGCACAAAGGAAAAGATACCATGCAATCAGTGCTCCTAGTGATGTAACTAACAATAACCCTTTTCTAAGTTAACATACGAATAACACTGATAACACTTTTATCTGCTACCTCTTGTAGCATCTATTGTTGTTTCAACTTTCCATCCCTTACTGCAGTGATAATAAACTTGATAGTTGAAATTAAACCATTGGGGGAAAGGAGAATGAAATAGGCTGATCCCACTTGCATAGTTTTTAATGATCTAAATTTTTTTTAATGATCTAAATAGCTTAAAATTAGATTTCCACAAGCTTTAGGTTTCCCCATTTATACCTATCAGTATTTTTATATTGCTGCTTCTGCTGTGGTTTTATCAGCTGTGCTGATGTTTTATGGATATTTTTAATGCTTGTTTCAGGTTATTGATGGGTAGGCAGACAGGCTGTGGATGAAGGGATGGATAGTTAGGGAGAAAGAAAATGGCTTGTGTGAGGTGCGAGTGTGGTTGCTCACGAAGATAACAGCCTGTCGTTACAGGTTTTATTGAGTGCAAAAACTTATGTACAGTGCAAAAGTCCAAAAACCTTGTCTGCCTTAATCACTAGAAGATTCCGGAAGTGCCTTCTTCCTGTTTGCCCTCCAGCATAAAAGCCCAGGAAAACCCCCTCTGCCTTTTTTCCTTACGTGAAATTCCCTGGCGAAAACTATAATAATAATAATAATAATAATAATAATAATAATAATAATAATAATAATAATAATAATAAATAATTATTTATAGCCCGCCCATCTGGCTGGGCTTCCAACAAAATATTAAAATACTGTAGTACATCAAACATTAAAAGCTTCCCTAAACAGGGCTGCCTTCAGATGTCTTCTAAAAGTCTGGTAGTTGTTGTTCTCTTTGACATCTGGTAGGAGGGCATTCCCCAGGGCGGGTGCCACTACCGAGAAGGCCCTCTGCCTAGTTCCCTGTAACTTGGCTTCTCGCAGTGAGGGAGCCGCCAGAAGGCCCTCTGTGCTGGACCTCAGTGTCCGGGTAAAACAATGGGGGTGGAGATGTTCCTTCAGGTTAAAATGCTTTATTATTTTTTTATATATATTGGAAACCGCCCCAGAGTGTTGGAGGGTATTCAACACTTTGAATTGTGCTCGGAAACGTACTGGGAGCCAATGTAGGTCTTTCAAGACCGGTGTTATGTGGTCTCGGCGGCCGCTTCCAGTCACCAGTCTGGCTGCCGCGTTCTGAATTAGTTGTAGTTTCTGGGTCACCTTCAAAGGTAGCCCCATGTAGAGCGCATTGCAGTAGTCCAAGCAGGAGATAACCAGAGCATGCACCACTCTGGCGAGGCAGTCCACAAGCAGATAGGGTCTCAGCCTGCGTACCAGATGGAGCTGGTAAACAGCTGCCCTATGCGACGGAAGTGGCACATCCACTTCCCTGGGAAAGGTATCTTGGCTCCCCTCAGCCTGACTGAGCCTTTGCAACGTCCCCCCTTTCTGTCGTTGTCCGTGTCTCCAGAAAGCTCCCCCTCCCCAGACTCTGATGAAGTGCAGCTGATCAGCAGAGGAGGAGGCTGTCTGTACGTTCCTGTCTCTCCCCCCCTCCCCTGAAAGCAGACCCCTGACAGCTTGGGTTCAAAGATTGCAAGATGGAATTTTCTTTATTCAGCGGACTTTATTTTTCTTCCTTCTGAAAAGTCTTGTGCCTACAAAAAAATCATCTCTTGAGAGTCACAAGTCAGAACCCACAAACATGCATCCTCCTTGCCAAGCCTCTTCCACTCATGTCCTTTTTGACTGCTCCAGTTCAGCAAATGGAGCCAAGCTACCCTTTCTCTTGAGGGGATGCGGGTGGCGCTGTGGGTTAAACCACTGAGCCTAGGACTTGCTGATCAGAAGGTCGGTGGTTCGAATCTCCACGACGGGGTGAGCTCCCGTTGCTCGGTCCCCGCTCCTGCCAACCTAGCAGTTTGAAAGCATGTCAAAGTGCAAGTAGATAAATAGGTACCGCTCCGGCGGGAAGGTAAACGGCGTTTCCGTGCACTGCTCTGGTTCACCAGAAGTGGCTTAGTCATGCTGGTCACATGACCCGGAAGCTGTACGCCGGCTCCCTCGGCCAATAAAGCGAGATGAGCGCCGCAACCCCAGAGTCGGCCACGACTGGACCTAATGGTCAGGGGTCCCTTTACCTTTACCCTTTCTCTTTTTTAATATTTGAGTTTTTATTTAGACTTTTCAAGTTCGTACATTTCGCTAATTTTATAGATTTCACCAATTTTACAATCATTTTGACATTTCAAAACTTGACTTCCTTCCCCCTCTTTCTGCGATTCCTTAAATTTGTTTTTAATATCTTCTGCATATCCAAATTAACTTAATTTGCTCCATTATTCATCCCCGTTTAAATATATACTCTTATGAAACTACAGGTTGTTGCAATAATCATGCCAATGTTTTTAATAATCCTGCCAATGATATCTCTTAGGCAGTTCAAGCAAAACTCAGGGGTGGTGAAGACAAGCGAACTTCAACATGATAATGGTCTGTCCGTCACTTTGCTTTGCCTTCCCTTCCCTATTAACATTGGGTGCAGGGAGATGAGGACCACTGAAAGGATACAGACTTTTTGAAATAAAAGGACAGACTGCACTTCCTTTCTTTACTTCCAATGGGACATTTGGTAATTAGTCTGAAATTGACAGAACTATGTAATTAAAAATACTGTAGAACCTGATGTGCCTGATAATACCCTGAGAGATCTATTCCTCCTTCTATTGGGCCCATTAATATAACCATCTATTGCTGGGTTCTGTCTAACTAGTCTATAATTTAACACAGATAAAGCATTAAATTGAGCTTTGCAAAGTGTATCTACCCCCTCCCCTTTTATGCCTACATTGCAAGAACTTCACCTAAGATTTAGAGTGCTAGGACTGCATAGGCACCTATAAAACTTCTATAGAGTTTTCAGTAATGTGAATAAATACATAAATTTCAGTTCCTGGTGCCTTCATGGAGATTCATGTTTCCTGCATAAATACATCCTTTGATTTCCCAAATGCTTCTCCAGAATAAATGTGTTTCTACATTTCTATGTGTCAGAATTGAAAAGGGACTCATCACTAACTGCAGGGAGAAATACTTTATTTTTGGTACCCTCAAATGCCTCAAAGATGTATTTCTGCATTGACACAATTTTACAACGTAGGTCTATCTCACCTGTTACTTGGTAGCCAATTATTCAGCAATATAATCCAATTGCATTCACTTAAAATAAAAAGCCACATCATTTGTTCTGTGGTTTCTCATATTTTTCCCTTCATCTGCCATTTCCCCCATAAATTTATATGTCAAATGATACCACCTCGCCAAAACAGCAGCCTTCATTTTAGAGCGTCAAAATAAGATCTACTGCTATTAGAATAAGTTCCACATTCACGTCGCAAGCAGTATGGCCATCCATGAAGTTTCTCTTGCCAGACCTGAATGTTCCAGCTGCCATTTTATAATAGGATCTTGGTAGCACTTTTGCAAGTCATCCAGCCATATTACTGGTCCAGAAAGGCAACATTATTGGCAGCAATACCGCTCAGGAGGATACTGCTCAGATTCGATAACCTAAATATTTTCATCATTCCCTTGACATAAAGCAGGCAGATCAAATTTGGCTGATATCTCTGCTATACCGGTAAGTCTTCAATAGCCCATTTATGTCAAAAGGGTATAAATTTTCACACTGAATACCAGAAAATTCAAAACAAGACTTGATATTTAGAATGCACCCATGGCTTGACACAGCCTAACTCTGTACTGTCTACACAAGGGTTTCCCAAACTTGGCCTACAGATGTTTTAGGACTACAACTCCCATCATCCCTAGCTAGGAGGACCAATAGTCAGGGATGATGGGAACTGTAGTCCAAAACCAGCTGGAAACCCAAGCTTGGTCTATACTATAGTGACTGGTCAGTGGTCTATACTATAGTGACTGGTTGCATGTCCTAGGGTTTAATAATAATAATAATAATAATAATAATAATAATAATAATAATAATAATAATAAATGATAATTTATTATTTATACCCCGCCCATCCAGCTGGGTTTCCCCAGCCACTCTGGGCGGCTTCCAACAAAACACTAAAATACAATAACCTATTAAACATTAAAAGCTTCCCTAAATAGGGCTGCCTTCAGATGTTTTCTAAAAGTTTGGTAGTTATTTTTCTCTTTGACATCTGGTGGGAGGGTGTTCCCCAGGGCGGGTGCCGCTACTGAGAAGGCCCTCTGCCTGGTTCCCTGTAACCTCAATTCTTGCAGTAGGCAACCCCCAGAAGGCCCTCGGCACTGGACCTCAGTGTCCGGGCAGAACGATGGAGGTGGAGATGCTCTTTTAAGTATACTGGACCAAGGCCGTTTAAGGCTTCAAGGGTTAGCATCAACACTTTGAATTGTGCTCGGAAACGTACTGGGAGCCAGTGTAGGTCTTTCAATGGTCTTGGCGGCTGCTCCCAGTCACCAGTCTAGCTGCCGCTTTCTGGATTAGTTGTAGTTTCCGGGTCACCTTCAAAGGTAGCCCCACATAGAGCGCATTGCAGTAGTCCAAGCGAGAGATAACTAGAGCATGCACCACTCTGGCGAGACAGTCTGCGGGCAGGTAGGGTCTCAGCCTGTGTACCAGATGGAGCTGATAAACAGCTGCCCTGGACACAGAATTGACCCACGCCTCCATGGACAGCTGTGAGTCCAGAATGACTCCCAGGCTGCGCACCTGGTCCTTCAGGGGCATAGTTACCAGGGAGTCCTCCACACCCACCCGCCTCCTGTCCCCCAAAAACAGTACTTCTGTCTTGTCAGGATTCAACCTCAATCTTTTCAGAAAAGAGTCTTTTCTCTTGAAGATGTCAAGGACTGAACCTAGGAGACACTTTGGGGTACCACTAAGCTATGGCCATTCACAAATAAATTCCGATTGCAATGTCTAGCTTCTACACCCAGCCCCGCACTCTGATAAAGATGCAAGTTACACCCTCCTGGTGAGGAAGGGGCAAATACTAATAGCAAACTTGCTCTCCAAGCACGGATCCTTGTATAGTCAAGACAGCGCCATCCACACACAAGAGGGAGCAAGAACAGTTTCAGGTTAGCTAAAGTGGTACCTCAGGTTAAGAACAGTTTCAGGTTAAGAACGGCCCTCCAGAACGAATTAAGTTCTTAACCCGAGGTACCACTGTATTTGTGGGGCATAGGAATTCATTCATTCATCCCCCATATAGTCCGGCCCACCACATGGTCTGAGGGACGATGGACCGGCCCACGGCTGAAAAAGGTTGCTGACCCCTGGGCTATAGACATTGGAGTAAGCAACTTCATATCTCAGTCCAGCCCATCTGCTGGTAGTGTCACTAAGAGTGAAGCCAGCCAGAAGGGATGCCCTATGGCCTACGTCAAATCAGGGCGTTCCCCAAGTGGTCCTCATTGGAAGAGTGGTATGGCCCTAGTCCCCTCTGGGCATCAGACAGGACCCACTCCTCCCAAATCCTTTTAACAGGAAACCTTTACACGTGGAGCGGCTGGTGGAGGCTACAACCTTCCCTCCAACCAAGACCTAGGCTTACCCAATGCCTATCCGCCAATCGAGCCCTTTCTATTGTTATACTTTCCGAGCACAATTCAAAGTGTTGGTTCTGACCTTTCAAGCCCTAAACAGCCTTGGTCCAGTATACCTGAAGGAGCGTCTCCACCTCCATCGTTCTGCCCGGACACTGAGGTCCAGCGCCGAGGGCCTTCTGGCGGTTCCCTCGCTACGAGAAGCCAAGTTACAGGGAACCAGGCAGAGGGCCTTCTCGGTAGTGGCACCCGCCCTGTGGAACGCCCTCCCACCAGATGTCAAAGAGAAAAATAACTACCAAACTTTTAGAAGACATTTGAAGACAGCCCTGTTTAGGAAAGCTTTTAATGTTTAATTGTTGTTGTTTAGTCGTCTTAGCTGTGTTTGACTCTCCATGACCCCATGAACCAGAGCATGCCTTGGAAACTCTCACTTTCTTCTCAAAGCTTCTCCTTTTTTATGTCCATGGAGATTTCTTGGCAAAATACTGGAGTGGTTTGCCAGTTCCTTCTCCAGGTGGATCACATTTAGTCTAAACTCTCGGTTATGACCTGTCTGTCTTGGGTGGCCATGCATGGCATAGCTCATAGCTTCTCTGAGTTATTCAAGCCCCTTCGCCACGACAAGGCAGTGATCCATGAAGGGGTTAATGTTTACTAGGTTATTGTATTTTTTTAAATAAGATATTTTATTAAATTTTCAGTATCAAAAACAAAACAGGAAAAAAAACCATACAAAGTCACACAAAACAAAAAACAATACAATACAAAAATACAGACATAGAACATACAACATAGTATGTTCACAACCCCCTTTCCTGTGTTCCCATGTACCAAATCATGTTCAGCAATGCTTCACCGTCACTCAAAATTTGTTTTAAATTAAACATTTCAAGTATTATGTCTCCAATCTTACCCTTTGTTATCAAATATTTAAATATTTAAACTAGACATAATATTTTTCAAATTTCATCTTTGTTCTTGTAATTCAGTTATTTTCATGTTTCTTCAACTGGGTTACTAATGCCATATTGTCTTTAAAACCTGCATCATTCTAACATTCATACATTTTACAATACTTTTGCAAATAGTCTTTAATTTTTTTCCAGTCCTCTTCCACTGTCTCTTCTCCCACATCTCGGATTCTGCCAGTCATTTCTGCCAATTCCATGTAGTCAATCAGTTGCATCTGCCATTCTTCCAGATAATAGGTTATTGTATTTTAGTGTTCTGTTGGAAGCCACCCAGAGTGGCTAGGGAAACCCAGCCAGATGGGCGGGGTATAAATAATATATTATTATTATTATTATTATTATTATTATTATTATTATTATTATTATTATTATTAGATTTTCTGCAAAGTTCTAGTCTCGTTATTTAACTTGTTTTAAGGATCAAACCCAACGTAATTCGTAGGAGGTCAATTCTAGAAGAATAAGGTGGGATGTTAAGTCCTTCGAAAAGCAATGGTATTCCCATTTTGGTTGCCATGAAATCCTTATACAAAACATGGTAGTAGCGCAATTTATGGAAACGGCTTCATCACTGCTCTTTTCTGAGGCGACGCTGCCCATTATATAGATGCCACAGATGTTCCTGACCCATCTGTGATGGTTTTCCCCAGACCTACCAGCAGTGAACACATTCACAGCAGAGCTCCTCTGTATATCTAATTTATAATTTCTCCTCCTCAGACATCTGGAGAATTTTATCAGTGTCTGTGGTGTCAGTGCAAATTACCACCTAATAGCTCAAAGCTGCCCGCTAGGCTGATCTACCATGACTTGCCTGCAGTTTGCTTAACGGGGATTTTGTGATAAGGCAGAGTCTAATCTGCTCTCTTGCTCTTAAAAGGTGTTATCTGTGCCATGGGAAGGCTGATATTGTTGCTTTATGATGCCTTTAGCTCTCTTCCAATTTGGGCTGTGGGAGGGAAAGGAGTGAATTGTTTCCTGAATTCCAGTCAATTGGGCTGCCTGCTGAGCCACCATTTTGAGGTTTCAGTCTCAATTTTCCCATTTAATGTAGCCTCAGATGTCTGTGCGATCTCGTTGCTGGAAGGCCCAAAGAATCGTTCCTTTCAAAACTTTCCTTTCGAAAAGTTGTATATTTGTTTGCAGCCTGAGCGCCAGTGCCTTCTGGGAGTTGGTTATGGGTGACCCATGTGAACATGGCACCTCAAGAGACAAGACATGGTTATTGAAAGGAGACTCAGGGACCCGGAATGTGGACCCCAAGAGGGAGAACAGGTTGTAGAAAACTAAAGCTGTCTTCAGATGCTGCTTTCTCTATGTGAGTAACATGGGGAGCACGCAAACCCAATGCTCATATTAACATTTGCATCACAACAAACAGCAATGCCAACTTTTGTGCTTGTTCCTAAAGAGCCAGAGAGACACTCTAACAAGTCAGACAGTTGCAAGAACTCTTCTCCCATTGGCAGCTAGCCTATCTGCAGAGGAGACCCTGCTCATGATTCCACCACCAAATATAGCTCGTTGGGTGGTACTTCTTTGAGGGATGCTAGTGGCACTGTGGTCTAAACCACTGAACCTCTTGGGTTTGCCGATCACAAGGTAGGCAGTTCTCATTCCCACGACAGAGTGAGCTCCCGTTGCTCTGCCCCAGCTCCTGCCAACCTAGCAGTTCAAAAGCACACCAGTACAAGTAGATTAATAGGTACCGCTGTGGCGGGAAGGTAAACGGTGTTTCCATGAGCTCTAGTTTCCATCACGCTGTTCCATTGTGCCAGAAACAGTTTAGTCATGCTGGCCACATGACCCGGAAAGCTGCCTATGGACGAACGCCGGCTCCTGCAGCCTGAAAGTGAGCTGAGTGCCACAACCCCTGGAGAGTTAAGGCCAACTTTGACTGGACTTAACTCTCCAGGGCTCCTTTACTGTTTACCTTTACTTCTTTGAGGAACAGGGAAAGGTAGCAGGGGAAGAGTTGGCTGTGGATGCCCCAGGGATTATAGGAAATGGTGATTTTGCACACAGGGGTAGGGCTATGTTTGTCATTACCTACAGGGAGAAGGCCCACCCACATCTGAAGTCAGCCCTGCTTAGGGAAGTTTTTAATGTTTGATGTCTTACTGTGCTTTCATTTATTGGAAGTCGCCCAGGGTGGTTGGGGCAACCCAGTCAGATGGGTGGCACATAAATAATAAATTATTGTAATATCATTATTGGCTAAAGTCAACATAGGTTGGTTTCTTAATGTGCTGGTTTTCACCAGCTGGGTACCAGGCCTGTGCACATTTATTCCTAATATTAAAGTTTTCCATTCTGGTTACGATCAGCAATCATTTTCCATCTTACCAACGAAGCAAAGCCCATTATATGAAAGCCCAGCTTCCATAATTATCACATTTACCATGCGCAAGAAGCTTGTCAGCAGTTCTGAAATTTCTCATAAGTACAGAGGAAGAAGATGTAGCAGATTAGCTGGATGTCAATTACTGAAAACTCCAATTAAGATTTCTGGGAGATGAAACCCCCTTGGGGTAGAGCAGTCCCACATTGAAGTAAGGCTGATCATCAGATAGCTCAAGTTTCTTCTGAAGAAATGAATCCTCTGAGACAATGAAAATGCATAATGAAATGGAAAGTTACTCATTCCACTGCAGTCTGGGATGTTGAAACTACATGTGTAAAATATCAACTCTTTGATGGTTGAGTTTTGTCCCAGAGAGGGATAGGGCAGAAATTTGATTTGGTCACTGTGGATTTTGGGATGTTTCTTAGGGGTTTAACACATCTACTTTTATTTTTGTAGGTAAGATTAGGTGCTAGCAGCCCGTCTGTCATCTTACACAGGTAGCACTGTTGTCTAAACCACTGAGCCTTTTGGGCTTGCCGATCAGAAGGTCGGCGGTTCGAATCCCCGTGACAGGGTGAGCTCCTGTTGCTCTGCCCCAGCTCCTGCCAACCTAGCAGTTTGGAAGCACACCAGTGCAAGTAGATAAATAGGTACCACTGCAGCAGGAAGGTAAATGGTGTTTCAGTGTGCTCTGGTTTCCATCATGGTGTCCTGTTGCGCCAGCAGCGGTTTAGTCATGTTGGCCACATGACCCAGAAAGCTGTCTGTGGACAAATGCCAGCTCTCTCGGTTTGAAAGTTAGATGAGCTCCACAACCTCATACTTGCCTTTGACTGGACTTAACCGTCCAGGGGTCCTTTACCTTTTTTAAACTGTCATCTTAAGTTGTATGAAAAGTGCTGCTAGACTATTGACCCTTTGGAGTGGAAGGCCTGTTGAAAGTAGAGAAGTGCAGATGTTTGTTCTTGACCTTGTTTTTGGGTAAGGGAGAAAAATTGTACTCTTCCCACCTAGAAATTGAACCTGTATGTTTTTGTTTCTCATTTTTCCAGTCATAAATTTAGTATTCTACATTTCTGTATCAGTTTGTGATTTTTATAAAAAAAAATTTAAAAAATCCTCATGGAAACTTTCCAGCATATTTTAGTGTATGTTTCTCCTAACATACAAATTACTTTTATGAAATGTAGCCCAATATACACATTTTCACAAGTAATTTCTCCCAATATAACGGAATTCAGCTTTGCACTATTATGAAAGTTCCGTCAGCCGAAGCATTTCAGCCACACTGAATAATCTCCGCTCTCCTTCTGCACTCTGTTCTGGTGTTTCTCCTGTTCTCCCCCCTCCACCATAAGCCAACTTTGAGAGGTGTAGGGGGTACGTGTGGGAAAAGAGGGAGGGAAGCCCCATTGCATTAGCAGGACTCATTGCATTGTACACATTATTTGCTTTGAAAACTGCTTTACAAAATTCAGAGGGCGGTGAATTTTGAAATATAGCTGTGTTTTGGTTTGTATATTGTTTCTGAAAGTGAATTATCTAGGTTGACATTAAAATTCTAACTGAACCAAAGTTATTTCCCATCCCTTGCCCCCCCCCAAAAAAAAAAAACTGTTGGGGATTTTTTTTCTGCATCTGAGGAAAATCAGTGAAATGGTTCCCACCCAACCCCCAAAAAGGGTGGTATATAATTTTGGGTGCCATTTGCAAAAAGCTCCAACTGGAGATGCTAGGAGACTATGATACCACTTTTAGCAGTAATGGCTTCCCCCAAAGAATTCTGGGAGGTGTGGTTTATTAAGAGTTGTAGGAGATCCCTTTCCCCCTCACGGAGCTACAATTCAAATGACTGGTTGTTAAATTGTTCTAGGAATTGTAGCTCTAGGATCTCCTTGGGGTTGCCTAACATCTCTCAGTACCCTTAACAAACTACTTCCCATAATCCTTTGAGGGAAGCCATGACTGTATAATAATAATAATAATAATAATAATAATAATAATAATAATAATAATTTATTTATACCCCACCCATCTGGCTGGGTTTTCCCAGCACTCTGGGTGGCTCCCAACAGAATATTAAAAACACGATAAAACATCAAACATTTAAAACT
This sequence comes from Podarcis bocagei, assembly GCF_964188305.1. NCBI lineage: Eukaryota > Metazoa > Chordata > Lepidosauria > Squamata > Lacertidae > Podarcis > Podarcis bocagei. Next base: position 60,861,376 of record NC_138135.1, on the reverse strand, counting down.
TCCCTAAACAGGGCTGCCTTCTGATGTCTTCTAAAAGTCAGATAGTTGTTTATTTCCTTGACATCTGATGGGAGGGCATTCCACAGGGTGGGTGTCACTACCGAGAAGGCCCTCTGCCTGGTTCCCTGTAACCTCACTTCTCGCAGTGAGGGAACAGCCAGAAGGCCCTTGGACCTGGACCTCGATGTCCGGGCAGAACGATGGGGGTGGAGACGCTCCTTCAGGTATACTGGGCCAAAGCCGTTTAGGTCTTTAAAGGTCAGCACCGACACTTTGAATTGTGCTCGGAAACATACTGGGAGCCAATGTAGGTCTTTCAGGACTGATGTTATATGGTCTCGGCGGCCACTCCCAGTCACCAGTCTAGCTGCCGCATTCTGGATTAGTTGTAGTTTCTGGGTCACCTTCAAAGGTAGCCCCTTAGTGGTATCATAGTGCTTTAAATGTTTTTTTTTTTGTTTTTTTTAAAATCATATTTATTAGCATTTCCAATAATGACAGAATAAGAAAAATAGAGACAACAAAGAAAAGAAAGAAAAAGAGAGACAAATTTACATTCTTGCTTTCATAACCTTCTTTCCAGGACTCCCTCCTTCCCCTCCCGACCGTATTCCCCTTTCCCTAAGTTGGTTCCACAAGCTCTCACTCCCAATTAAAACCTAGTATGTTTAACCCTTTAGCCAATTTAAATTTATAGAATCTTACCATCACTCCTCATCTTTAACAGAAATAGAAAAAAGATTTTTCCCCCAAGATCTGCCCCAATTTCCTTCCACGATTTCCCTCTTTTTTTTTAAAGAAAACATGTTAAATCAAAATACCAAAGTTATATAAAGAAATAGCAGATAAAAGATATAAGAAGATTCAAAAAGTTGGTTACATAGCCTTCGGATTCCAAAATTCCCCCTCCCTTCCCCGGTTTGAATTCCCCATGTCCGTCAATCTGTGTGTTATCGGCCTGGAGGTCTCAAGTCCACAGCCAAATTTTTCTCATTCCACCTTGCCGGTTTTCTTTAAATTTATTTGTTTATTGATGTTTAACTTCAAAAATCCAGTCTAATAGAGGCCTTTAGTTTCCTTGGTCTTTGTTGCTCCTCCCATTGTTCTTTCCGTGTCGTAGTTAGTCCTTTGTTCTTTTTATTCCTTATTTTCTCAGGTTTCTTATCTTGTTCAGCTGCTAAAACGTTCTTATTCCGAAATCTGGTATCTCTACAGAGGTTTGTTATTCAGGAACAAAAACTTACGTCCAGTCCCTTCCTTTCTTCAATAGAAAATTCTATTGTCTCCTTTTAGTGTAAACACCTCTGTAGACAAAATACTGTTTCCGTTTAGCCGCTTTCCCAGAGAATAAGTCCTGTGCACAACCCAGAGTAATTTTCCACATACGACCACTTGTAATGTCCCGAAACCCCTCTAGGGGGATTGCAGTAACTTTGTATCCTCTAATCCAAAAGTCAAGTTGTTGTTTCTTTTTTTCGACAATTTATATCCATATAATGTCAATTTGTAACCAAAATTAGCCAGCAAAATACTTGTAACAAAGTCCTCTTTATATTCTCAAGCTTTGACAGCTACTTTGAGAAGTCTCCTTCTCTCTTCGCCAGGCTCCGCGAATCGCCCCGGTTCCCAGGGGGGGCTGCCTTTTCCCTCTCACCCTCCACTCTTCTCCTCCAGCACAATTCTTGTAATTTCGCATCGTGGAATTTATACTTTTTATCAGCGGTAAACTTCTAAATCGATCTTGGTTTCCCAGTCCTTGTTTTGGAATGTTTACAATCAGGAGGGGATTGACTTCCTTTTTAGATCGCCCCCGCTCGTGCCGAATCTGAAAAAAAAATTCTTTTTTTTCTCCTTTAATACCCGATTTCCCAATTACTCACGGGTTGTTGTTGATAGTCCGAATTTCAAATGGAAGAAGCCAGCGCTCTCCGTCGAATGGCATGCGGCTGCGCTTGGCAGGGGAAGCGATAGACCCAAAGCACCACGCCACTCCCCGGCACCCGATCCGAAGCCTTTAAAAAGGCTCCTTCACGAGTCGGGAGGGCGCTAGCGGTGCCAGCCGGGTCCCCATGTCCACGGGCTCCGTGCCCGTGGTTTTTGAGGGTCCCCGCGTCGCCGGCGCGGTAGGACCCAACCCCTGCCGAGCAGACTCCCTCCGGAGCTCGGAGGGAGTCCGCCATTCGGCGATGGCGCCAACCCGGAAGTCCCGTGCTTTAAATGTTTGATACGAATGTGGCCTAGGTGTTGCATACTGCTAGAACTGGATGTCCTCTTTGTATAATAATGGTATAGATGGCAGTTCAGTAGATCATGGTTTGGTTGGTGGGCAGAATGCATTTTAAAATATGGCAATAACTTTCCAACCCCTGGGTAGAACGAGACCTGGAAAGAGCCTCAGAACCCCTGCCCCCAGTGGTATTTTAGGCAAGGAAATGTGGGGGGTTTTATCCACTGGGGTTACCAGCTACTTGAAATGCAGTCATATTCCACCACTATTAAAATGTTTAAATGTATTTTACTTCCAGAGAGAAAGAAATTGCCCATGTTGTTTGAAATGTTTTATGGGTCTATATAGACTATTAATAGCTCTGCCAAACTCCCAGAGCAACTTTTCCATTATATATATTTTTTTCTTTTTAATAAAACTTATGAAAGAGGTCCATAATGGAAGAGAACATTTCAGCTAGCCCTTTTGCTGGTGATATATTACAATAATAGCCTGTAGGAGTGACATGCAGCCTTTTTTTTTTAACAACAACAAAAAGTCTTGCAATGAAATAGAATAGCGATGGCTGCCTGGTGAAAGATAACCCCCTTTCTTTTAGGCTTCACTTTTTAATATATAAAAAATAAAAGTAAACTTCAAGGTTGAAGGTAATAAAGAGGGAGATGAATTTCCTAATATGTGGATATTATCATCTTAAACCATAAATTTAATACTTCACACCTCTGAAGCTGAAAGCAGTGCCTAAATCACTTTTAGATTAATGGAACTTTAATTACCAGTGGATGTGCTGTTTCCTTTATTTTTGAAAGAAAAAACCCTTTCAGTCAACATATTTTTTCCATCCCCATGGTTTCTATGATTGCATATGTGAAAATAAGTTATGAGAATGGTGTCAACAAAGAAACCGCAAGATAATGGTCCGGGGAAGAAAAACCCTTACGTTTACAACTGAAGGTATATGGAAGTTGGTTATATTTAGGTGGTGTTCGGTTACTTGGAGAAATGGTGGCACAAATTTTTCCCCCCTAAGGTTCCATGGACTATTCAGAAAACCACCATTCTGCTTCTCAGTTTTTCTAATATCACAAAAGAAAGGAATACCATCTCTTTCTGAAGAGAAGTGGGAAAGGGGTCTATCTCTTAATCACGGTCTCTCTTATTGGTCATTTATTGCAACAGAAAATGCCATCTGAACCAAGAAGATTGGGAACAAAAGATAAGTGCTGAAATTATAGGCTTGATAGCTATACCCTGTGTGGCTTCAACCTGTGGGTTAATTCTTGACATCATTCACCTACAGCAAATGCCACTCTTCTCCGTATACCATCCTCGGTGCTGTGCAACTGCTGCCTTGACTACAGCATCTACTGAAAAAAGTAGAAGCTGAAATGTTTTGCTTTAAGAATTTCCCATCTCCAGTACTTTTTTTAAGGGGCACTCCAGGCTACGTAGTACCAGCACCTCTTCCTTTGTCATTAAAAAGTATGGCACTTACTGTAACAACTTCATGGTGAGTACATACATTCTCCTGGTATGTCCCACGGAGGACCTTACAGTCTTCAAATAAAAACATCTTGCAGATCCCGGGCCACAGGGAGGTTAGGCTGGCCTCAACCAGAGCCAGGGCTTTTTCGGCCGTGGCCCCGATCTGGTGGAACGCTCTGTCACAAGAGACTAGGGCCCTGTGGGACTTGACATCTTTCCACGGAGGCGGCAAGACGGAGCTGTTCCACCAGGCCTTTGGCCAAGGCACAGTCTGACCCCCTCCTTCTGTAATCCTCATAGAACTCTAGCCCAATGGTTGCCATTAATTTGACTCTGAATTGATTTTAGAATGTATTTCAATTAATTGATTGTGATTTTATGTAAACGGTGTTATTTTTACTGTTGTTAGCTGCTCTGAGCCTGGCTTCGGCTGGGGCGGGTGGGATATAAATAAATTTATTATTATTATTATTAATTATTATTATTAATTACAGGCACCTGTTTTTCTAGAGGGGAAGCCCTGCCTGTCTCTATGATATTGCCACCATAGTTTGCTAAGCCATTTCCAAATCAAAACAGAGGTAAAGGAGAATCACATTTCACTACATTTCCCTCCAATGTGGAGACATTGGAAGCAGGGAATCAGCAGCATAAAACTGCAGCAAAAGTCAGTTCTGAATGGTGCCATCTGGCTAGAACCCATGTCATTTCCAAAACATGCACCATTCCTGAAGATGTTTTGCAGCCTTTCTTAATATATATGTATATATCCAGGTTGTCGGGGGCTTTCTGATAAAGGGGAGGGTGATGAATGGGCTCATATATGATGCTTAAAAATAAAATAAAAATAAAAAGGCAGGCAGCCCACCTAAATCTTGACACAATCGCATGAAACAGCATTGGACTTGATAGAACTTGCATGTGCCATGCAAATTGCTTGTCAAGGCCCCGGGCCTCACAGGTCCCTTATATAATAAAGGCACGGACATGAATATTTTAGGTTAATGGGATAAAATAGGCCACAGCTTTATTGGTTATAGATGTGAGCAGTTTGGCTTAGGCATTGGGTGAAACCGGACTATATCCCGAATCCTGCTCATCCTCAGGGAGTCTCACTAAGGGTAAACCACCAGTAGGGGGAGCCCTATGACATACGTCAAATTGGGGCACCCCCAGGGTCCCCTATGGGGTCGTGGCATGGCCGTAGCTCACATCCAGGCTTTGGACAGGATCCATACCTCCAGATCCCTTTAACAGGATACCCTTATCAAGGAGGGGCAGGTGGAGGCTACAACAGCCCCTTCCATAAACAAAGGCTTACACAATGCCTGACCTCACAATTGCTAAAAGGTAGGCGAAAACCCAACGGCTGGAGCCAATTTGCCAAGTGGAAAAATTCTTACCCAGCCCCATCAATATGGCGGCCAACGTATGTCCATAGCAAGATCGCTGTCATAGCAACCGGGTGGGCTAGGAGATCCAGTGAGGAGGCAAAAGGAGGATGTCCCTGGCCACACCACAGTTTAAACAGACTGGGGCCAGGTCCTGGCATGTTGATTGGACAGCCGGGGGCGTGACATGGCCAGGAGTCCCCAGGATACTGGCGGCATCCCTCCACCCTCCAGCTGGGTCACTGGAAGGTCCCGGATGCCCAGCCGCAACATCACCCACCAGGGAAGGTGAGCAGACAGGTTCACACCAGTGGTGAAAACACTCGCCAAGAATATTACATATGTTTTCAGGGTGGAAAGAAGGAAGCCTGAATAACAATTCTAAGTAGTTTCCATGCATATAGTGCACAAGCTTCAAATACAGGAGGTAAACCAACAGGGTGACCTCAAAACAAAATGCAATTTTGCCTTTTAAAAGTCTGCTTTGCTGGCTGCTTTATACTATGAGCTAAGTGGAACTTATTTCATTTGGCTAAGATGAGTTCATGAGATGACATTTTAAATTCTACGATTTTGCTTTAGAAAATGTTCCCGATAACAGACAAATGGCAGATTATGTAAATAACCATTTAAGGCTCCGCTCCCTCTCCCCTCCCACTTTCACAGCCAGAGCACCCGAACCCAAATTGCTTTATGAACATTTTCATTTAAAAATGTTTATCTTTCTACAACAAATATGTTGAAACTGTTAGCTCTAAAGCTTTAAAGTAAAGAGCTACAACAAATAAACCTCCTGGCCGTGCACCAAGCATTCCCCCAGAAAGGCGGATGCAAGATTACAAAAGGAACCATCTGCTAAGCATGACAGAAACATCAAAAAGTGCAGCGGTGGGATGCTAATGTCTGAATTGAACTTACTATCCAGCACCACTACTGAGATACATCAAAAAACTTTGAGTGTCAGGTCATTGGGGCAATGGTACCTTTATGGATGCTCTGCTTGGAGCTTCATAAAATTCTGAGCTTGAGCTCTCCATCATGTTGCCTGGCAAGAAATCATTTTGTGTGGAGAGTTCAGCCGGTGCTGATATAGAGCTGAGCATTCTCCTTTAGCTGAAAATCCACTGAAATAAGCTGTGGCACACAACTGCTGTCGGTTATGAGCGTGGCTCCAAGTTAGGCTTTGAAGGGAAGCTTAGGAAGCATCAGTGAACCTCCCAGTCCTAAATGCCAGAGATGGTGTGGTAAATTTTGAAGCGGGGGAGCTTATTGTGATGCCCCCGCAGTGATACGCCCAAAGAGAATCCATAGTCACAAGCCTTTTGCTTGCCTGACTGAAAGATGCAGAGAGTTTTGGATTTGGATTTGATATCCCGCTTTATCACTACCCTAAGGAGTCTCAAAGCGGCTAACATTCTTCTTTCCCTTCCTCCCCACAACAAACACTCTGTGAGGTGAGTGGGGCTGAGAGACTTCAGAGAAGTGTGACCAGCCCAAGGTTACCCAGCAGCTGCATGTGGAGGAGCGGAGACGCGAACCCGGTTCCCCAGATTACGAGACTACCACTCTTAACCACTACACCACACTGGCTCTCAGAGATGTTGGGGGGTATGGGGAAGGGCTGTACCACTGAGCCACAGTCTTGCAAGAGCTTTTCCAAGAGTAAAAAGAGTGTATTTGGTAAGCTGAGATTGTTTTCTTCTTCTTCCTTTGTTGCAGAATGATGATAATTTGGAAGGAAGAACTAGATTGCTTTGTAGAACAGCCTCTTTGGCAAGGCAAAACAAAACAACATCTCCCTGTGTTCTAGTGGCTTTAAACTTTGCCAAGCCATTGGCACTCAACCTCAGTCCCCATGGATAATATGGAGATTACTGAGGTAAAGTGAAACAAATTGAGCATTTTCTGCCATATAATTGCAAAGTAATATTGTTGTGGTGGTTTGTTTTCCCCAGCCTTTAGATGACAGACTGAGGCTCCAGCCCTAGGCATGTGTACCAAGGAGTAAACCCCATTAGATTCATCGGGGCTTAGTTCTGGATTAGATTGCATGGTAAATGTCTTTAAAAGGATTCTGGTGAAGTTAATCCAGGAACAATACGGCATTATGCTGCAAAATGAAAAAGACGAAGTAGGTATAAAAGCTGACTTGGTAATATTGAGGAATCAAGCTAAATTGTCATATTCTGTAAGGGCTATAAGGAAGTTTCCAAGTTGGGGTCAGGAGGGGAGAGGCACTGATTTCCTCCTCCTTTTGGTAGTCACCAAGTTTGTCTGCAAATATCACGAGAAATTAAACCAGAAACACTGGTATGGGCAAAACAGTCAGAGCCAAACTTTATGCCATGTACACAAAGGTGAATGGAAGCTCCAACAGCTTTGCCTTTTAAAGAGAAGCATCTTCGGGAGGGCTGGATTTGAGGGGAGGAGCAGCCTGGAGGAAAGAGGTGCTGCTTAATCCTTTGCCTACCCACTACTTTCTCACACAAAATTGTCACCTTGGGCTGCTTTCCCCTTTATAGCAGCCAACGTGGTGTCTTTCAGACATTGAATGACAATTATCATCTTCCCTGGTTGGCTTCCATGCTTTTTTTAAAAAAACATTTTTTATTAGTTTTACATCAAAGTTATACACCATAAACACAACATTTTCACACATTAAAAAAGGGTTCTTTCGAACTTTGAGACCTCCTTCCTTCCCTCCATGGGTTCCAATTCTAAATTTTATTCATGCATCTTTCTATCCGTTATATACCGTATTTTTTGCACCATAACACTCACTTTTTTCCTCCTAAAAAGTAAGGGGAAATGTCTGTGCGTGTTATGGAGGGAATGCCTACGGGTGGCATGCCTACGGCTTTTCCTCCTCTAAAAACTATGTGCGTGTTATGGTCGGGTGCGTGTTATAGAGCGAAAAATACGGTAATCATAGTATCCAAAATCCAAGTTAAATTACAAGTGCCATTGTATTCCTGCCAATGATTTCAACTGTTTACAGTGATCTCTCAAATATGTTAGAAGGTTATTCCAGTCTTTTAAAAATACTTGGTCTTCCTGATTTCTGATCTCTCCCGTCAGTCTTGCCATTTCTGCGTATTCCATCAGCTTGGTCTGCCACTCTTCTCTGGTCGGTCCTTCTTCTTCTTCCCATCTCTGGGCAAGAAGCATCCTTGGTTGGCTTCCTGGTGGCTGGGGCTGATGGGAGTTGTAGTTTGCAACATCTGAAGGGCACCACATTGGCTACCCCCCCTGCAGTGTTTCAAGAGTGTGTGTGGTGGTAAATGTGCATTTAGAACCCTACAAGCCCAAACACAGCTTTGTCTATTTTGAACAGAACGCCTGGTGGGGAAAGGATTAAGCACCCCCTCTTGCTGTGACACTCCTCTGCTCAAACTCCCTCCCTCCCAGAGCTGCTTTTCATTCCCTCCCCCCCACTTATTCCCAAGTATGTGATTTTAAACTGTAATTTGCCTTTTGTTGTTGTTTAGTCGTGTCTGACTCTTCATGACCCCCTGGACCAGTGCACGCCAGGCACCCCTGTCTTCCACTGCCTCCTGCAGTTTGGTCAAACTCATGCTGGTAGCTTCGAGAACACTGTCCAACCATCTCGTCCTCTGTCGTCCCCTTCTCCTTGTGCCCTCCCATCTTTCCCAACATCAGGGTCTTTTCCAGGGAGTCTTCTCTTCTCATGAGGTGGCCAAAGTATTGGAGCCTCAGCGTCACGATCTGTCCTTCCAGTGAGCACTCAGGGCTGATTTCCTTAAGAATGGATATCTTCTTGCAGTCCATGGGACTCTCAAGAGTCTCCTCCAGCACCATAATTCAAAAGCCTCAATTCTTCAGTGATCAGCCTTCTTTATGGTCCAGCTCTCACTTCCATACACCACTACTGGGGAAACCATAGCTTTAACTATACGGACTTTTGTATTTGCCTTTTAGGTTTACATAATATGCAGTCTCCCATGTCGCCATGCATCTTCTATTAGCAAGATATAGGAAAATGAAGTCGGATACATCTTTAGTGTTCTTAGTGCTGTTCAGAAATACAGTCATTTGTATGTACAACATAGGAAATGGGATTGAATAAACTTCCTTTGAATTGCTGAGGACAAACTCAAAAGCGCGAGGTAGCTGAAATCGAGCATAACAGTTCAAAGGACAATAGCTTCGCCAATATATGCACAGGGCAATTATGGTGTCATACTGCTCTGTGCTCTGTAAATGAATTTGATTTAGACTGCGAGCTATAAGCCATGAATATTAATTTAGGGTGGAAATGATGGGATTGATTAAAGGAGAAAGTGTACTTGTGGAAGGGACATGTCAGAGAGGGGTCGATCTGAATAGCATTGCATTCTGTTTGAGATCCATTAAGACAGAGCTGTGGAAGGAGCATTATCCTAGCTGCCATGGAAAGGAGTTTTCTAAAAATGGAACAAAGAGCCTTCTTGCCAGAAAAGTTGGATTGCGTTAATTAGGATGTCTCCTGTTTTGAAAGATTGCAAGGAATTGCATGTGTGGTTCATGGTGGCTATTACAGTTTCCTCAGAGGCTGCTTCTGAGTTGCTGAATCCAAGCGGCTCATGCTTTAAATTCTAGAAGTCTAGTGAGAATGGGGAAGTTAACCATGCGAAGGATCCCTTTTCCCTGACCTTTGTACAACAGAAAGTGCTTGTAAACTTTATACCTAACGCTGTGAATTTTTGTCCTGAAGAGAGTATTGACTCTGAAACAGCAAACAACTACAAAAAATAATGTGCTTTGCAATAAGGACTTGGTTTAGAGCAGAGGTAGGCAACCTAAGGCCCGGGGGCCGGATGTGGCCCAATCGCCTTCTCAATCCGGCCCGCAGATGGTCCAGGAATCAGTGTGTTTTTACATGAGTAGAGTGTGTCCTTTTATTTAAAATGCATCTCTGGGTTATTTGTGGGGCCTGCCTGGTGTTTTTACATGAGTAGAATGTGTCCTTTTATTTAAAATGCATCTCTGGGTTATTTGTGGGGCCTGCCTGGTGTTTTCACATGAGTAGAATGTGTCCTTTTATTTAAAATGCATCTCTGGGTTATTTGTGGGGCATAGGAATTCGTTCATTTTTTTCTTCAAAAGATAGTCTAGCCCAGCACATGGTCTGAGGGATGGTGGACCGGCCCATGGCTGAAAAAGGTTGCTGACCCCTGGTTTAGAGGCTTAGCCCAGTGTTTCCCAAACGTTTTTGGGCAACGGCACACTTGTTTACTGAAAAAAAATCTCGCGGCACACCACCATTAAAGCCCCGCCCCGTGACGTCAGCGCGCAGCGTCACGCCGGGAGGGACGCACAAAAGTGAAAGTTTTTCCCCTCCCCCTTGCCAGGGAACCTCCAAGCTTTGGGCAGGCAGGCAGGCAGAGCTGGGAAGGGGGTTTCCAGGGGACACGGCAGCTCCTCGAAAGGCTTCTCTCAGCTGCGCTCAATCCTCCTCGGAGAGGATTTCCCCTCCGGTCCCATGCCTTCGTTTGGGGCATCGCTCCGGCTGCTCCCTCTCCCGCCGCGCAGGAGCGATGCCTCTCTCTGGCTCTCCCTCCGCGCAGGCTGAGGGAGGGAGGGAGGTGCGCGTGTGACCCGTCTCTGCTGGGAGACCAAACCCAGCGAGGCAGAGTCGCACGGAGGCGCCCAGGCAGCGCTGCCGGCTGCGAGGAGGAGCGCCAGGCAGCAGCAGGAGGCGCGGCCTCTCCTCGCCGCCGCCGCCCCGCCTCTCGCCGCCCGACTCGCCCGCCTCCCTCCAGGCATCTCGCGGCACACCAGCCGATGTCTCACGGCACACTCGTGTGCCGCGGAACACCGGTTGGGAAACACTGGCTTAGCCTACATTTGTTGGGAAAGTTCTGGTCCTCTCCTCTCCTCCCTTTTCTTGTCTTGTCTTTTCTTCTTCCTCGCTTTCCTTTCCTTTCCTTGTCTTGTCTTGTCTTTTTCTTTTTTTCTTTCTTTTCTTTTCCTGAACTATTTGAGAATTTCTGTCCTATCCTGAATAATATCCAGCAAAACTGCCTCCCCAGTTTCACCCCCTGTGAACACAGGAGTATGTGCATGCGAACACAGGAAACTGCCTTATGCTGAATCAGACCATTAGTTTGCCTAGCTCATTGTTGCCTCTGCTGACTGACAGCTGCTCTCCAGGGTTTCTGGAAGCCCTACCTGGAGCTGCCAAGAATTGACTCTGGGGTCCTTTGCATGCAAAGCAGATATTCCACCAGTGAGCCACATCCCTTGCCCAAATGCCACATGGTTGTTGTTCCTAAAATAAATTTTATTAAGGTTTATAGAGAAAAATACAAAACGTAATACCTTTCCCCTTTTTAAAAAAACAAACTAAGGCATCTATATAGATTCAATAAAAACACAAAAGGGGGGTGGAATAGAGAAGGCAGAAAAGAGAGAAAAGAATAGAGGCTGAAAGAGAAAGATAGAAAAATAAGGTTCAGAAAGTAAAGGACTTCTGATTCCTCATCTGTCCGCTATATAAAAACACAAAGCCACTTTCTGTAAACAAACATTATCTTTAATCCGCTGAAACTTCAATCCCCTGCAATAATTGACCCGTGGATACATTATGGCACATCAGTAGCACAAGGTAAAGATAGTATCTAGGAATTTTGTCACCTGCTATTGTTCTATATTCTAGGGCTATGTTTACCACTTTACCAAGGTCTCAAACTAATCCCTTCATCACGTGAAAGGCTGTTGACGCTCAGCCTTTCCTCTGGAAATGTGTTTACTCCCCAAGAACTGAAACTGGTCTGGCTAAGTCAATTTCTTATCTGCATGAGCTCATTTAAAATGTATAAATGCTCACAATGGTTTCCTCCCCCCTTGGCTTACTATGAAGGAAAATACATAACACAGTATGTGTTGCCCAACGCAATAGACTCGCCTTTGCTTGCCTTCTCTATTAATCTGGTCTTTTCAGCAGCTGCTAAATAGCAAGAAGCAGGAAAGAAGATGAACCCGAGCCCTCACAGGAAAGCTTGACACAATGAGAAATGGGAAGTTAGCAAAACAAAGTCATTACAGAAATCCCTTTGGTCAATTTACAGGCGATGAAAAGAGTTGAAATCAGTTGCTCCCATTAACTAGAGTGTCCAGTTTAGATGATCAGAGTCCGAACTTCTGTTTGCCAGTCCAAATATTAAATTTACTGGGTTGATTGTAAAAAATAATGCTTGTTTTTGCTTTAATTTGATTGTTTTCCCTGGAGAAACAATGTGTTTGTCCTTAAACATTTAACATAAATGCACTGAATTAGGTGTGGCGGCAACAGATTTGATCTAGCAATTTTGCTTGCTGATATATTTTAATTGCACAATCAGGTGGCTCTTGGCTCTTTTAAAACATGTGAATAGATTTAATAAACTCAACAGATGTTGCATCCTGATGTCTGCAGATGGCAATGCTGCCAGACAAAATATCATAATGTCAAGCAAGTATAATTTTCCAACAGGATGAAGCTATTCCTTGCAGGCTACGGTCCAATAAAAAGTTGAGAGCACTTAAGCCCATTGCTCTCAACTCTGTTTTATATAAAGTTCCCAATATATTGATACCAATGTTCACTTAAGGGAGTAGCAGTCTAAAGGCTCACATCATTCTTTATTTTTTATTTTAAATTAAAGAAACAAATTCTTATTCATGCCAATATGAAAGCTGAGCAATATTCTCATAAGAAGCTGCTATAAATATTGTATAAAAGCGAGTGTTTAAAAAAGAAAAGATCAAACATGCAGCATTCAAAGCAACAGCAAGTTGTAAGAATTAGACAAATGATTATTATTTTTTGGTACATATTATTTATAGGCATTTGAACAGAACTCTTAAGAGAATAGAAAACCAGTCTAACTAGGGCTTTTAAAAACCAAACAATGGTCTGGAGTGAATATTTAAGAGTTACATATGATGATTGCATGGTTACTGTATTGCTAGTTTCAGTTGTAAAATGCTTGGTTTGAGATTAGTGATTGTGTACTATTTTTGTCTGAAAGGAAATCCTTTCTTGCCCAGTTCATTTCCACTGTCACCCAAAACATTTGAAAACCTAGGAGACCTTGCCCAGTGTGGCTGAACCGGTTGTGGTACTCAAAAACTGCCTCCGCAGTAAGTTACATCTGATCAAATGAGTCAGGTCAAAGGCAACTTGGGTCAGGTCTAGGTATGAAAAGGCAAGACAAAGCAAGGCAGTGCTTGGCTTGGGCACATCAGGTTCTGATGACTAGTGAGCAGGACCATGGACAGCTCCAAGTGTTCTCCACTCCACTGTTTCCTCTACAGAGGACCAGAAGCAACTTAAGCCTTCAAAAGGTTGGCAAGTCCAGTGGTTCTGTCTGTAATCCTTAAAGGACCTGAAACCAGATCTGTAATCACTTGTTTCTATTGTGGAATAGGAGAAACCACAGGAAACCATCCCTTTAGCGCGAGGATGATGAGAAAGCAATGTACTTGGGCCAAGACAGTATAGGAAGGAGGGCCAAAAGCTGGGTGGGGAGACCTGTCATTCCTCTGGATTCAGATCTTTCCTGGGGGAGACACTGGGGCTGGGGCACAGGGACCAAAATGGTCAAAGGCCTGGAAACGATGCCTTATGAGGAACGGCTAAGGGAGCTGGGCATGTTTAGCCTGGAGAAGAGGAGGTTAAGGGGTGATATGATAGCCATGTTCAAATATATAAAAGGATGTCACATAGAGGAGGGAGAAAGGTTGTTTTCTGCTGCTCCAGAGAAGCGGACACGGAGCAATGGATCCAAACTACAAGAAGATTCCCCCTAAACATTAGGAAGAACTTCCTGACAGTAAGAGCTGTTCGACAGTGGAATTTGCTGCCCAGGAGTGTGGTGGAGTCTCCTTCTTTGGAGGTCTTTAAGCAGAGGCTTGACAACCATATGTCAGGAGTGCTCTGATGGTGTTTCCTGCTTGGCAGGGGGTTGGACTCGATGGCCCTTGTGGTCTCTTCCAACTCTATGATTCTATGACCATAACAGTACCTTGCTAAGACTATATTGTCAATTACTACACTGACCTTGAGAGGAAAGTAGCTGTTTCTCGTTGCATTAATAAGAGTACCTATTGAATTTATTAGAATTCTATACCACCCAGAGGCTGCGAGTTCCACCCGACATGGGGGGAGGTTCATAATGTGTGTGTTACATCATGTAATGGAGGCCGTGAGGCCTGGTGGGGCCCTCTGCCCCTATATGGAGGATCAGTGGGGCCCTCCACCATTGTGGGGAAGCACAACAGGGCCTGCCATCACCACCGCGACCCAGCCCATCAAAATTGGGGAGCTCAGCCCTGTCCCCACATACTTCACAGGGGGCTCACATGTCCTCAGCCCCATAGAGTTGCCTATGATACAACCCTTCATCTGAGGATCGTGGGGTGGTTTACAATTTTTTAAAAATGCAAAAATACACAACATAGTAACAAGCAAAATCAATGCCCCCTACATAGTTAAAAGGGCCATTGATTGTTTAATTAGCCAAAGCACTGGAAAAGAGGAATATTTTTGCCTGTAACCTAAAGATATGTAACCCCAGATAGACTTTCTCAATTGTGGCTGGTGATGCTTACCTGACTGCATGCACCTGCATCGCTGCTGCAGGTCCACTGCCACCTACGACTGCACTGTTTGGCACCAAATCAAGGCAACTCTTATTTGCTGAATACTACCAAACTTCTGATGGGACGCAGGTGGCACTGTGGGTTAAACCACAGAGCCTAGATCTTGCTGATCAGAAGGTTGGAGGTTTGAATCCCCGCAATGGGGTGAGCTCCCGTTGCTTGGTCCCTGCTCCTGCCAACCAAGCAGTTTGAAAGCATGTCAAAGTGCAAATAGATAAATAGGTACCACTCCGGCGGGAAGGTAAATGGTGTTTCCGTGCGCTGCTCTGGTTTGCCAGAAGTGGCTTAGTCATGCTGGCCACATGACCCGGAAGCTGTACACCGGCTCCCTCGGCCAGTAAAGAGAGATGAGTGTCGCGACCCCAGAGTCTGTCAGGACTGGACCTAATGGTCAGGGGTCCCTTTATCTTTACCAAACTTGGGTAGGCAGCTGTCAGGGACCATGCTGAGGAATGGTGGGAGCCACCCCCTTCCCCTGATCCTGATCAGGATCCTGAATCTCCCGAGGAGCAGGGGAACAGTATAGATTTGGAACAGTGGTTTGCATAGGGGCATAGTTCAGAAGGCAGAAGCTGGGAAATACTGGATGTTGAACAGCTAGGTGAAGAAACACTGGAAGAGAGAGGGTTAACAGATTCACAGTTGCTGGATAGCATTCCTCCAATCTCCCTAAGGTCACGAAGAGCTCAGGAAGTTTCAGAACAGAAAGCACAGAGGGTACAAGCTCAGATTATGAAACGTAGGAGTGACGTGGATTAATAGGGATGGAGGGGATGTAAGCTTAATTGGGAGCACCGCCATTCTGGCTGGATGCTTTCTTTGTCCTTAGCTGTGTTTATTAAAGAAACTAACTGGTAAGAATTCCTTTAGTTTGATCTGCCCATTTGTCGCCATGGGGGAGGAAGCTGATTCCCTGAAGAAACAACAAGCTTAATCATGCAGGGCTGTTTTTTTTCAGCCGGAACTCCAGCCCCTCTCAGGTGGGCGCCATTGCCATTTGAAGGGAACAAGGGAGGCATTTGTGGTGGTTTCCAGCCCATCTTTTTCTAGAAAAATAACACTGATGTTGTGCAACTTCTTTTCTACCATACAAAGTTGTTAAGACTCCACTGAATCTCAGCAGAAGCTTTTTTTAAGAGGAAAAATACTTCCAAGGTTTTTTAAGCAGAGTGGAAGGCTTGGATCTCTCTGTGTGTCTCTTTATGTTATCCTCTGATCTGACTCTTATTTAGGGAGAGCCCCTCTCTTCAATTAACTCTCCAATTGCCAATTACTAACTGCTTCCTGCTGATCTTCTATTGATTTCCCTCTGCCCATTCATTTGATGGAATACTTACATATTGACAGTTGGCTTGTTAAAATTATTTGTTCCAATTAACCAGCAGTCTATATCCCTTGCTGATTTTCAGTTAGATGAGAAGGAGGATTGAAGTGCTATCTGCCAGTCTGGAAGGCTGCTTTGTTTTGCAGTTTTAGACATTTGTCTCCTTTGCCGCTGTGAACTTTATTTGCAGATCTTCCCCAATATCTTTAACAACAATTCTGCATGCAGGTTTTGACCTATACGTCTTTGCCCTGCGAGTGCCAAACTACAGTGGTACCTCTGGTTTCAAACTTAATTCGTTCTGGAGGTCCGTTCTTAAGCTGAAACCTTTCTTATCCTGAGGCGCGCTTTCGCTAATGGCGCCTCTCGCTGCACGCATGCCTCTGGTGCGCGACTTCTGCTCTCATCCTGGGGCAAAGTTCGCAACCGGGAGCAACTACTTCCAGGTTAGCGGAGCTCGTAACACAAAGTGTGTGTAACCAGACGTGTTTGTAACCAGAGGTACCACTGTATAACAAGAACAATATGAGGGATGATGGAAACACAACAGCAGAGATGATTCTGTGTGAATCTTAAGAGATAGTTCTGTTAAAGTCAAGTAGGGGAGGGAGGGGATGTGTTCCTTAGCAACCGGGCAGAGTAGCATGATGTTTACTGAGGTATCACATGCCCTGATTGGCTGTGCAGTTTTAGGGTTTTTTGTGTGTGTTTTGACCACTGTACGTTTGGTTGACTGTCTCCCTGCTATGTTCAAGGTCTGACATAAGAAACACCAAACCTCTCTGTTGCTTTCTCCTCAGATTATTTCTTTATTTATTTGTTGAATTTATATGCCGCCCTATACCTGCAGGTCTCAGGGTTCACAAAATAAAATCAGAATATAAAACCACAAAATACATACTCAAAACAAAAACAGCTCAATAAACTCCCCCCCCCAACCCATTTTAAAAGGGCATAAAATGTCTATCAAATCAACCAAAGGCCTGGTTAAAAAGGAACGTTATTGCCTGGCGTCTAAAATGAAGGCTCTAGGTGAACTTCCCTGTGGAGAGCATTCCACAGATGAGGAGCCACTGCAGAGAAGGCCCATTTTTGTGTCACCACCCTCCATACCTCTCAAGGAGGAGGCACACGAAGGAGGGCCTCAGAAGGTGATCTGAGGTCCAAGTAGGTTCATATGGAAAGAGGTGGTCCTTGTGGTATTGCGGTCCTGAGCAGTTGTACACTGTTTTGGTTCAGTTTGCTCAGTGAAGTGCTATCAGGACTTCTTCCTTTTTTCCCTGGACTCTGTTATTTAGGCGACTTTGCTAACAAGGGAGTAATATAGCTGCCTTATACCAAATCATATCATTGGTCCATCTAGCATAGCATTGTCTTCACCAGCTAACAGGGGTTTTACGACAAGGGTGGAGAGTCTGTGGCCCTGTGGACGATGTTGGACTATGATTCCCACCACTGGCTATGCTGCCTGAGGCTGACGGGGTTCAACAATATCTCATATAAAACAAAATAATAATAATAATAATAATAATAATAATAATAATAATAATAATAATAATAAATTTATTTATACCCTGCCCATCTGTCTGGGTTTCCCCAGCCACCCTGGGCGGCTTCCAACAGAATATTAAAATACAATAGTCTATTAAACATTAAAAGCTTCCCTGAACAGGGCTGCCTTCAGATGTCTTCTAAAAGTCTGGTAGTTGTTTTTCTCTATGACATCTGCTGGGAGGACATTCCACAGGGCGGGTGCCACTACTGAGAAGGCCCTCTGCCTGGTTCCCTGTAACTTGGTGTGGCGTTTGCCTCCTAGGTGGGTCATAAGGAAAGGGTTAAAATGAGTGTGATGTGATTGGCCAGTGGAAACTGATAGGAGAAGTTAGAGTGGGTGTTGTGTGGAAGTCACTTGAGAGTTGGGAGTTGGAGAAGGAAGAGGGAGGAATAGTCTGTGGGTTGGTGGCAGCGAAGAAAGCAATTACAGTGGTGGCACAGGGTCAATAGACCGTCAAACGTCTGGGGACCCTGTGTGATCGCCACACTTGGCTTCTTGCAGTGAGGGAACTGCCAGAAGGACCTCGGAGCTGGACCTCAGTCTGAATCTCAAGTCCCTCATCCCTGCTTTCCAGGGTGTCAGGCAGGTGTCTTCAACAATTCTACCTGGAAATACCATAGATTGAATCAGGGACCTTCTGCATCCAAAGCATGTGCTCCAGCCTGCCACAGATTGACTGACAATGCTGGGATGTATATGTCATGGGTTCAAGCCCCACGTTGGGCAAAAGATTCCTTCATCATAGAGGGTTGGACTAGATGACCCTCGTGGTCCCTTTTAACTCTACTGTTCTATGGTTCTGACTACATCTCCCTGTTTTTCCTAAATATGCATGAAATGCAGAGTAACCTACTAGATGGCACTGTTGCTCACTATAGTTAGTACTGCAATGTCTGAATTTCCTTGTCAGATAGAAACCTTTCATTTTTCAATTGATATTTGAACTTGGATCTCTAGAATTCTCTTTATAGTATGCCAGTAAATTGGGGGGGAAGGGAGGGGAGTTGAATTTAGCATCGATTTAATTCCTTTTTAAGTTACACACAGTGCAAATATTTGCTTTTACGAGGCTAAACATCTGGGGACAGTATGCTCTATTGTACCTACTAAAAAGAATAGTTTCTGGATATGAATAATCATACTGATTGGGGAATTATTCCTAAATCCAAA
This sequence comes from Podarcis bocagei, assembly GCF_964188305.1. Classification (NCBI taxonomy): domain Eukaryota; kingdom Metazoa; phylum Chordata; class Lepidosauria; order Squamata; family Lacertidae; genus Podarcis; species Podarcis bocagei. Next base: position 60,842,579 of record NC_138135.1, on the reverse strand, counting down.
TGCGAAAGCCCAGCACCAGGCTGTGTGTTGTGTTTTTTTTTAAGGTATTAAATAGATTTCTTGTCATATTCTGGAAAATGTCTCAGAAACATTCTCATCAGCCAGACGTTCCAATTCATTATAGATTTTGAACTGAAGCCAAGTTGCAGGAAGTGATGACAGTTATATTTTGTCTTGTAAATGTCAGTGTTTCTGAGATGTCTGACAAGTAAATCTCTTTGTGGAGGTTTGCAGTTGTGTGCATGTAGACAAAAGACAAGATTAAATGTGGGGACTAAAGGAAACCTTGTGGGTAGGGCTGCGAGGAATCAAAATTGATATCGCCAAAACTCAGGAAGAGGAGACGATTCAGAATTCAAAGTGGCCCAATTTTGAGTAAGCCGAACACCACACATGCTGCTTGAGTTATTTTTCGGGTCAGATCAAAATCTTCATCCCTGAATCCTGCCCATTGCCATCTTCCTACTTATCTGGCAGTAGCACCAACTGTTGAGAGGCCTCTTTGCATCCCAGGAATACTGGAATGTTGGTCTCTAAGGTGCTACTGGACAATTTTTTAATTTATTTTGACTGCGTCAGACTAACACGGCTACCTACCTGAATCTAAAATGTTTAGGGGTATGCGTCCCCCTGCGTCCCCCCCAGGAAAAAAGGATTGGTTAAAAGTAGAAGTCAACAAATGTATCTTCTTTTTTGCTCTTCAGAATATGGCAGCCCTACTTAGAAGTCTGACTCTCCATCCATACCACATACCACATCTGTTACCCAGCCCAAATTGAGCCTCTTCATGGTTCTCTCTCCATCCAATCGAGTACCACGGAGCAGCTTTGCACTCAGCCATTGTAGCTGAGCTGAGGCCAGGAGGAGGGGAGAGTGATATCTCAATCGGCTGCACATCTTATTTATCTGGAAGAGTTCCAACACACTTCAAACTGTGAGCTTCAAGGGAAATTTTGCTTGATGTTTGACATTGGCAGAAGCAGACTTTATTATTGTTGTTGTTATATATTTGTTTATACCCTGCCTTTTCCCTCAACGGGACTCAAGGTGGTTATAGATAAAAACAAGAACCACTAGAAACACAGGGAAAAAGCAATCTTAAAAAAAACAAAACCCAAACGATTAAACATGAATAGATTTAAAAATATATAAAATTTATTAAAACCATACAAATCATTGCAATAAAAGCAGCACCGCACCAGCCCCTTTCATTAAAAGCTGTCAGTTCCCAAAAGCCTGTTGGGGGGGGGGGGAAACCTTCCAGATGGTAGAAGGGAACCAGTCTAACTTCTCTAGGAAGGTCATTCCAAAGTGTGTGAGAGGAACTCTTCACTGCCTTTGTCGCTAGGAGTGCAATTTTATGGCTACTCAGTAATAAGGCCCATTGACTTCACTGGGACTTTCTCTCTGGGCACTGCATGTATGATTGCGGCCTTATTCCCAGGGAACTGTATATCACAAGGATCTGCGGGCTTTCAGATATTGTTGGACTACAACTCATTGACATCCCATACCATGCTGGCTGGGACTGATGGGATTTGTAGTCCAGCAGGGCCACAGGTTTGCCATCACTGATGTATAAGCAGACATCCCTGGTGTATGCTTTTGCACTGAACCTATGCACACACTCAACCCTAGAAATCTATTGAACAATTACAATAATTAATCATAAATGCTTGAAGGGCAGATGGGTCTCAGCAACCTGACAAGGTAGCCCATCGAGGAGAAGGTAAACTATGATCCTAGACCTTCATTGCCTTGTGGAGTATCTTCAGGAGAAGAAAAGGCTAAGGAGTAAACCAGGCTTCCTCAACCTCGGTCCTCCAGATGCTTTTAGACTACAATTCCCATCATCCCTGACCACTGGTCCTGCTAGCTAGGGATCATGGGAGTTGTAGGCCAAAAACATCTGGAGGGCCAAGGTTGAGGAAGTAAACCAACTCTACATAAATCCAGAGCAGAGTCCCTGAGACAGTTGGATAGCTCCTTGTACACCACCTTCCAGCAACTCCTGTGGTCAAGCTGATGACAAACATATTGCTTTCCTTTCCTTTGGACCACATCAGCAAGGCCAGGGGGGTGGGATCTTGTTACCTGTGTAGCCCAGGATCTCCATACACACTGCCCAGGCTTACAAACCGCTAATGCAATGGATTGACTTCACCCCCAGAAGTGCACTCCATTGTCTCGTGAGACTGATGGATGACAACAATAATGTATGAATAATCAGTTTAAACGAAGTGACATAATAGAACAAATGTACCTCAGCAAATTAAATATACTCTGAGTTCATGCTCTTTATTCCGCTCATAGTAGTGAGGAATGGAAGTTCCCCTGAAATGTCTGCTTTATATACATTCTTTACACAATGGGCCCCACGTGATTGGCTAGTTCCGGGATTCTCCTGTAGGCCGATCAGGTTGCGGATTCACTTCCACCTGGACTTGGATTGGGTGGCTCCTGCGGACCAATCATACTGCTGCAATTTGGATCCTATTCAACTCAGTACATAACAGCAAACAATGGAGGAAACATCTCCTCACTGTTCCACAACTTGTCTCCAGTACCTTCCACGCTGACTTAAAAAGACAGAAGTGGGAACTGTATCCCAGGTGTGGGCCACAATCTTCAGACACGATGGCACGATTTGCATATATCTTCATTTTAAAACTTTCCTTGCTCATTCCAAAAGTGCTTCACAAACTGGAAAAAAAGAATTAAACAGCCACAGAATAATGCAATCTCGATCAACCCAAGCAGCAATAAAAATAGAAACTGAAAATAGAAGCACCAAAGCCGTGCGAAGGATAGAAAAGAAATGGGCGAATTTCCAAAGCTGCAGAGAACTGAATCTGAGACTGGGAAAATGAGAAACTGAAATTGTCCTTGCCGTGCTGGTATCAAGCATGTCTCCTTGGAGACGGCCTTCCAAGGTCGGGGCACCACCACACACCTGTTGCAAAGGAGGTGGATATAAATCCTGGCACACCTGTAGCAGGTTAGGGACAAACTATTCTTTGTTGTATCAGAGCATAGACGCCAACTCCCTTCTCCCGCCCACCCCCCCATAAAGCATTTGCGCCCCCACCCAAGATAACAGGCACCTCTGCTTTTCTTTCTTTTACATGTTTGGACTTCATTTGCGTGTCGAGGTCCCCAAGTCCACCCCAATAACTCACACATCACACAGAAGTTTTTGTTTAAGAATTTTGGCATAATTTTGGCCACAACTTTATTAAAATACAAATTTGTGAGTGGTTGCGTAGGCATTGGTTGCGACTATCTGCCCCCACCATGGGGGACAGACTGACATTCCGCACGATGCAAAAGTCAGAATGGGGGAATACACTTGGGGGTTACGCGGAGCAGGGAATCTGCCCTCACCCCAAATGCAACCAGGAGCTCATTGCTATGGCCCGAGCCCCCTTGACAGAGTGGACAAGCAATAGTTAGCCCCCAATTCCTTTAACGGAATCCCTTGCAGCAGCAGCATTAGAGGGGCAGGCACAGCCAATCCATGCCCCTCAACCAACCAAACCATAAACCAATGCCTAACCGCGAACCTTACAAGTTGTGACGGTTTGCTACGCAGTAGGCAAAAACCAAATGGTCCCAGCCAATCAGCCAGATGGACAAAATTCCTAACAGGCCCCTGCTCCAAAGCAGACGACCCCATGACAGGCATAGCAAGGTCAAAGCGAACAACCCTATTCTAGGGAGGGAGGGACGGGCAATCTGATGCACGGGCGAAAAGAGGAAGCTCTAGCCTCGTGCAAGGGGTTTTACTATTTCTGGCTGTCAATCAAAAAATGGCAACATTAACTTCTTCCCAACAACAAGGGAAGCCCCAATCGTATCAGTGGCCAACGATCAATTAGCCCGCCCCCCAACTTTGGAGTGTCCTGGCAGCCCCCACCGCAACACGTGCTCTCCATGAAGGAGAACACGCTTTCCCAACAAGCCCTGTAAACAAACTTGTAAAAGGGTTGCTGGGTGGCAAGAGAGCTGGGATTGGACAAAACCCTCTGACATCATTTCTTATGGGCTCTGGGATTGGAGCTGGAAAGGGGTATGTGTGCAGGGGGGTGGAGCGAGTAGAGGAAATCCTGTCACCCCAATATTTTCGTCCATGAAAAATATTAATCCTTTCACCCCAATATTTTCTTCAATGGGGTGTACCTGTATCAAAGTGACTAAGGCACCAGATCCAGTTAAACATTTTCCCCAGCCCAATTCTGGTCAGTTTGAACTATTGCTCAGAGAATGAAAACTGGCTCTTTTGCTTTTCTAGACACAAGCATCTCTGTGAAGCAGGAGATAAGCAATAAAATGCACACGTACCAACCTTTTGGCTTCAGACAGTAAAAAGAAAAAAGAGAAACAGGTGCAAGAGATGGAGACCAGATATTTCCCCTACCATGAAACTGCAAAATAAGAAAACCATAAAACAAGCCAAGATGCCCACATGAATCAAAACAAACAAACAAAGGCGGCAGCCAGCCATACTCTGGTATCTTTGCCATGGCAAAATATACAGAACTGTTGGTGTATAGAATGGTGTATAGAAACACACGCCTTATCTCACACTTGGAATTAATTTCAGTGTTCTGATGTTCTGTAGAATTTTTGAAATCTTTCCTTGATTTAGATAGCTTCCTCCTATCTTTTAATTGTGCTAGCTAGCAATTAACTTCGAAGAGGATATATGTGATATATCCCGTGTGCTTCAGACTATGCAGATGGTGTCAAAGGTCTAGTTTTGACCTGCCCTTAAGCTTTTTATGCAGAGTAGCACAAAGCTTTTGCTTGCATTTCATAGGTAAAGGATCTGACTCCTCTCTGTGAGTCTTGCTTTGTACTGCATTTCATGGTTAAATGTTATCATCTTATGTAAAAGGTAAAAGGGTAAAGGACCCCTGGATGGTTAAGTCCAGTCAAAGGCGACTATGGGGTTGGAGCGCTCATCTTGCTTTCAGGCTGAGGGAGCTGGCGTTTGTCCACAGACAGCATTCCGGGTCATGTGGCCAGCTGGACTAAACCGCTTCCGGCACAATGGAACACTGTGACGGAAGCCACAGCCCACAGAAATGCCATATACCTTCCTGCGACAGCGGTACCTATTTATCTACTTGCGCTGGTGTGCTTTCGAACTGCTAGGTTGGCAGAAGCTGGGACAAAGCAACAGGAGCTCACCCCATCACAGGGATTCAAACCACCAACCTTCAGATCGGCAAACCCAAGAGGCTTGGTGGTTTAGACCACAGCGCCACCCGCGTCCATAATTTTATGTATTGCCAGCTAACTTCATTTGTTATTTACTAGCAGACAAATACCCAGTGTTGCTTGGGAATTCGGGGGGAGGGGAGGAATCAGTGCAGTTTAGAAATTGAAAATAAAAATAAAATAAATTGAAAATAAGACTTCCACTATCATAATGTCACTATAGAAATCTCTGGGGTGGCCACATTTGGAATACTGTGTGCAGGTCTGGTCTCTCCGCCTCAGAAAGCATATTGAGTAGGGAAAGATTCAGAAAAGGGAAAACAAAATGTTCAAGAGGATTGAGCAACTCCCCATGAAGAAAGATTGCAATTAAAAGGGACTTTTAGATGACAGGAAAGTTGGGTAAGAGGTGCCATAATAGAAGTTTGTAAAATTATGCATAGCTTGGAGGAAGCAGATAGAGAGAGAGAAATTCCCCCTCTCTCATAACATTAGAAGTCATGGACATTCAATGAAGCTGAACAAGTGTGCCAGCTTGCCACCATGATTATTTAAACAATGGGCCCTGCGTGATTGGCTAATTTTGGGCTGCTCCTGTAGGCCAATCAGGTTGTGGATTCACCCCCTCCAGAAGCCTGATTGGCTGCTCCTGCAGGCCAACCAGACTGCTGCATTCTAGATCCTATCGTTCTAGGATTCAGCTCAGTACATAACACCTCTGTAATTTGAGCATGGATTCCAAACTTCAAACAACTGTTTCATCATTTCTCGCTGAAACAAGTGGGATGTCACCCGCATGCTAGAAGCTTGGAGTTATCCTTGGCCACGACAGATCATTAATCATGATGCTATTATTCACTGTCAAATGCCAAGCAGTACAAAAACAGGGAGGACGGGCAGTTGGTGTAACCAAACAGTCTACCTTACAGCATTATTTACGGCTGCACAACCATTATCCCTCTGTTTTGCTAATTTGTCAGTTCAGCAGCTCAGGGGTCCCGGGTGCAGCCCTTTCTGCAATTATGGTGACCTTGTTCTGATGTATGCTACAGACAACCTCTTTTCAGAGATCTTTAGATGGGAAAGAAGCCCTTCTGAGCTTCCCTGAAGAAATGGCCGTGACCTCCAGCAGGGTGACCATAGGTCAAATAATGCAGAGCAATCCCAAACTGTGAAAGTAAGTGCGGACTGGAAGAAAGAGGAAAGTTACTGAGTCAAGAGTTAAGGTCAAATTCACTAAAACCATATAATTTTATTTCCTTCCTGTCTCTGCCTAACCATTTTGATTTCTTTCTGTATTGTTGATTAAGCTGTAATGCCTGTCAGCTTGTTTTAATAACCAACACCCATGGGGAAAATAAAAGGCCTGATCAAATATACTGGACTACCAATTACTTCCTTTCGTGGGCTTTGTGCAAAAGATGATCAGAAAAGAACAAGCATACATGTAAATGTGAACAGGAGCAATGTTTATAAACACTTGTTCCATACCCTCCAACATTTCTCTGATGAAAATAGGGACATCCTATTGCATGGTGATAATTTTTATATTTATACCCCACAAATCTGACTGGGTTGCCCCAGTCACTGTGGTCGGCTTCTAACATAATAAAACAGTAAAAAAAAATTAAAAATCTTCCTGATACAGTGCTACCTTCAAATGGCTTGAGGGTCAGATAACTCCATACCCCCCAACATTTCTCTGAGGAAAATAGGGACATCTTGCCATACCCTCCAACATTTCTCCGATAAAAATAGGGACGTCATAAGGGAAAGGGGGGACATTCCAGGATCAAATCAGAAACCAGGAAGGCTTCTGTAAATTTGGGAGTGTCCCTAGAAAATAGGGACACTTGGAGGGTCTGAGTTTGCATGGCATAGGCTGCTGTTTTACAGTGGCCAAAGGTTCGTTTTGGGAAACTGCAAAGCAGAGAGCACTAACTAGTTGTGTGTTTCTCTTTCCATCACAAAGCTAACCAGACTCAATCACTGCCCTCTTCCTCTTACCTAGTGATGTTGGTGGGCCTGGGAGCTAAATACAGTGGTACCTCACAAGACAAATGCATCGCAAGACGAAAAACGTGCAAGACGAAAGAGTTTTCCATTTTTTGAGTCGTTCCACAAGACGAATTTCCCTATGGGCTTGCTTTGCAAGACAAAACGTCTTGCGAGTTCTTGCGAGTTTGTTTCCTTTTTCTTAAAGCCGCTAAGCCGTTAATAGCCGCTAAGCCGCTAAGCCGCTAATAGCCGTGCTTTGCAAGACGAAAAAACCACAAGACGAAGGGACTCGCGGAACGGATTAATTTCGTCTTGTGAGGCACCACTATATGGATATCTAGTATTGCTATCCAACTAACCCTCTAGGCCAGTGTTTCCCAACCTTTGGTCTCCAGCTGTTTTTGGACTACAACTCCCATAATCCCTTGCTAGCAAAACCAATGGTCAGGGATGATGGGAATTGTAGTCCAACAGCAGCTGGAGACCCAAGGTTGCTCTAGACCCTCCCTTTGACACATACCTACCCAAACCCAAGCCACCCTCCTCACTGGCCTTGCCCCGTGTCTTCCTGTAGTATTTTTGCCTGGCTAGAATTTATCCTGAGACAATGCCTCTTATTTGCCTGGAAAAAGGATGGAGGAGACAGTGTTCCTCCGTGCTCTTGCATAACTGAAATAATAATAATAAAAAAATATTTATAACTCGTCCTTCCCAGTTCAGAAAACTGGGCTCAGGGCGGCCAACAACAAATTTAAAACACTTAATTGTAAAAGCAGAATAAAATACAGTATAAAAACATGAATAACAATAAAATGCAAAGTTCAGAAATCAATTCAGAAATCCATCTAATAAGCATTAGATAGTCACCAGGGCTAGCTGGCTGAATTGGTCCTACTTTGGCCAGCGAGGAGGCCAGGGGACAATTAGCTGTGGGATCTCAGAGCGGGTAATCTTCATAAAAGGGGAGGGAGAGGGAAGAGAAGGGAAATAAAAGATCAGGCTGAATTCAAATTAAAGGCCGGGTGGAATAGCTCTGTCTTACAGGCCCAACGGAAGGAGGTTAAATCCTGTAGGGCCCTAGTCTCAGAGGACAGAGCATTCCACCAGGCCGGAGCCATCACTGAAAAGGCTGTGGCCCTGGTGGAGGATAGTCTGACTTCCTTAGGGCCCGAAACCTCTAAACTATGGTTATTCATGGACCTTAAGGTCCTCTGCGGGGCATACCAGGAGAGGAGGTCGTGTAAATACGAGGGCCCTAAGCCACAAAGGGCTTTAAAGGTCAAAAACAGCCTCCTGTACAAAGAGTCACATCTCTGGTCCTCCCCACTTTTATCTTTGACCCCACTCACTACCGTCTATTAAGTTGTCCACGAGGAAATGTGACTCCAATACCCATCAACCCCAACCAGCTTAGCCCAATGGTCAAGAATGATGCTGGGGAACTGGAAATCAACATCTGGAGGGCCAAAGGTCTAAACCTCAAACTGCCTCCCTCATTCCTGATTTCTGTCACTAATAAGCCCCTCTCCCTATTTTTGCAATTTAAAGGTAAAGGTAAAGTAAAGGGACCCCTGACCATTAGGTCCAGTCGTGGCCGACTCTGGGGTTGTGGCGCTCATCTTGCTTTATTGGCCGAGGAAGCCAGCGTACAGCTTCCAGGTCATGTGGCCAGCATGACTAAGCCACTTCTGGCAAACCAGAGCAGTGCACGGAAACACCGTTTACCTTCCCGCCGGAGCTATTTATCTCCTTGCACTTTGATGTGCTTTCGAACTGCTAGGTTGGCAGGAGCAGGGACCGAGCAACGGGAGCACACCCCATCGTGGGGATTCGAACCGCCAACCTTCTTATAGGCAAGTCCAAGGCTCCGTGGTTTACCCACAGCGCCACCCGCATCCCTTTTAATTTAAAGGTGCTATTGTGTTTATTTTTCTTCGTGCGGCATGCTAACATTGACATTCTCCAGGACTGGAGCAGTGGAAACATTCCAAACTATTTTTGGGTCAGAATATGTGGGAATGAACCACAAAGAAGTGAGATTTTGGGAGATTTGTTCCGACTGAGAAGTGAAGATGGAGGTGAGAGAAGAATGGGCGGAAGCCAAGCAGGGGTGGAAAAGGCAGGTGGTTATAGCCATTGCTGATTGGAGTCTTTTGTTCCACGCCCTGCTTGCCTAATCCTGCACCAACCAACCATGCAACAGTATTCTAAGCCACCTACCCAGGAACAGTGGGGTCAGCTCCTGCCAGTACTGCAACTCTCAGCTGCTCCAGGTTCAGTAAGATCCGGAATAAATATAAACAGGACCACTTACTCTGTAACGGAGGGACCTATGTTTCAGTCCTGGATTTTTCTCCAAGACAGCTAAAAATAGCAAGTGTTTGGCGTTTTTGGTCTTCTGCCAGTTCTTATTCCAGACAAGTATTTGTCTGTTATTCTTGTCTTTTGCATCCCTAAGACAACCCAGAATTCATTGCACCTGGTTCATTTCCACTCCGCCGGAACGATTTGCTCATCATCTTTACTCAGGCTGCGGCACTCGGATGTGTGGAGAAATCATCTCGACACCCTCCTAGAAAATATCTTTACCCTTCTGAATTCCACTCAGGCTCCTCAAACAGAGAGGCTATTTAAATCATTTTTGCCAATTCAAGCTGCGTACAATATTGTTCAATCAATTTTGCAACTGAGGTTGGGGGAGATCAAATGTGAGGACACTGGTGAAGCATAAATCCAAAATTCTTCTTCTTGAATATAATATGAAAGAAAAACACAAACTTGGCCTCTTGCGATGTGCTGAGTGATTTAGTAATATGAAAAGTGGGGGGGGGGGCCTTTAGCGCGCGCACACATACTCCAAGTGAAATATATTACCAGTTCATCATTCCAACAAAGAAATCTGATTTTTATAGTGATAATGTAATTCAATCTCATCACGGTTACAAAGGGTGCTGAAATACAATAGTTAACAATTGGTGCTATTGTGAGATGTTTCGAATCAAATTGGACTGTTGCAAACAGCAGAATTTTACAGAGGTTGTCTATGACTGAATCTTACTCTTTTCCTCTCCTTCCCCTCCCTCTCTTTTGACCAAGAGATTAATGTGCATCACAAAGCAATAATCAATTCTGGCGACGACTGTAGGGCATCTTAGTGTGGCACAAGTTAAATTAACTAATAAAGAATTCATTTAAACAAGATGCAGTCAAGGCATGGAAGGGGGGCTTCCTCCCTCCCTCCCAGTTTTTTGCAGTAATTTTGTTCTTAAATTAATGGGCCTGCTTTATCTATCTAACTTTAAAATCAATGGACAGGCGTTCGCAGATGTTGCTAGCTTCAGATCGGGCCTGAGGTCCAGTTATTAATCTTCGAAACAATGGCTTCATTATACTTATATAATAACCATTAAAAGCAAAACGACTTAGATTACATTTTTTGTCTAATTTTTCTTTACAGTGACTGTTACGCAAGTTTGTCATCTGGTTGCTCAATTTTTTTGTGTGGTTTCTTCCCCCCTCATTAGCAACTTATGAAAAACAATAAAGGGTGGGGGTGGGGGGGAGAGAGAGAAGGCTTGTTTGTTTCCCCTGCAGCGAGCTTGCAAGCCAATTCCTTCTTTCTAAGCCTTCCAGATGGCTTTGAGCTATTTCCGAAACCAAGTGTTTAATTATGAGGTGCCCGTTTTGACAACATGAATGGGCTGTGTTTGTCCACCTTGGAAATATGGCTGCCGTGAGGGTTTATAATCAAGGATGTCCATTGTTGTGTTAAAAGCAGCCACAACAAGTAAAAGCTACTGAGCAAAGAAATGTTGTTGTTGTTTAGTTGTTTAGTCGCTTAGTCATGTCCGACTCTTCGTGACCCCATGGACCAGAGCACACCAGGCACTTCTGTCTTCCACTGCCTCCCGCAGTTTGGTCAAACTCATGTTAGTAGCTTCGAGAACACTGTCCAGCCATCTCGTCCTCTGTTGTCCCCTTCGCCTTGTGCCCCCCATCTTTCCCAACATCAGGGTCTTTTCCAGGGAGTCTTCTCTTCTCATGAGGTGGCCAAAATACTGGAGCCTCAGCTTCATGATCTGTCCTTCCAGTGAGCACTCAGGGCTGATTTCCTTAAAAATGGATAGGTTTGATCTTCTTGCAGTCCATGGGACTCTCAAGAGTCTCCTCCAGCACCATAATTCAAAAGCCTCAATTCTTCGGCGATCAGCCTTCTTTATGGTCCAGCTTTCACTTCCATACATCACTACTGGGAAAACCATAGCTTTTACTATATGGACCTTTGATGGCAAGGTGATGTCTCTACTTTTTAAGATGCTGTCTAGTTTTGTCATTGCTTTTCTTCCAAGAAGCAGGTGTCTTTTAATTTCGTGGCTGCTGTCACCATCTACAGTAATCAATAGGTTGAATTATTTGTTTAGGATTTTCCTAAATTCGCTAAACTGAGCATTTGATGGGAATTGTGCCTAAGGAAACATGCATAACCCTAAGATGATAGAGCAGGACTTGGGGGTAGCCAACTCCAGATGTTGTGGGTCTACATGCTGGCTGGGGCCGATGGGAGTTTGAATCTAAGAACATCTGTATGGAACCATGTGGGCTGGCTGTCATAGGAGTGTGCTGGTCAGTAATCACACAGTTCAAAGATAGAGTTAACTCTTTATTGGCAAAACCACAACCTCCACAGAGTTGGTTAAGCATCAGGCCTAATGAGAAGAACAACTCATTCCTGGTGGTCTTCATGAAAATCAGTTGCCAAGACTTCAATTCCCTGCCTCCTCACAGCTGTCTAAGTCAGGCATAGGCAAACTCGGCCCTCCAGATGTTTTGGGACTACAATTCCCATCATCCCTGACCACTGGTCCTGTTAGCTAAGGATCATGGGAGTTGCAGTCCCAAAACATCTGGAGGGCCGAGTTTGCTTATGCCTGGTCTAAGTCCCTTCCTCTCCAGGACTTTCCCCAAGCAATCAGAGACTGCGACTGCATGCAGCCAACCTCTCCACTGCTCTTTTCATGTCTCTTCTGGTTCTGGGACACAAGCGAGGAGGGGAGCTTGTCATCACAACAGTAGGGGGAGACACCCATGACTCTTCACCAGCCTGACCCATCTCTGCCTCCTGGCCTTCCTCATCTCATCCTACTGCTTCAGCTTCTGCCCCTGGTTCTGAACTTCTCTCTGCCACAGACTCTCCCAGCTCACTTCAGCTTCCAACAACTCCTCTTCCCAGTCTTCTCCCTGTGACCACTCATCATTGTCCCAGCCCTCCTTGGGCTCTGAGCCTTCTTCCCTTGGTGCTTCCCCAGCTGGTTCCTTCCATCATTCCTCTGCATCCAACCAGTCCATCATTATTTGTCAGTCCAAAGCTCATTCTGCTGAAACAAATCCCTGTCAAGTCAAAGTTCCAGTCCTCATGAAAGCAAATGCAGCACTCTTCTATTTTCATTCAGCCCTTAAGGAAGCTCGAAGAATGACTCACTCAAGATAAGCCTTCCTCTGCTCCAAATGCAAATTCTACAAGGTGCCTAGCCTTGATCTGAAATTCAAAACTTGAGCAACTTTGCATCATCTCAGCATCTGAACTGGGGCCAATTTATTTATTCAGCATAATCAGAGTAATAGAAAAGTTTCCTCGATTGTATCATGTCAGGCATTGTTCTCCACAACGGGGCTCGTTTTGTATGTGCTTGAAATTTACTGTATAGGGGAGCATTCAAAGCTGGTTAGAAGTACTGCAGTTGAAAAACAGCTTTATCAATTGATTCTGCAGCTTATATTTGCTACTCCACAGCTACAGTATATCTCCCATGTAAGAATGATGCTTTCCTTCCTCAGAGATGGGATCTCTGCAATCTCAACTATTGTTGACCACTTTCCCTCCTTTACTCTGTTCATTTTGTGTGGAAAAAGAGATCTGCAAAAATGCAATCACTGATCAATAATGATTAAGCCAAAGGATTACAGCTTTCTTCCCAGCTTGCTTTGAGTTTCTAGGTTTGCAGTTAGAAAATCCCACTATTTACTTGCAAACTGAAATCTTCGATTTTGAAATAATGCCAGCCTTGCAGGGCCTGTTTTGTTTTTTTGTTTTTTGCAGAATGCATCTGTTCATTAAACCAATTTTCTCAAAACAATCACACACGTTAGAAACTGCGCATAACCTTTGTAGAACGGGCATGTTGTATTTAGCCTTTCTGGTAAGAAAAAATGTACACAAGCACACTGATTGCCAGGGGCAACAGATTGATGACATTACATCCCACGAGGATTATTCAGATAATAAATACCGGTACTCATTCCACTTTTCTGGAGTGCATATTCCCTTCCAGATTCCGTAAAGCAAACCCTTCTGGAGAAAAAGCCTTCTTAACTTCTGAATATGATGGACCTGCCAATGGATTTAGAATGGAAACATGGTTCTTAAGAAAGTCCTACAAGTGTTTTCATAAAATGCTTGCGAGTGTAGAAAACCACTAGAGGAGAACAAAAGATACAGGAAGTAAAATGGCAATCTATACTTTTTATGGATTTTTGGTTATGATTTGTCAACCAAGCAGGGACACAAAAGCAAATGTCAATATCTAACTGATTTCTACTCAGAGTAAACCCTCTGAAATTAATGACAGGGTAAACACCAGCACACACAAAAAAAGGTCACATGGAAGTGTCCAAAATGAAGTACTGAACCCTGAACAAATTAATTCAGTGCTGCAACGTTATGTTGCAGGTACCACTTGTGTATTCTAATCTCATCAGGGAAATCCCCAAAGCCACGAAATGACTTTGTTCAGGTGGATTGGCTGGTGGGTGATGCTTACCTCTGATGCTGCCATCCAAAGGGGATTGTCAGCAGGAGCTGAATGCTCTTTCTGGTAGAGAGAGTGAAGAAAGTTCCCTGAAGGTGCTTCATTTCTGAATGATGGGTGGCGCAAGCTGGTCTTGCCCTTGCCATGGAGTTCTTCCTGGGGGGGCAGGGGCTTCAGCCTCCTAGTGATCCTTGATCACCTGGTTGTTAGCCAAAGTGTGCTTTCCTTTCCTTGCGGTTGGGGTATGGAGGAGAAATCTGATTCAGTGTGCATTGACCTGATTTGCACTTTCCACTTTCAAAATTTGCACATTCCTGAATTTTGCACTGCAGCTTTTTAGCCAAGTAACATGTAGAAAATGTGTATATTAGGGCAAACTGTGCTTAAAAATGTATACATTGGTGCAAATAGCATGCAAAAGGGCATCATATCAGAGGAAAGCCACACTGCATAATGGCTATATTCACACTAAAATGTTCATGGGTTCCTTTAAAAATAAGAAAAGCAATTGGCTTTAGAAATGTGGAGAGCATTTAAAATGGGGAAGAGGAGAAAAGGAAAACCTACATACAGCAACAGTGGCAAATGGCTTTAGATAACCATTAGGTCCGTAAATTGGTTGGGACGTGGGTGGTGCTGTGGGTTAAACCACAGAGCCTAGGACTTGCCGATCAGAAGGTTGGCGGTTCGAATCCCCGTGACGGGGTGAGCTCCTATTGCTCGGTCCCTGCTCCTGCCCACCTAGCAGTTCGAAAGCATGTCAAGTGCAAGTAGATAAATAGGTACCGCTCTGGCGGGAAGGTAAACAGCGTTTCCGTGCGCTGCTCTGGTTCGCCAGAAGCTGCTTAGTCATACTGGCCACATGACCCGGAAGCTGTCAATGGACAAACACCGGTTCCCTTGGCCTATAGAGCAAGATGAGCGTGCAACCCAAGAGTGGTCAACCTAATGGTCAGGGGTCCCTTTACCTTTACTCTGAGGATAACTTAGTTGGATACAACCCAATGTCTGTACTTAGCCTGAGGAAACTATGGAACTTCTTGCCACAAGGAAAATGCTGTGGCAAAGAATTTAGCAATTTCCAAAGATGGATTATGTGCAATGTCAGTCATTGCCAGTTCTATCTGCCACCATTTTGTGGCTGACTCTGCCCCCAACACCACAGTTTGCGACTGGTGGGCCTCAGCGAGGAGAGAATATTGAGGAACCCCAGCATATGAGAATCCCACAAGCAGGAGTTGAGTGCAGCAGCATGCTCACTTCTGATTCTCAGCAACTCCTCAAAAACCTTCCTTGTCTGTTTCCATGGAAGCTTTTCTTATTCTCTGTAGATGACCTGGTGAATGACTGCTTAAAAACTCAGGGCACCACGTTGAATGCATTGTCAGCCTGACCACTAATGAACAGTAGTTTAAGCGTTGAAAAGCATCTCCCTCAGAGAGTGCACCTATGCTGGCTGTTTTCTTGGTTTATTGACCTTCTCACTTGCCCCTTTATTCCTCAGAAATAAGTCCATTCCTAACCCCAAAGAATGTCATTCCTGTGTTCTCCTAGTTGCCACTTTTGGTCAGAGTCTTCATCAGTGGTGTAGTTTGGGGGGACCCACGGGGCGGTTGCCCTGGGTCCAAATTGTTAGGGGGCGCAAAATTTCAGCACCTGGTGCTGCCTCAATACATCTGTGCACTTCCGTTGCTGGGTTCCGTTGAAAATGGCTTCTTCATGCGGACCAGGACGTGACCTCTCTGGACAACGGAACGACTCTTCTTTTCTTAACTCTGTGGCTGTGATCTCCTGGGTGGCATGGATGCTGTTAGGCAGTTGGATGTGCATGTGTACTCTGTCCGTTTCCTTCCCACCCACTTCCTCCAGGTGGCCCTGTGCACTGGCAACCCATGCTACACCACTGGTCTTCATTTCTCACATAGTTGTTGGCTTTCTTAAAACTTTCACCATAATTTCAGTGCAGTGGCTTTGGTGACTGCGTGCAACCCTGACAGCACCTGCCCGTCCCATGTTGCTATTTGCGGGTTGAGGGTAGGAAGCATCAGTTAAACGTTCAAGACTTCTTCCACATACAGAAAAGCCTGGTGAAGCTTGATCCCTAATCACATGCTTGTGTGCATAGGGAAGAGAGTGAAGCTTGTTAGTTTCCCCTCTCCTTCTGAACAAAATAATAATGAAAATGGAGGTGTTCGATGGGTGGTGCAGAGAGTTGGCTTCTTTTCTTTGCATAGAGGCTAGTTAATGAGCCATTGCAAGGCAATTAATTAAATAAAGAGCCCCACCAGACTGGTATTTTTTTCCTTGGATGTATTGTTTACTAAGATGGAATCATGACATCTTTCTCTAACATTTCTCCAGTGAAAATAGGGATGTCCCAAGGAAAAGTGGGAGATTCCAGGATCAAATCAGAAACTGGGACAGCTTCTGTAAATCTGGGACTGTCCCTGGAAAATAGGGACACTTGGAGGGTCTGAGAGGAGTACAGTGGTACCTCGGGTTAAATACTTAATTCGTTCCAGAGGTCCGTACTTAACCTGAAACTGTTCTTAGCCTGAAGCACCACTTTAGCTAATGGGGCCTCCTGCTGCTGCCTCACTGCCGGAACACGATTTCTGTTCTCATCCTGAAGCAAAATTCTTAACCCGAGGTACTATTTCTGGGTTAGCGGAGTCTGTAACCTGAAGCGTGTGTAACCTGAAGCGTATGTAACCCGAGGTACCACTGTATGAACTTTTCCGCTGCAAAAAATCATACAGGGTTCTGAATTTCAGTTTTACAGCAAGCTCCTGTTCTTTGTAGATGTGCTTTTGCCTGCTTGTTTGTTTGTTTGTTTGAATTTTTCTAGAAACATAGCCATGCTTCCCATGCTTGCATATGTCAATGTATTCTGCTCTGTTTTGCCAACAGTGCAATCAAAAGTCTGTTCCGCAGTTCTGAGTTTCACAGATGTGCCGTGTCTGACTTGATCTGCGCAGTGTCTCCAGGTTTCGGGAGCCATCTCTGGCATTCTGCGCACACTTTCCCATCATCACCTATTGGAAAAAGAAATGTCATGAAAGGAGAAATAACATTTCAGGTGGTGGGGGGGAGGAAGGAAAACCACAGCAAGACCAACAGTCGACTCTTCAGTATTAAAAGGTGTGGGGAGGGAAAGGTAAATCAGCGTGAATTAAGAGCCTTCTTTTCGTAAATTGTAAAGGTTACATTTTTGGCCTTTATAGCTCATAATAACCAGAGGTATCATTCTACCTAGGGAATTATCACACATGATTTGAAAAATGGTGGGAGCTCAATCCCCCCACTGCACCCAGATGCTACCCTTTGGCATATATATTGTATAGGGAGCTTTCAGAACCCCCAAGTGTCTCTCTTTTCCAGGGACAGTCCAGGATTTGCAGAAGTCACCCCCAGTTTTTTATTCGACCCCAGAATGTCCAGCTTTTCCTTAGGACATCCCTATTTTCATCAGAGAAATGTCGGAGGGTATGGAGTTATGTGACCTCCTGAGCCAAGGAGATAAGTGCCGTGTTTTTTGCTCTATAAGATGCACCAGACCGCAAGACGCACCTAGTTTTTGGAGGAGGAAAACAAGAAAAAAAATATTCTAAATCTCAGAAGCCAGAACAGCAAGAGGGATCGCTGCGCAGTGAAAGCAGCAATCTCTCTTGCTGTTCTGGCTTCTGTGATAGCTGCACAGCCTGCATTTGCTCCATAAGACGCACACTTTTTCCCCCTTACTTTTTAGGAGGGGAAAAGTGAGTCTTATAGAGCAAAAAATATGGTAACTATACAGCCTTCTGAAGACATCTGAAGGCAGCCCAATACAGGAAAGTTTTTTAATGTTAAGATTTTTTTTTATATGTTGGAAGCTGCCCAGAGTGGCTAGGGCAACCCACTCAGATGGCTAGGGTATAATTATTATTATTATTATTATTATCATTATCATTATCATTATTATTATTATTATTATTATTATTATTATTATTATTATTTTACTATTCATAGTAGTGTTGAATAGGGTGCCCCTGCTTAATACCGCAGGAAGTGGTTTTGTGTTGTTTAAATATGAAGATAATAACAGAAGCAGCAAGCACAGCTGAATAGGAAAACCTATTAAAATGAGAAGTGACCGTTGACTGGTTCTTGCCATTAAGGAAAGGGCAAAAAGGGAAAATCGGAACTATAAGCAGCTGGGGGTTGGGGGGCTAACAGTGGGAAAGCAAAGAGCAAATAATGAGAGCATATGGCCATCATTAGGTTTCACCACCCCCCACTGGAGCTCATATTTTATTCCTTGTCCTTTGTGAGTTTGGTCCCGTGTATTGAATTGACTCTCATTTAACCACCCAATCCAGGCTGTTTAAGCGTGTGTTCTGTTTACAACAGATAAAGACTGTGAGGTAACTGCGGTGTGCAAAAAAAGGGAATCTATATGATGGTGGCTTAGGCCAGGATCTGTTTGCAAACCGAGAGCAGTATATTTCTATCATTCAAGTGGGAGTTTTAATAGCCACAGTACGCCTTCGTGGAAAAGGAAATTAAAATTATTGACGCTGACAAATCCAGACTAGGCTAAAGAAGATGAAACGTTTGCCACTTAATTAAGTGACTTCCTTTGCTTGTTAGAAAAGCCATCAAGCGGCATACACTATAGTTTGTGACAGTTGTGTGGCTGTGGTTTGTCACAGGGCTGCATGCGTACCTGAGATTAGATCCCACTGAATTCAGAGGAGTCACAAGCTAAGATTGCATGTCTCAGTAAAAACAGCTGAATGTAAGCTGGTCACAACTAATGTTTTTCCCTTGGAAAGCAGGGAACAAGTAGCACCCTAAATGAAATCATTAGTTTTGGTGGGGTCTTTATGATAACTCACTTAAGATAGAATGAGCTGTAGCTCACTGGTAGAGGAACTGTTTTGCAAAGGCCCCAGGTGTCTGCAGGTAAGGCTGTTTCTTTCCTTGAAGCCCTGGAGAGTCACTGCTGACAACGCTGAACCCTCTAGAGGGACTAAGACATTCCTTATGCATTCCTGTGTGTTTGCTTCTGGTTATCTTTCCTTGAAGAATATAGCTCAAGACTGCATTTAAACAGTTGCATATGAACTCATAAAGGTAAAGGTAAAGGGACCCCTGACCATTAGGTCCAGTCGTGGTTGACTCTGGGGTTGCGGCGCTCATCTCACTTTATTGGCTGAGGGAGCTTCCGGGTCATGTGGCCAGCATGACTAAGCCGCTTCTGACAAACCAGAACAGTGCACGGAAACGCCGTTTACCTTCCCACCGGAGCAGTACCTATTTATCTACTTGCACTTTGATGTGCTTTCGAACTGCTAGGTGGGCTGGAGCTGGGACCGAGCAACGGGAGCTCACCCCGTCGTGGGGATTCGAACCGCCGACCTTCTGATTGGCAAGTCCTAGGCTCTGTGGTTTAACCCACAGCGCCACCCGCGTCCCATATGAACTCATAGTGGGGCACAAATCAAATTCAGGAGAACAGATGGAAATATACATTTGTTTAAGAATGTTCGTTCTCCGCTAGAAGCATTCTCCTCTAGTACCACTCTGGAAGCAAAGGCCTTAATGGATTGGAAGACTTTGGAGTCTAATTTTGCAAAATTGACTTCTGCATACCCTCCAACATCCCACCGATCAAAATTGGGTCTGGCGCTCTGGCATGAGGTAGCTGATTGACACAAGAGCAAAAATCAAGTGTCTTTGGTTTGGCACTCAGAGACAATCCAGGATCCAATCAGAAGCCGAGATGGGATGCCATGCTCAGGTTGGACTGGCAGAGGGGTATTCTTCTGTTCTGGAGCCTTCAGACATTATGGACAGTAAAGCTGTTGGTCCTTATGCTTTTTTCTTTAAATTGTTTTACACAATAGTTTAAGTGAAAATGGGAACGGTTATAAAATATTTTACCTTTTGAAGACTTGGAGAATCAGTTGTGTTTTCATATGTAGGTGATATTCACACCATACCTTCAAAGTACAGTGGTACCTTGGTTACCGAACGGCTTGGCTCCCAAACAAATTGGCTCCCAAACACTGCAAACCCGGAACAGATAGGTAGCCGTGTTGGTCTGCCATAGTCAAAATAAAAAAATTCTTTCCAGTAGCACCTCTTCAGATGTGCATGCACACGAAAGCTCATACCAAGAACTAACTTAGTTGGTCTTTAAGGTGCTACTGGAAGGAATTTTTTTATTTTGACTGCAAACCCGGAAGTAAGTGTTCCGGTTTGCGAACGTTTTTCAGAAGCCAAACAAGTTGCTTCTCTTCTGCAGCTTCCGATTGAGTGCAGGAAGCTCCTGCAGCCAATCGGAAGCTGTGCCTTGGTTTTCGAACAGTTTTGGGAGTCAAACGGACTCCTGGAATGGATTACATTCGAGAACCAAGGTTCCACTGTACTCTTCTTGCAACACTTTGACCCATATGTAGAATCTTGCAAACTGTAGTTTATTAAGGGGGGTGGGAACTGTAGCTTGTTGAGGTCAGTGACCTTAATCAACTGCAGTTCCCAAGATTCTTTGGGGGAAGCCATGACTGTTAAGGTGGTATTTCGATTTAGGTTGCTCTTATTTTCCCAGTCTAAAGTTCTACTCTCCAGATTTCTGTATCAGTTTGCGCTTAAAAAGAAGAAGAAAAAGTCATTGTGAAAATTCATTAGCCTTCTAGTACACATTTTTCCCAATAGACACATGTTTGCAAAAGAGTTTTCCCTAACTTAGTGTATTTCTGTATGCTATTTTCAGAAATATATTTTTATTCGCACTTTAGTACAGTGGTACCTCAGGTTAAGTACTTAATTCGTTCCAGAGGTCTGTTCTTAACCTGAAACTGTTCTTAACCTGAAGCACCACTTTAGCTAATGGGGCCTCCTGCTGCCGCCGCACTGCTGGAGCACAATTTCTGTTCTCACCCTGAAGCAAAGTTCTTAACCCAAGGTACTATTTCGGGGTTAGCGGAGTCTGTAACCTGAAGCGTATGTAACCTGAAGCGTATGTAACCCAAGGTACCACTGTATTGCCATTTTGGTGCACATGCATTGGCTGGAGAACCGCATTCCAAAATTTGGAAAGTACAAATTCAGATGGATGTTTCGTTTCACAGCTTAGTTTGAGAAAGTGTGAATTGGGGAAGATTGTGTATCAATGGGAATGGGATTGAATTTCTCCTCCCTCCCTCTGAGAAGAGTTGGTTCTCTTCCTTAATGCTTGATCTGGTTTCAGGCTGGGTTGCAATTCAGCAGAAGAACTTACTCCTAACCTGAGTAAACATGAGTTAGGCTGAACCACAGATCAGTTTTGTTTGTTGAGCATTCTTCCAATATACAGTGGTAGCTTGGTTCTCAAACTTAATCCATTCCGGAAGTCCATTCCAAAACCATAGTGTTCCAAAACCAAGGTTTGCTTTCCCATAGAAAGTAATGCAAAATGGATTAATCCGTTCCAGACTTTTAAAACAACCCCTAAAACAGCAATATAACATGAGTTTTACTATCTAACAAGACCATTGATCCATAAAATGAAAGCAATAAACAATGTACTGGTGTCACACAATCAATCAATCAATCAATCAATCAATCAATCAGTAGCTGAACTGGGTTCCACACAGTCACCAAAACAAAACAAAACGAGCCACAAAAACAAAAATGCAAAATAAATAGCAGAAACAGACAGACCTCGGCGTAACACTCAAAACGGAAGTGTGGCACTCAAAGTGGAAGCGTAACACTCAAAATGGAGCATGTTCGGCTTCTGAAAAAAGTTACACTTACTTCCTGGTTTGCAGGATTTGGGTTCCAAGTTGTTTGAGTACCAAAGCGTTTGAGAACCAAGGTACCACTGTATAGCCTAGATCTTGCAATACTATGTTTCTGTTGCCGATACTTTTGTTGCTAGTGCTCTGTCCATGCTGTTGAGAAGAGTATGGTTGCCATGAGATGCTTCCGTAAGAATGGCAGAATGCCTCTGTGTGTGTGTGTGTGTGTGTGTGTGTGTGTGTGTGTGTGTGTACTGGGCATTTGCATGCAATGTGAGCCTTGGAACAGCTCAGGGTTGGGAGCGCTCTGATTATTGGAACACTTCTCTTTTAACAACATATTTAACCAGTAGGCTAATTCCAAGCTGCGGATGAGTGGGTGGAAGAAGTCTTTGGTCTCATACATCTCTCTCAAAATCCACTTTGATCATAAATTAGTTATGAAGATCATTTCTCTTCCAGTAATGCCTTTTAAAGATCCTGTTCTGCTGCAGATATAATCAGTCTCCACGTAGAAAATTACCAGATGCCAGTTGCATCCCAGGCAATCAATGCATAAAGCGCCTCTGTCAGTAAAGCCTGCTGAGAATCAAGTGCATTTATTACACACTGGTGTCACGCCTGATGCAACTGTTTTACCATTTTAATCGGCCAGTGTGTCATTTTACACCGTAGCTATTGATGTGATGATTACCAAATGCGTGCTAGGAAGGCAAAATGAATTGTGTGCCGGTGTGTGCGCGCGCACACACACACACACACACCACAAGCAGAGATGTGATGGCATTCTTGTTTAAGAAGGCTTTCCTTCAGGTGTGACCTCAAGGAGGTGCGGCCCAGTCATTTATGAAATATTAATTGTACATCTATGCGTTTTAGAGTACAGTTGCAGCTTGGAAGTCAAACGGAATCCGTTCTGGAAGTCTGTTCGACTTCCAAAATGTTCTGAAACCAAAGCACGGCTTCCAATTGGCTGCAGCAAGCTCCTGCAACCAATCGGAAGCCACAGAAGCCGCGTCGGACGTTCGGCTTCCAAAAATAGTTCGCAAACCGGAACACTCACTTCTGGGTTTGTGGCGTTCGGGAGCCGATTTGTTCGGGAGCCAAGGCGTTTGAGATCCAAGGTACGACTGCATGAAGGAATTGTTGTAATTGTTTTTAAAATGTGTATTTTTTATATTTATGACTGCTCTGATGGCCTCAGGCAGTGAAGTGGTTTATAAACATGTAAATAAATAATAACAATGACAATGTAGGTTTGTCTTTTTTTTGTGACACAGTCTTGAGATCAGTCTGCATTCCTCACACAAATGTCCATTCTCACGCAAATGCACACTATTCATTCACACACTGTGCAACTTCTGTACATATCACCACAACCATTTATTATTTATACCCCACCCATCTTGGCTGGGTTTCCCCCAGCCACTCTGGGCGGCTCCCAACAAAATATTAAAAACACGATAAAACATCAAACATTAAAAACTTCCCTAAACAGGGCTGCCTCCAGATGTCTTCTAAAAATCATAGTTGTTTATTTCCTTGGCATCTAATGGGAGGGCGTTCCACAGGGCAGGCACTACTACTGAGAAGGCCCTCTGCCTGGTTCCCTATAGCTTCACTTCTCGCAGTGAGGGAACTGCCAGAAGGGAAACGTCCATTGACTCATCACAAATATACAGTGGAACCTCGGGTTAAGTACTTAATTGGTTCCAGAGGTCCGTTCTTAACCTGAAACTGTTCTTAACCTGAGGTACCACTTTAGCTAATGGGGCCTCCCGCTGCTGCCATGCCGCCACTGCACGATTTCTGTTCTCATCCTGAAGCAAAGTTCTTAACCCAAGATACTATTTCTGGGTTAGCAGAGTCTGTAACCTGAAGTGTATGTAACCTGAAGTGTATGTAACCTGAGGTACCACTGTACTTCCATTCTCATCCACTCACCCACTCAGGATAATGCTCCTTCCTTCCTTTTCCCCATCAATATTGTGTGGGTCTTTCTGCTCTGTGGTCACATGGGCTGATATTTTGTCATGAACTGGCAGGACAATGGGGAGGAGGAAGAGGACACCGGCGAGGGGTGCAACTGGGACTGGGACACACTGGGCCAAGCTGGGGATGGGGAAGGTGAGGTTGGTGTAGAAAATACTCATAGGGTGACAGAGGATGATGAGGGAATGGGGGTCACTGCAAAGGAACCAGAGCAGCAGGACTCGTCACCAGAGCCAGAGGGCCCCCCGTCTCCATGACCATGGTGGGTTCTGAGGAATAGGGGAAATCTGGCAGGGTGCTCCTGAAGGCAGAGGCAGGCAAGGGCCCACAGCCCAGCTCCATAGTTGGCCAGGTGGGGCTCGCTAGCTCTGGGAGGAAGTGTGTGATTCCTCAGCTTGCAGCAGGTGAGTTTCATCTGTGTGATGGCCTGGGATTCAGACTCAGAGGCTGAACCTGAGGGATCCCAGCCTGCACAGGAGTCCCCGCCTCCAGAACCAGCTGAGCCGGGGCTGGGGCTTAAGCCTGAAGGGTCCTCGCCTGTGCTGGATCCTCAGGTGCAGGCACCAGCTGAGTCTGCTCTGGCCTCTGAGGTGATGGAGGACCCATTGCCTGCAGGTGCTCCACTCTCAGCCCCGTCAGGGGAAGAGGAGGTTGCCTCTGGGTCCGATAACCCTCCAGCCTCTCCTGAGCTGCAGAGGCTCAGGGCAGAGAGGTGGGGGGAACTAAGTTTCTGCAGGAGGAGTGCTCGCCTCCAGGCCAGGAGAGGTGAGTCACCTGTGGACCGGGGCCGCCCTATGCCTCGGGGCAGATAAAAGTCAGCCAGCCCCAGTCCCAGGTTGCGGGAGCAATGTTGTTGCTAGCCTGTTCCTGCTTGCACCCTGTCCTGCTCTTCTGCCAGAGTTCCTGACTCCTCCCGACTCCCCGCCTTGGACCCAGCTACAGCTTTGACGGACAGCCTCCACACTGCACCATTGACCTCGGACTGGACTCGGACCTCACCTCTCAGTTAGCCCCCGGGATCAGCACAATCTGCCTCATCAAGCCCAGATGCTGAAATCAGCATGCTAAGGACAAAAGGGAAGTAGAGCTGAGGTGCTGGGTCTGCTCAACTGTCCATGCTGAAAGGCCTCAGCTTCGATGCTCCAGGATCTCAATGGGACTGGGCCTTGGGGCACATGGATTGACCCTGAACTGGGGACTTGACATACTGACTTGCTGCCAGGTAGGCCAGGTGTTCAGGACAGATTTTAACTCATTCTCAATCTGCATTCACTGCTTCAGACCTTTTTTAGGGGTGCAAACTGGTGTAACTTGTGGTTTCTGGAAAGTTGTTTTTTATTGCTCTAAGCCAAAGTGCTACCTTCTCCCAAACTTCACCACCCTCTTCATGGTCTTTGGAGTAGGGCATTGGGGGGGGGGGAGATGAATGATGGATTGTTGTTATTTTTAAGAGCCCCAAATGAGGGCAGGAAGCATTGCCCTCGCTCTAATTTGGCTTTATGATGACATCAAGTGATGGCATCTGAAGCCAAAACAGAATGAGAGCAAAACTTCCACCCCTTAAAATGTAGTACAGTTGTACCTTGGAAGTCAAACGGAATCCTTTCCGGAATTCTGCCTGACTGCCAAAACATTCAAAAACCAAATCATGGCTTCTGATTGGCTGCAGGAAGCTTCTGCAGCCAATTGGAAGCCACGGAAGCCCTGTCGGACATTCGGGTTCCAAAGAATGTTCGCAAACCGTAAGACTCACTTCCAGGTTTGCGGCATTTGGGAGCCTAAACGTTCGAGAACTAAGCTGTACAAAAGCAAAGGTATGACTGTGTTGTGGGTGAAACGCATCGCACCCAGTAGCAGCAGGGAGTGTGATTGCTACTGCCATCAGGATCACGGAAAGGTAGAAGAATACAAAATTGTGAAAGCTCCAACCCCATGAAGCCTTTCCTTCCAACAACGACCTGGGCTTGGGGTTTATTTTTATACCTTAACCTTGTGATATGTGCTCTCAAAGGCTGGTTTTCTTCCCTAGCAGAGGGTCTTCTTCCCTAGTAGAAACCTGGGGGTGGATAGAGGAGGAAGAGTAGAGAGCAGAAGAAGGCCTCCTTCTCTTGTCCTTCTGTTTTGTTTTTTTTAAAATAATATTTATTACTTTTCCAACATTTTATACACTACAACACACAAACATAAAAAAGAAAATTTCTATCCAACATCATTCTAACATTCATTAATTTTACAATATTTCTGTAAATAGTCTTTAAACTTTTCCCAGTCTTCTTCCACCGACTCTTCTCCCTGGTCTCGGATTCTGCCAGTCATTTCCGCCAGTTCCATGTAGTCCATCAACTTCATCTGCCATTCTTCCCGGGTGGGTAAATCTTGTGTCTTCCAATATTTCGCGATGAGTATTCTTGCTGCTGTTGTTGCATACATAAAAAAAGTTCTATCCTTCTTTGGCACCAATTGGCCGACCATGCCCAGGAGAAAGGCCTCTGGTTTCTTCAGGAAGGCATATTTAAATACCTTTTTCATTTCATTATATATCATCTCCCAGAATGCCTTAATCCTTGGGCATGTCCACCAAAGGTGAAAGAATGTACCTTCAGTCTCATTACATTTCCAGCATTTATTGTCGGGCAAGTGGTAAATTTTTGCAAGCTTGACTGGTGCCATGTACCACCTATAAATCATTTTCATTATTTTTTCTCTTAGGGCATTACATGCCGTGAATTTCATACCTGTGGTCCATAACTGTTCCCAGTCAGCCATCATTATGTTATGTCCAACATCTTGTGCCCATTTAATCATAGCTGATTTCACCATTTCATCCTGAGTGTTCCATTTCAACAGCAAGTTCTTGACAAATTCTTGGTTTTTGGATCTAACAATTCTGTTTCCAATTTTGATTTTTCCACCTGGAAACCAAATTTTTGGCCAAATTGTATGCCTCCATTATTTGGTAATAATGGAGCCAATCTCGCACTTTTTCAATTTTTCAAAACTTTGTAATTTTATTCTGTCTCCATCTTGTTCCAGAATTTCCCAATATTTCGGCCATTTGGCCTCCATATTGAGTTTTTTTCTGTGCCTTCGCTTCCATTGGTGACAGCCATCTTGGGGTTTTCTTTTCTAACAAATCCTTATATCTTATCCAAACATTAAACAATGCTTTTCTAACAATATGGTTTTTAAAAGCTTTATGAGCTTTTACCTTATCGTACCACAAGTATGCATGCCAGCCAAATGCATTATTGAAACCTTCTAGATCCAACACGTCAGTGTTTTCAAGAAGCAGCCATTCTCTCGGCCAGCAAAAAGCAGCTGATTCATAATAAAGTTTAAGGTCTGGCGGGGCAAATCCACCTCTTTCTTTAGCATCAGTTAATATCTTAAATTTTATTCTAGGCTTTTTGCCCTGCCAAACAAATCTAGAAATATCTTTCTGCCACTTCTTGAAACAATCCATCTTATCCAAAATTTGCAATGTTTGAAATAAAAACAACATCCTTGGCAATACTTTCATTTTTATCACAGCAATTCGGCCTAGCAATGATAACTTCAAATTTGTCCATATTTCTAGATCCTTTTTTACTTCAATCCAACATTTTTCATAGTTATCCTTAAACAAATTCACATTTTTGGCAGTCATGTTAACCCCTAAGTATTTCACTTTCTTAACCAATGTTAGTCCTGTCTCCTCCTGAAACTTCTCTCTCTAATTCACAGTTAAGTTTTTCTCTAAAACCTTAGTTTTCATCTTGTTCAGTTTAAAACCTGCTACCTGTCCAAATTCTTGGATCAACTCCAATACCCTTTTAGTACTAGATTCTGGCTCCTGTAAAGTCAATACTAAGTCATCAGCAAATGCTTTCAGTTTGTACTGTTTAGCTCCCACTTGTATACCTTTAACCTCTTTATCTTTTCTGATCAAATTTAGCAAAACCTCAAGGACCGATATAAAGAGCAATGGAGAAATAGGGCAACCTTATTGTGTCCCTTTCTCCATCTTGAATTCTTCTGTCACTACATTGTTCACAATTAATTTTGCCTTCTGTTCTGAATAAATTGCGCCTATACCATTTTCAGAACCTTGACCTACCCCCATCCCCTGTAGATTCTTCTTCATAAAACTCCAAGAAATGTTGCCAAAGGCTTTCTCTGCATCCACAAATATCAAAACTGCCTTAGTGTTGATATTCCTTCTCTTGTCCTTCTGTTCCCCTTCTGGAGGCATTTGAGTTTGGAAAGACGCAGTGTAAGGTAGTCTCTATGTGAGTTTATTGTATTAAGTTATGGAGTACCAGAGTTTTTAGGGGCTAACTAGGCTGAGATAGTTGGGATAGCAGGTTTGTTGGTTTCTGAATGTCTGATGTAGATTTTTTCAATTTCATTGTTCTATATGGGACAATGACAATAAAGATTATCATATCATATATCGTATTATGGAAGCAACCCAAAGGGAAACCTCAAGATCAGAACCATTTCAGCTGCAAACCTGCTTAGTTTGTGGTTTCCACTAGCTGAGCAGGTTCCTAGCTGATATTGGTAGGCTCACCATAGCTTTCTTCGTGAGAACAAAGAGTTAAAATTCTCACGGAGAGCCTTGAAGTTTTGCTGGGCCTGGCCTCAGCATATCTGTGGCACATAGATTAGCCAGGAGAATAGGAGGAAGTTCCGCCCAGCTTTCCTGTTTCCTGGCTTGGTCTGGTGCAGAAGGTGGGGAGTTGGCGTTTGAAAGGAGAGACTCGGAAGGGAAAGTAAGAGGAACCCATCTAGCACCACACCATTGAGAACAAATGCATGCTCCGAACGATCTGTTGGTTGAATTGCCCTCCCTTCTGAATTCTCATTTGACAAAACGAGTGCCTACGTTGACTTTTTGAGTGTATTATCTTTCAAGAACTGGAACAAGTGCATTCAGAAATGCACTTAATGAGGCTCAATGTGCTGCAAATTACGATCTCTTAAACCCAACCAAGCAAAACCTTCCATCACCAGTAACTGTTGCAGACGACTTCTCCTCTTGAGTTATCCTATGCATCTATTGTATATTTTATTTTACATTTTGCATGACAACCCCCACTCATTAACAACTTAGTCATGGGTAGGCAAACTAAGGCCCGGGGGCCAGATCTGGCCCAATCGCCTTCTAAATCCAGCCCACGGATGGTCCGGGAATCAGCATGTTTTTACATGAGTAGAATGTGTCCTTTTATTTAAAATGCATCTCTGGGTTATTTGTGGGGCCTGCCTAGTGTTTTTACATGAATAGAATGTGTGCTTTTATTTAAAACGCATCTCTGGGTTATTTGTGGGGCATAGGAATTTGTTCTCTCCCACAAAAAAAATATAGTCCGGCCCCACACAAGGTCTGAAGGACAGTGGACCAGCCCCTGCTGAAATAGTTTGCTGACCCCTGACTTAGGTCTTCACAAGTTGTGGCGGGGAATGCATGTGTTGAAAGGGATGTTCAAATTCATTCGCTTGTAAAGATCTAACCAGCTCTCTTAGCCAGGGGCCTGCGTTGGTTGCTGGTGGCCGGGACGAGGCAAGTGTTGCACCCCCTGGTGGACTGGGCAGCCATCAGTTCCTTCGCCCACCAGCATCTAACCAAGGGATTCTCTCCTTGCAAACTAGCCCCAACCTGGAAGCTGTCGTGGGACATTTTAGGACAAAATTCCCTCATTGCCCTTGCTGTAACTTGTGTCTCTGACTTGGAAAAGTGAGTCCTCTTTTCCGGGGGTTAAAAAGCAGGTAGAATAGCAGCTTACTGTTTGCCAAAAAGGAGAAAATGTACAACCAAAGAAAGAGGTAAAAGATTTGAAGAAGATCTATATATGCTTCAGTATGTTTAGCAGCAACTTTTTAAAGTCCTTGGTGATCCATTTTTCTACAGCAAAATTATCTGCAATGGACCTCCAGTCCCAGATTGAACAATTAGTTCTGCCTACGGAAGCCAGTTTCAAGAACATTAAAAAAAAAAAATTCATGGCATGTAGGCTCTCACAACAAATCCCCATTAGCTAAATTCAAAAAGAAACATGGACAGGTTGCTTTTTAAACATTAATTTCAGGCAAATTCACTAAATTTGTAATGAAAAATCAGGATGGAAAGTGAGAAGTAATGAGACCAAGAACGTGTGGAAGTAGATGGGTTGCCACCTCACAAACATATTTGGATGAAGGATGATATAGAAATGTAATTATTATTATTATTATTATTATTATTATTATTATTATTATTATACAAATTTGCATGGAATTTGCATGTGCTCATTTGAATCTACAGATGCAAATATAGACACAATTATTATATGAACCTGGAGAAGGTAATCTGGAGACAGAGCCTTAACAAGCCTCAGCAGTAGTAGTAGTAGTACGGTAAAGGTAAAGGGACCCCTGACCATTAGGTCCAGTCGCAGACGACTCTGGAGTTGCGGCGCTCATCTCGCTTTATTGGCCGAGGGATCTGGTGTACAGCTTCCGGGTCATATGGCCAGCATGACTAAACTGCTTCTGGCGAACCAGAGCAGTCTACTTGCACTTTGACGTGCTTTTGAACTGCTAGGTTGGCAGGAGCAGGGACCAAGGAACGGGAGCTCACCCCGTCATGGGGATTCGAACCGCCAACCTTCTGATCGGCAAGCCCTAGGCTCTGTGGTTCAACCCACAGCACCACCCGTATCCGTTAGTGGTAGCAGTAGTAGTAGTAGTAGTAGTAGTAGTAATTTATTATTTATACCCCACCCATCTGGCTGGGTTTCCTCAGCCACTCTGGGCAGCTCCCAGCAGACTATTATAAACACAATCAAACATCAAACATTAAAAACTTCAGTTTGCTCCCAGCCTTTGTCAGAGCAAGAGATTCACTTGGAGCTATCTGGACTTGCCTCCTTTTCCATGGAGTCCTTTGCCATCAAGTCAAAATATCATAGTTTTATAAAATCTGATTTATTATACCTGGGCTCCACAGCTGCTGCCCCTTACTTTTGCATAATCAGCTACCTTCATGTTGCATGCACAAACCAGCTTGCTACTCCAACAGTTTAAAAGCTATGGGGTGAGAGAATGAGCTAGGCAATTATAAGTGCACAGATGCCAACTCTATAGGGCACAATGTTGGGCACAACTCGGTGCCTCGGACTGAGTAAGTTCGGTTAGGCACCAACACCACAGAAGCCAAATTGGGCCGAGCTGAATTCTTAAATTATACTTCCACTGTGTTATGTTATTTAGGGTACAGGCGGTTTTAATTAATTTCTGCAGCAATTTAATACAAGTAGGCAGTGCAGCCTTCTGATCATGTAATTAATTTTACGTCAAATATGTCATATCATTCCAAATATATCATATAATCAAATTTCCCCAGTCTTGTTCTCTACCAACTTAAAAAGGCCTGTAATCTAATTAAGCCCTACAGTGCCTTCATTAATATATATATTTTTAGGTACTGGATCCCTGAGACACATTTTAAGGCTTATGAAAACAAAAGGCAGTGTTAACTGCATCCTTAGTCGCATGTTTACATCCAAGTCTAATGTTAGAGGCTGAAAAGACCTCAGATTTTGTAAATGATCTGCATGCTAGGAAGCCGCTAGCCATCCAGAAAATTAGTGACTCCAGACAATTCGTTGTAGGCCTGAAAGATACAAAGAGTCGGCTTTTCTTTGAATAGCAATGGGATCTTTATTATAAAATGCTACTGGCATGACCAAAACACTGCAGAAATACTTAAGATAATAAGCATGGAAAGTTCAAATGCTAAAATGTCAGTTTGGCACTAATAAACTCCTGCAAAAGGCCAACGTGACTGAAATATGAGGAGATGGGAAAGAAAACATTCAGATGTTGATAAAAATTAGACTATGGGGAGCAGAGGTGAAAAATTTCTCCCTAATAATAATAATAATAATATTACAATTTGTACTCCATCCATCTGACTGGGTTACCCCAGCCATTCTGGGCAGCTTCCAACATGTACAGAGTTTAAGAAATGCTTTTTATACATGTCTGCCCTGTGATGTTTTAAAATGATATATCTAATATAATTCTAATAACATTAAACAGGTTAGGTCCATTAACTTCAATGGGCCAGATTTGACTAGCCAGGTGTGTTAGGGAAAGCTGCACAAGTGCTCCCACTAGCACAAGGAGGCTTCCTCTTTGTCTCTCCCCCCGCACCCCAAAAAGAGAGGGTCAGTGTAGTAGTTAGCATCAGACTGGGATCTGGGGGACCAGAGTTCAAATCTCGACCTGGCATGTCGGAGGAGCGAAAGTGGCATCGTTCCATCTGCCAAGCCCAAATCTTTGCACTGATGGAATGACCAGAGGAGCATGGCGATGAATTCCTCCCAGTCGGTCTGCTCTGAGCAATTGTTGCATGCCACCCTAGGTCTCCATTGTGCTGAATTAAATTCTCCTTCCCTTCCCACCAGGACCCCAGTTTTGCTCCAGCCTCCCTGCAGATACCACTATGTACACCAGGGGGCGACAAGGTTTACCTCGCCTGGGCCGGTTCACTCCAGCAGAGATCCCTCCATGGGCCAGATTGCGCATGTGTCCATGATTTCCGGCGTCTGCGCATGCACAGACGTGATTTTGGGTGGCACGGAAGTGAGTCCCTGAGCTGTGCTGCACCACTTTAGTGCAGTGCGAAGGGACTCACCGAGCAAGCAGCTCGGTTCGGGTGCAGCTTGTGGCAGGTTAAACAACCCCCATGGGCTGCTTGTGGCCCATGGGCTTTAGGATGCCGACCCCTGATATACACATACAGTGGTACCTCGGGTTAAGTACTTAATTCGTTCCGGAGGTCTGTTCTTAACCTGAATCTGTTCTTAACCTGAAGCACCACTTTAGCTAATGGGGCCTCCTGCTGCTGCTGCTGCTGCTGCTGCTGCTGTGCCGCCAGAGCACAATTTCTGTTCTCATCCTGAAGCAAAGTTCTTAACCTGAAGCACTATTTCTGGGTTAGTGGAGTCTGTAACCTGAATAGCATGTTACCTGGAGTGTATGTAACCTGAGGTACCACTGTACATCAATTGCATTCACACATTGATGCGACATCTGGTTTGGCCCGAAGCGGTGTTCCATATATCTGTCGTTTCAGCGGAGCTTTCCTGTGGATTGTACTTTGAGGCCTTACATTTCCTCTCCCTGCCTAGGCGTAGCAATGATCCACATTTAATGCAGCACCCAAGGGACTTTTAAGAAACAAGAACCAACAACGAAATCGGAGAGGCACAAAGGAAGGACAGCACAGAGATGGTTTTATTGGGCGACTGTCTGTAGCCAGAATGCATCTGGCATGCGCTTTCCCAGAGAACACCAAATTGACAGGGATAAAATAGATCCACATAATGCACTTGCTGAAAGCCCACCTCATAAATATTGGATCCCCCCCCCCGCCGTATCTCTAGCTTTTTAAAATTTCTTTATGCAGTAAAGACAAGTGGGCTATCTGTACTGTATCCCGCCTTCGAGAAATAGATTGAATCAAATTCCCTTCAAATGCCTGCATATTATATTCAAACAGGATTGTTCGGGGGTGAGGCAGGACTTGGGATGACTGGACCAATTACTTGAAATGCAGATTTCAAAGATGGGCTCAGAGATTCCATTTGCTTTGATCTTACATTGCGGGCACCAGTGGCTTTGCAAAGCAAACCCTCTCTTTTCCTGAGCAGTAGCAAATAAGCCGTCTACGTGGCACAGAATGAAAAGATCTGATCATAGCTACAGTATTTCCTCCTGTTACCAGTTCTGATTGCCATGTGTACTTGTGGGGATAGAGTATATGCTTCACTCTGGGTCTCCCCCCTCCTCTCCTTCCTATTATTGCAAATAGCTCATTTATATTGCTCTATTTGGGGAAATGTTGCCATTTGATTATTATTTTTTGCCAGTGATGTTGCCTTAGCCTGGACTAACTCATAAATGTTAACAGGGACAGTTTAGAAAGAAGTCATGTTTAGAGACTCGGCTACCCAGTTCCTTAAAGAGTTGAAGACTGTGAGTATCCTTAGTTTTGAGTAAACATGCTTGGTTTATGAATGATAGGGATTTTGTTAAGTACAGTGGTACCTCGGGTTAAGAACTTAATTCGTTCTGGAGGTCCGTTCCTAACCTGAAACTGTTCTTAACCTGAGGTACCACTTTAGCTAATGGGGCCTCTCGCTGCTGCCACTGCACGATTTCTGTTCTCATCCTGAAGCAAAGTTCTTAACCCGAGGTACTATTTCTGGGTTAGCGGAGTCTGTAACCTGAAGCATCTGCAACCCAAGGTACCACTGTAATATCAATGAAGAGGGAGGAGGGGAAAAACACTGAGGGAATATGCAGCTGTCCCATACAGGGATCAAACCTACAGCCTTGCCTTATCAGCACCACGCTCTAGCCTACTGAGCTACCCAAGAAAACTTGCATGGGCCCAGGGGCATAGCTAGTTGCTCCGGCACCTGGAGAGGCTGTGGTGGGGCGATCTGCGCATGGGGGCGGCGCGGCAAGCTGCCCACGGAGTCTGCCTGGTGGACACAAGCCCCACGCTGCTGTTTCAGGCAGCATGGAGCCCAAGCCACCACGTCACTCCCAGGAGAGATGCGTGGCTCGGGCATGCTGCAGGCCAGGCCATGCGGTAAGTGTGCCCCCCCCCCAGTGTACCATTTTGTCACCCCCTCAGGAATGACACCCAGGGAGGATTGCACCCCCCTTCCTACTCCCCTGCATGGGCCTAAAAGAATTGCTCCATTCAAAGGGCTGACTTGATCCATGCAGTGAAATTATAGGCAATCATGGAAAATCCCGAGAACGGAAATTTGTTGAAGGGTACTGGGAACTGTAGTTCTGTGAGGTCAGCACCCTTAACAGCACCTTTGTGAACTCTTGCAGCTTCTGCCTTCTGGAAGAAGGTACAGGGTTATAAAGACTAGGACTAGCCGCCTGAGAAACAGTTTCTATCGAAATGCGATTTTGGTTTTAAATGCAGTGTATTGAGTCTCCATGGGAGTATATTGTATTTTAAAATGGGGTATCGGAGTTTTTAGGGGGCTAACCAGGTTGGGATAGCTGGGATAGCAGGCTTGTTGGTTTTTGAATGTCTTATTTTTTCAATTTCGTTGTTCTGTATGGGGCAATGACAATAAAGAGTATCGTATCGTATCATATCGTAACAAGCTATAGTTCCCAGGATTCTCCATGACTGTTAAATGTATGGTATGGATGTGACCTGTGGCTTCTCAGGAACATAGTCCTATTTACAACTTTATGGTGGTATAGTACCAGAAAGCAAGCTGAGGCCAACTCTAGGGACCTTCCCGGTCATTAAACGATGACAACAGCTTCTGGGAGAGCTGTGTGTAAATGGCCCCTTGATACTGTCCACCCCATTTGGTCACTGAATTTCATTCTTCAAGTTTCTAGGGGTCAACCATATGCACACTTGGGATACAAGCCCTGTTGAATTCAGTGAGACTTAGTTCCACATAAGCTTCCTCAAGACTGAGCAGCAAATGATTTCGGTGACCCAGGAGGACGCGACTTTTGCCAGTAAACTTGATGGCACAAACTCGGGTCATTTTTGATCAGCCTATAAAGAGGACCATGGTGACAGCAATCATCTCTTTCCTTTGTGATTTCTAATGGTTAATACCCAAAGGCAGGAGTGCTGATCCAGCAGGATTCAATCAGTTTTTATGGTGTTTTTTGTGATTTTACAGTTGCTTTGGAGCCATTAGCTGCCTCGAGTTTCCACTGGGAAAGAAAGGCTAGCTATAAATGGGATGAAATAATTAAATGAACTAGCTGTCTTTGCCAGGCTCTATACCTTGGTCGGTTGGAGTCCATTGCCATGGAAGAACTGGTAGAAATACCTTTGATGATGCTCTGAGTGGTCAGTACGCTCCTCTTGTATACATTCAGGCTTTGTGTAGAAACATTAGGCTGTATTTCTTGCATTTTGCAGACTCCCCCCCCCCTTTATATAATCTTTCTTCTATTCCCATTTGTGGGTATGTAATAATGCTTCATGCATCTGATGAAGTGAGTTCTAGCCTAGTAAGGCATTTGCTTCAATAAAAGGCCACCCTGAACTCAAGATACTGAGAAGTAAGCCTCACTGACCACAGTATGATGTACTTCTGCAAACATCTGCCTTGCTAGCTCTGTTGGTAGAACATGAGACTCTTAATCTTAGGGTCGTTGATTTAGCCCCATATTGGGCAAAACTGTTGGTTTCTGCTTTCCTTCACTGTGCAGTGAAAGGGCTTGTCACGAGACAGGTGTTTACATTCCACAGTCTGTACTGTTGGAGTTTCTCACGGGAAAGGGAGGCTGGATGTGACGTACACTGGTTTCCTGTTTTTCACTCTGTGATTCTCTCCGAGCTGTCGAGGAGAGAGGATGCATTTTCTGCTCCGGCAGAGGCAAGATGTCTTTCTGTAATATAACAGCTTTGAACCGTAAATAAAGCAATATAGAGTATGCAGCACGTACTCCTCATCCTTCTGCTGGGCACGGGACTCTGCTTTAAACCAACAAAAACATTCCTACGTTGCAGGGGGTTGCACCAGACTCAGCCTTTCTCAACCTGTGGGTCCCCAGATGTTGTTGAACTACAACTCCCATCACCCCTAGCTAGCAAGGCCAGAGCTCAGGGATGGTGGGAGTTGTAGTCCAACAACATCTGGGGACCCACAGGTTGAGAACTGCTGGACTAGATTACCCTTGTGGTCCCGTCCAACTCTACAGTTCTGTGATTCTATATGAATGGAATTGGTGTACATATGTGAAACCTGAGAAGGAACCCTGGAAAGACCCCAACTTTGGCAGAAGGAGAGGGGACCAAGGCCCTCCAAGAAGGCCCAGCTTGCCCATGAGGTGGAGTGAGGCAGCCACCTTGGACATCAGAATGTCAACGGACGGCCAGCCTCCTTCCTTGGAGGTTTTTAAGCAGAGGTTGGGTGGCCGTCTGCCATGGATACTTTAGCTGAGATTCATGGATTGCAGAGGGTTGGAGAAGACCCGCGAAGTCTGGGGATGGTGGTCTTAAAATTGTGTTTCCACACATTGAACTTTTAGAGCCCTGTATGCCACTCCCCCTTATTTGACTATAATTGCGTGAGCCTTTAAAGGTGGTAAAGGGAACCCTGACCGCTAAGTCCAGTCGCGGATGACTCTGGGGTTGTGGCGCTCATCTCACTTTACTGGCTGAGGGAGCCGTCGTACAGCTTCCAGGTCATGTGGCCAGCATGACTAAGCCACTTCTTGCGAATCAGAGCAGCGTATGGAAATGCCGTTTACTTTCCCGCCGGAGCGGTACCTATTTATCTACTTGCACTTTGTGTTTTTGAACTGCTAGGTTGGCAGGAGCAGGGACCGAGCAATGGGAACTCACCCCGTCACAGGGATTCGAACTGCTGACCTTCTGATCGGCAAGCCCTAGGCTCTGTGGTTTAACCCACAGTGCCTTTGAGTGCCCCTCAACAAGGTGCTGCCCAGGGCATGGACATAGCCAGGATTTTTGTTGGGGGGAGGAGAACCTCAGATTTGTATTGATTATTGATTGGGGGGCAGTGGCGTAGCGTGGGTTGTCAGCACCCGGGGCAAGGCAAGTAATTTGCGCCCCCTAACCCGTGGATTTGCGCCCTCTAACCTGTGGATTTGCGCCCCCTAACCCTAACCCCCAGATGTTGCGCCCA
This sequence comes from Podarcis bocagei, assembly GCF_964188305.1. NCBI lineage: Eukaryota > Metazoa > Chordata > Lepidosauria > Squamata > Lacertidae > Podarcis > Podarcis bocagei. The sequence goes on along the minus strand of NC_138135.1, from coordinate 60,805,106 downwards.
GTGCAGCCGGCCCCCCTGCACCCCCCACGCTATGCCACTGTTGGGGGGGGGACATTTGCGCCCCCTGGCTACGCCAATGGCCCTGGGGCAAATTCCAGCATGGGCTCCCACATAGTACTAGGGTTGTCAGAGCTGCCTCCACTACTTCCTTCGTCTCTGTTTACTATGCTACCTATAGGCATGGGCCTAGCCAGTATTTATGTTCCGGGGGGGGGGGGAGGACACCCACTTGTTATCATCCTCTAGCTTTGTCTAGCAGATTCGGAATGAAATATCTCAACAACAGTTGTTCTAAATTACTTTCTATTGACCCCAAGCGCTCAGAAAAATATGTCGGAATCTTTCTACAACTTTTACTTTTAGTTAAGTATCTTTATTTACTTGATTTAGGGCCCCCCCACCCGGCTACACCCATGCCTGGAGCTGGTGGCATTTATTAGGGGAGCAGAGCATTGCCATCGCTGAAGACAGGCACTGAATCTTGGGAAATCTAACATGGTGACCACTTGCTGTGGAAGTGGATTGGCTCTTATAATAAATACCACTGCCCCCCCCCCCTTTTGCTGGGCATTACCATTCAAAAAGTGTCCTTGCACTGCAACATCATGTGGGGGGCAGGGCTTGGTTCCCCCCCGTATTTTATTCAAGTTGGCACCCTTGCATAGGCATAGCCAGGATTTATTTTAGGGGGGCAGGCTTTTTGTTACGGGGTGGCAGAACAGAGTTACCTGCGATGTAATTGGTCCGTTAGTTCAGTATGTTTATTTATTTATTTGATTTAGGGGGGCAGCTGCCCCCTGGCTATGCCCATGCACCCTTGGCTACCAGAACCCCTAGATTCCCCCCACCCCCCAAAAAACCCCAATTTCCCAGAGGAAGGAGAAAGCATCCTGTGGCTTATGGTTTTCAAGTAGTTTTGCAATGAGAAATATTATCCAAAGTTGACGGAGCCCTGCAGTTGTATTTAAGGTGGGGGGGGGGAGGAGATCTCTATCATGCAGGCGCAGACTCCCCCCCCCCTTGTAAACATGGGCGTTACCAGGATTTATGTTCCGGGAGGGGGGGGCAGGCAAACCTCAGTTAAGACTTTTTATTGATTTACTCGCTGGGGAGGCGAGTGGCATGCAGCTGCAGTACAGTACAGTGATACCTCAGGTTACATACGCTTCAGGATACACACTCCGCTAACCCAAAAATAGTGCTTCAGGTTAAGAACTTTGCTTCAGGGTGAGAACAGAAATCGTGCTCCAGTGGCGCGGCGGCAGCAGGAGGCCCCATTAGCTAAAGTGGTGCTTCAGGTTAAGAACAGTTTCAGGTTCAGAACGGACCTCCGGAACGAATTAAGTACTTAACCCGAGGTACCACTGTATAAAGCTGCTGGGTTATAAAAGCAGCAAGGTTGGGCAACTGCAGGGCCCGGGAGCACCGAAAGCTCGTGGCTGATCCCGCTCACTGAGAAAGAGAAAAGGTCTTTGGCTCGGCTCGGCTCGCTCGTCTGGCCTGGCGCGGTGCGCCTTTCGCCTTCTGTTCCACGTGTTGCTTGTTGTGGGCGCTACAGGTTTCCCACCTGTGCGTCTCGCCGCCGCTGCTGTCAGCGAGGCGGAGCCGCGGTCGGAGAAGTGACAGGCCAGCGCGGGCTCTGATAGGATCCCCGGTGGAAAACAGCGCCCAAGCTCGACCCCTTTCCCCCCAAACTCCGCCTCTCCTCCTCTCTCTCTTTCTCTTTCTCGCGGCTGCCGCCGGCGGCTCGCTGGTAGGAAATAGTCGGGCGTGGAAGCTCGACGTGTCCGGAAAGGTGCGCGCTGGTCGGGCAGCTGCAGGCGCCTTTGCGCGCGGCGCTCTTTCTCGCCTCCAAACGGCCGCGGGGAGCGAGCGGGCACCATTATGCTGGACCCGTCGTCTAGCGAAGAAGAGTCGGACGAGGTGCTGGACGAAGACCGGCGGGAGGTGCTGGTGGTGGCGGCAGCGGCCAGCTCCCCGCGCACCCTCCCTGCCGCGCACCGAGAGCCCGGGCGCCCGGGGAACCGCGGCGTTGGAGACGGCGGCAGTGGTGGCGCGTCTGGGCGCCCGGCGAGCCCCAGCCCTTCGGTGCGCAGCGAAGGCAGGGAAGAGCAAGAGCGGCTACAGAAGGAGGAGAGCGAGAAGCGGCTCCGGCTGCAGCTGTACGCCTTCATCGTGCGCTGCATCGCGTACCCGTTCAACGCCAAGCAGCCCACCGACATGGCCCGGCGGCAGCAGAAGGTGAGGATCGCCCGGAGCGCAGCGCCAGCCGGACTCGGCCGCAGGACGCGCCGATGCTTCCCATTCCGCCCCTTCTGAGCGGCGGATGGTTTGGCTAGGAGGGGAAAGGTCCGGCGGGCGGGAGGACTTTCCCTTTCCAGCCACTTTCCCCTCCCACTTTCAACCTCCCGAGCAGGAAACTGCAGGCATCGCATGCAACTGGTAGCGCGAGCCTCTGCTTGCAAATCGCCTGTATTGCAATGCGTGCCCGGAAGATCTCCGCGCAGCGAAGCGGTTCCCAATAACTTCTGGGTTCTGGGATCCAGGATTTCTGTCACGGGGGACAAGTAGCCAGGATTTATGTGTGGGCGGGGGGGGGGGGAGGCAGGACACGCACCTGTCACCATCCTCTGTCTAGCAGACTCCCAATGCAATGTCTCACCAACAGTTGTTTTAAATTACTTTCTTTTGACTTCAAGTCAGATAAATCTGTCAAAAATTGCCTGCAATTTCTACTTTGTTATTTTTATTTATTTATTTACTTGATTGGGGGAGCAGTTGCCCCCTCTCTCCCTGCCCACGTCCATGTCTGGGGGTCGCTGAGGGGGAGAAGAGATTCACAGTGGGTCGCAGGATCTTCTCGCTTCTTCCACCTGGTCTTTTAGTAGATCGAGCTCCCCCCTCCTTTTCTTTCTGGCTGCAGTATGTTTTGTGTCAGTGGGTCACACGGCGCAGAGACCGGGAAGTCAACTCTTCCCCTGTGTGCTGAGAAATGCCTGTGCGCGCAACCGCTGCCTGTTGGATGGCGTTGCCGCTCTTCCTTTGCTGCAACAGGTTGAGCCGCCCTTGCCTAGTTATCGGGAGCCGGGAAGGGGGGTTGGGAAGCAGCTCTTCGAGCGCACGCAGCTCCGGGGCAGGCGCGCAGACGGCTGGGTTGGTGGGGTCAAGTCTCGGCGGTCGTGTAACGCGGATTCCTCAAGAAACGTCAACTCTGCTGCTCGCTGTGGAGCCGGAAAGCCGGAAGGAAACGCTCCCTGCAGCGTAATCCCCGTGCAATTAAATGCGGGATATAGAAACATAGGAATCTGCTTTATAGCCAGACGCATACCGTTGGTATTGTTGACACAGGCAGTCAGCGGCTCTCAAGCCTTTCCTGGTTACGCCATGCCAGGGAGGGAAGCGAGGACCTTCTGTTCTGCCTGCAAAACGTGTGCTTTGATCTATTGTCCCCCATCCCGCTGTGTTTAGTGGGGCACAGTTCCTAATAAGTATTTTTTTGGACTGCGGTCTTTACATTTGCAGTCCTGTACCCACTTACCTGGAAGGAGGTCCCAGAGAATTAAATAGGGCTGACATCCTACGACATGTATAAGATTGCAGTTAGAGGTTAGGCTAGCACAGAACAAAATTTGGAGATACTACACTGGAAGGGCTGAACACTGGGGGACCGGGTGGATTGCTGCTGCTTGAATTCAGTAGGGCTTACTCTTGAGCAAGTTGTTTATTCAGTGGTAGCCTAAGGGGTTTATGTGCCTTTGTTTATTATAACAGCTTCACCAAGTTGCAACAACTCTAGTCAGCTGATACTTTGTTATAATATGGGCACAGCATTATCTCCAGTTGCCGAGACCTGCTTTGTTTTCCTCCTACTTAAGCATCTCTCTGTGCCTCTTGAAGGTGATACATGGTTTCCTTTGGAAAGCAGGTGATTGAAAGCAAGATGCTTAAGGGAAATAATAGAGTAGAAATTGCTTCAGGCAACAAGACGTCCATTTTGCTTGGGTCCCCTGTGCAACTGTGTGTTAAGAGACCGTCGCCCAATGAAATGAAGCTATTGACACTCCAATAAAACGGAACAGAATTGTATCTGACTAGCCAAGCATTATTTAGGGATGAGCTTTTTCAAATGTAGCATCCTTTAGTTGCAAAAGGGAGTGGGGCTGACTTCCTTGAAAGGTCTTTTATTTTATGGTGTCCCTGAACATAAACAACAACTTTTGAATGGCGTGTTGCATGAGTACAGGGCTTCCCATCCCTAACATAGGTTTATCTTTCTCCTCATCCTTCCCTTCAGCTCCATTGCCTTGAGTTAAATTGGACCCCAGTTCTTTTTTAGGGCCAGATCTCTGTGTGAGATTAGCCTTCAGGTGAATGCTTTTCGACAACGGATTTGAGGAGTTGAGGAAAATTTCATGTCCAATCTGAACACCTTCTCTGGAAAGATCTGTGAGCAGGCTGCTAGGGGAAGTCCTATGTTTCAACGAGAGATCACATATTTTGCATACAGAATGAGTTCTCGGGTTCAAACCTTGGCCTCTCTGGATAAGGCTGCAAAAGACTCCCATTTTCATCCTCGGAGAGCTGCTTCCAGTCAGTGTAATCAGCGTAGAGTGAGGTGTGCGTTTGTTGAGTGGGCAAAATGCTGTGCCGGATAGACCAATGGTCTCTCTCGGTCGAAGGCAACTTTCTCTTTCTTCTAGATTCTTGCCAGCTCCTGGAGGTATCAGGAGAAGTTCAGAAGTATTTTCAGTCCTGGCGTAGCATTTTCCACGTGAATTCCTCCATCATAGTCTAAAATGGTGCCCATGAAGAGAAAACCTTGGTTTGGAGGGAACCACTTAATGGTATTTTTCTCTATAACGCCTACTAGATTGTCATTCGAGGCTTTATTATTTGGGGCAATGTGGTGTTATTCTCTTGACTGTCTGGTGTGCTGCTACCAAGAGTTATGAAAGTACCTTATTGTGACTCTTGTGAATACTGTATGTCAGTGGCATAATGGGGGACTCTTTTCTGCTTTGACTGGGGTTTCCCAAATTATACCGCAAAGTGACTACCTTGATAAATAGTCACTTTTATTTTCTGCCCCACCAATACATTCCTCTTGATTTTGTGACAATTAATGGGCTTACTGAGGGTGGGAGAACAATGTGGAAAAAGTATAAGGTCAGTGGACAACATAGCTTGATGAAGCCAACCCAGCCAGATGATTGGGGTATAAATAATAAAATAATAATAGTAATTGTGGTAGAATTGGCCTCTGAAGAGCAGACTAAAGGATGGGTATTGGGTGAAAAACATTTGACATCTTATCCTGAATTAAATGCTATCTGTAATCGTTGCTCAGAAGTGATGGCTCCTGTATACTGTAATTAATGGACCTGAGTTTCATTTGCTTTGGGCATTTACGTACATTTGGCAGGGGGACATTAATTTCTGTATTGCAGTGGAATTGTGTCTGCAACACAAGCCCATAGATGTGATCATCAATCTTGCTTAAATGCTAGTACTGAGAGATGTGGGTTTTGAGAAATTCTTTGAAACCTTCCCTGTTTCTTTGGTAGCAATTGGAAGGTTTTACTTGTTCCAATTAGAGCTTCATTTAAGTGTCCTTAAAAAATAATAATTCTGTAGGCCCACTGGAATCCAACTGTTTGAGAATGACTAAAGCCCATGGCTTTATTTAGGCAAACAATGCTAAATGGACCCAACAATGAATGGTACTGTACTGTAGCACAGAGAAACGGAAGACTTCACAAACCTGTTTTGTAAGGGCAAAGCCTATTGGTATTGATTTTCTGTGTTCTAGATTAGTAAATAATTGCTGTTCTCTTTTTGTACCCCTGAGTATAAATTGCAGGGGCTACTGAAGTTTCCTTTTCTTTTCCGAATTTCATTGAATTCTCTGGCATTCCTCAAACTGCTTAATTATTGAGTCCTGCATTAGTGGGGGGGGGGGGGTTTGTCTGCAAAAAATATTCCTGGATATGTTTGTGCAGCTAGAAACCAGCAGATCTGGGATTTGGTTAATAAAAATGAGAACTTCAGACCTCCAGATCCTAAAGGATATTAACCTTTTAAAATATGTAGAAGAGCACTGGAAGACCGATGCCTGTCTTGGAATGAAACAAGGCACACTGAGTTCTTTTGCAAGGTATCATCCTGATACCTTCTCGCAGCAGATGATTTGTTGTCGTTGTTCTTGATACACAGCAACCCCATCTGTCATTTTTTTTCTTGCTCTTCATTTGTCACTACTTTGAGCTTGTCCATTTGTGTCGTCTCCATCATTTCTTCATGTGCCTCCCTTTCATTCCTAATAATAATAATAATAATAATAATAATAATAATAATAATAAATTTTATTTATACCCTGCCCTCCCCAGCCAAGACTGGGCTCAGGGCGGCTAACACCAGGTATAAAAACAATTGATTGAAATTCAGCTTAAAAACAAGATTAAAATATGACATTAAAACATTAAAATGCAGCCTCATTTCAGTAGGAACTCAAATCAAAAACTTTTTTGGGGATGAAAACATCAAGTCTTCACCAAGGCCAGCTATCCAGACTGGTACTACGTGGGCCAGAAAAAAGCCAGGGAAGTCCCCAGATAGGAGTTCCATCACAGAAAGAGAAAAAAGGAAAGAGGGGGAGGGGATCAAGTTGATTCCAATCCAAAGGCCAGGTGGACCAACTCTGTCTTACAGGTCCTGCGGAAAGAAATCAGATCCCGCAGGGCCCTGGTCTCATAAGACAGAGCGTTCCACCAGGCCGGAGCCAGTGTTCAGAAAGCCCTGGCTCTAGTTGAGGCTAATCTGACTTCCTTAGACATCTGTGTCCCAGAATTGGGAGAGAACTGGAGGGGACCAGTCAGCTCAGATGTGGTGGACTCTTTTGGATTCTGCACCACAAATCACAAGTCATTTGGATCAGCATGGCTCCCAGTTCTGTTTCCTTCAACCCCCAGGGAATGGCGTGCCAGGGCTAATGGAGCATTCCCTATACTGGTGTGTGTAACAGTTATTACTAAGCAACTCTGGCAGTCTTACTTTTCCTTACTGTTTAAGGGTAAAAGCTACCCACTATTCAGATTTCAGCCTTGGGGAATTTTAAAGCTGCAAAACTGAACATAAATGGTTTAAAGCATAGTCAGATCCGGAACAAAATAGATTACAAATGCAATTACAAATGTAGATGCACTATGATTAAAATTAAGGCACAGGGCCTTGGCACATCTCTTTGTATTAATACAGTGACCTCAGATAAAGTTTTCCATTCCTGCTGTGCACTAGACTGTGTGCAGGTTTTGCTAATTGATTTCTCCATGCATTGTGTCGGTGATTTACCATAATGTGAGTTATGTCCTACAAGCAGTAGGAAACTCACCTCAGACTTAAGAAAAACAAGTGATACGTCTGTGGAGATTCCTGTAATAAATATATAGTTTGGTCAAAACATGGCATTCCATCTGAATATCTACACTGTAGGAAACTTCCTACAGTTGTACTTCAATGTTTAGTGGTGGAAGTGAGATGTGACTGAGACAAATAACTCCTTGGATGGTAAAATAGATAACTCATCCTATGATAAGTCTCTCCTTGTGTTCTGGCCTTTTCTCTACAGCAATCTGTCTCTTCTCTTTTCCCTCCCCGCATACCTAACATGTACCTCAAAGTCAGAGTCGTACAGTTTTGCCACGTGGGGAGTTTAGGCCTGAGCTTGTGATAATTTCTCTCTGTAAGTCGAAACTATGTTAGAAACTCTGATATACAGGGGGTTCAAAAAGTAACTACAGTGGTACCTCAGGTTACATATGCTTCAGGTTACAGACTCCGCTAACCCAGAAAGAGTGCTTCAGGTTAAGAACTTTGCTTCAGGATGAGAACAGAAATCGTGCTCTGGCGGCACAGCAGCAGCAGGAGGCCCCATTAGGTAAAGTGGTGCTTCAGGTTAAGAACAGTTTCAGGTTAAGAACGGACCTCCGGAACGAATTAAGTACTTAACCCGAGGTACCACTGCATACACCTATGGAGAGTGCATTTATAGTAGGTGTACAGTTACTTTTCAAACACCCTGTATAAGCTGCCAAATAGCTCCATAAATCAAGTTTGCAATCACCAAAATGGAATGTCTAGTTTCCATTTTGGGGCAAGATAGCTCTAAAGTCTTATTTTTCAAATGATGAACTGATTGTGATTGATTCTCAGTTAAACACCTGGCTAGTTCAGATGACAACCTTGACCTAGGTGAAGAGCTTTGAGAACTTAAAGAAGAAAAGTCACTTGATCCAGGGACTATTCCAACCTCTTTTCCCTAATGGCGGCTGCTCCTGTTCAGGCAGCACAGAAAAAGCTTTTTGCTTTCTAAAATTGATTCCGATTGTGTAGATAAAATAGAAGTAATAGAATTCTACAGGATGTGGTATGAGTATGTGAAAACAGTCAGGATCCAAGGATCCTCAGGCATGCACCTCCAGGTAGTGGAGATCTCAAGCACCATCCTAGCGCCCAGGCATCTTCACTGGGTTGCAAGTGGCCGATAGCTAGGTGCAAAATGTGCCTGGCACCAGGCTAATTTCGAACACTAAAATAATGGTGCATTTGAGAATTCTGCATTGGCTTTTCAAATATACATTCCCAAAGAAACCAGAGGCTTTTTTATTAGGGATAATAGGAGATGAAGTGAGAAAAGAAGACTGCAAATTATTCTTGTATGCCACGACTTCCGCAAGGATTCTTGTGGCCCAAAAGTGGAAATCCCAAGAGCTACCAACCCTAATGGGGTGGCAGACGAAATGATTCGAGTATACTGAATTGGCAAAAATGAGTTATAAAATTCGAGACCAAAAAGTATGGAGGAGTGGAGTAAATTTGTTGTGTATATACAAAATAACTGTAGAAGTTTAAAAACTGTAGCAGGGATAACATAAATCTTGTGATGTATATAGAATGTAATTAAGAATCTGCAGGAATGGATGTAAATTGGGAAAACAGAAGGAGGGAAGTCCGGGCGCGAAATTGCGCAGGGTAAATAAGAAGATAAAAAAGGTTGAATGTTAAAGTTAAAGTTTTATTTAATTTTGTTTTGTTTATGAAAATCAATAAAAAAGTAATAATAATAATAATAAAAAGAGAATTCTGCATTGGCATGGCTGTTGATTGACTGTTGAGTGAAGGCCATCTGGCATGCCTGCCCATTTTCTCCACCAGTTCCCTCTTCAGGACAAATGAGTAGCTAACCTTCACAGGCTGATACCAGTGCGGACATTGTGTGGATTTCACACGCACTTGGTCCCTCAAAAGATAGCACATCTTCTGTACTTAGTTCCTGTGTATTCTGTTCAATAGATTACTGTCATGTTCAAACAAGTTATTAAGGTCGCCCTTTGAAAAACAAGAGTGATTGGAGTCGCAGGTCTATGCAATAAATTTCCAGAGTTCAACCTTTTGACAATTGTGCTTCTTCGTTTTTTTAAAGGACCTAATTTTCCAAGGGGTGATTTGCTGCTCCCCAGTGTTCTTTCCGTTTTATGTTTCTGCTAACGATTAATAACGGGCTACTTCTGCCTGCTCATTCACACTTGCTCAACATGTAGCATTTGCAGCCTCCAGTATCTTGCGAGGTGTGCTGCTATTTTTATGCTACTGAAAATGACTTTCCCCAGGGAATTCTCCCGGGGATTGTCTCCCGTTGCTTGACACAGGCTGTTAACGGATGCAGTGATAGCCTTTTCATGCTTGATGGGATCATTGTTGGCCATGTTAGAAACTCAGATATATAATAATCCAGGCACCAAGTGCCTCCTTAAACCAAGGCTACAGTCACCAAAACGGAAAGTCTAGTTGCTATTTTGGGGCCAGGCAGCTCGAAAGTCGTGTTTTCCAACATGGCTTTTTGGTTCCTGAAATTAGTTCTGATTGTGCAGATAAAATATCACGGGTGGAATTCTACAGGATGTGTTGCTAGTGTGTGAAAACAAGTAAGACCTAAGGATTCCCCAGGCATGCACCTCCATATGGTGGAGACGTCGGGCACCATCCTGGCTCCCGGGAGCAGTGCACCAGAGCAGTGCACGGAAACACCGTTTACCTTCCCACTGGAGTGGTACCTATTTATCTACTTGGATTTTCACGTGCTTTCGAACTGCTAGGTTGGCAGGAGCTGGGACCGAGCAATGGGAGCCCACCCCGTTGCGGGTATTCGAACCGCCGACCTTCCGATCGGCAAGTCCTAGGCTCTGTGGTTTAACCCGCAGCTCCACCCGTGTCCCAATTGGTTGATAACCAGGGACAAAATGCACCTGGTGAATTTTGAATGTTGGTTCTCCGTATCTGAAGCAGGGATCCTGAACAGGAGCAGATCCACATATGAAATGCACCAGTTCTGTGTTCTGGTTTGTACTCTGCACAAGCGAGAAACCTGTTTATGTGGTATGGAGGAACAGTGTGATCATACGTACCACCATGTGCCCGATATAGTCAACATTGGACTGTATATGTGCTACATATGTTAAGTTCCGTGGAGGTGCATGTGCCCTTTTTGATTTGTTAGGTGTGAACTTCGCTGCCCTTGCTTATCAACACCATAGAGTGTCCCTCTGTTTGTCAGTAAAACTGGCTTCTCATTTTTTTATGTGTGCAAAAGTTGGCCCTTCAAACTTAGAGCGACTTTTCTCTTTGAGCACTTAGAATATGTTTGTGAAGATTCCCAGTCCCCACAGCAGCTTATCCAGTGGCTCCAGAAGTTTGCTGGTGGCAGGAGTTTTTTTATTTAAGCTTTTAAAAATAATAATAGTAATAATAATGTTTCTTGGAAAGGTACTTGAGTTTATGTATGATGGGGAGTTATTTGCGGCATGCGTTTAACAACAAAATGAAAACATCAGCTTGCATGTGTATGTTTATAGGCAGTTTGTTACAACTTGGTGTGCAACTCTTACAACTTCTAGCAGTATAAAAAAGAGTTGTGCTTTTTTAAACTATGACAAGCTCTATATCGGAAAGTGCAGATACATGCTCTGTAAGTTCATTGCAAAAAGCCAACTCTAAAACGCAGAAATGACTGAAAAGCAATTGTTCTTTCTCTGTTCTGGCACGGAACCCTGTTGCCAAAAAAGCCAGATTCTAGTTCAAAGGCTGGTGAGATTTTTCTGAATCAGTGCCATTTTTAATTTTGGGGAATTGGAAATAGGAACCTGAGGATGAGGAGATGAACAAGGCCCACAGGCCCAATGCTTGATTTGATACTACTGGTTCTGCATCAACTGTTGGAAGTATAAACAATCCAAATTGTGTGTGTTCACACACACACACACAAACAGGGTTTTTTTTTTGGGGGGAGGGGGACAGTACTCACTGATATGGCGTACTTGCACCCCTTTTTGATGCCCATGGCAGCCATTTGAGCTGGCACCCGTGACACTTCTATCAATATGAGTACAGATACTACTTTTTAAAACCAAAACAACAACATTACATTAGGTGCTAGAACTCATGTTTTGCTAAAGGTGCTGTGGGTGCCAACACAAAATGGTTGCCATGGGTTGTAAATAGAGGCTGTAGATACACATTCAGACAAGCACATACATTTGAATTTCATGTCGTGATATTTGTTTCAACCCTGATGTGTGTGTCTGTGTGTGTGCTATGCAAAAACCACAATGTGGTAAAGACTGTGAAACTGCCAATGCCTCTACATAGCTGCATCCTTATTTCAGACATTGTGATGTATCGGTATATGGCGAGGTTTAGCTGGTTATACATTTCCAAGCACAATTCAAAGTGTTGGTGCTGACCTTTAGAACCCTAAATGGCCTCTGTCCAGTATACCTGAAGGAGCGTTTCCACCCCCATCATTCTACCCGGACACTGAGGTCCAGCGCCGAGGGCCTTCTGGCGGTTCCCTCACTGCGAGAAGCCAAGTTACAGGGAACCAGGCAGAGGGCCTTCTCAGTAGTGGCACCCGCCCTGTGGAACGCCCTCCCACCAGATGTTCAAAGAGAACAACAACTACCAGACTTTTAGAAGACATCTGAAGGCAGCCCTGTTTAGGGAAGTTTTAATTTTTAACAGACCACTGTATTTTAATACTTTGTTGGAAGCCGCCCAGGGTGGCTGGGGAGACCCAGCCAGATGGGCTGGGTATAAATAATAAATTATTATTATTATTATTATTATTATTATTATTATTATTATTATTGTTATTATTATTATTATTCATTTCAATGTTGAAAACCAGAATTGCCCATCCCTAGTTGTATGTGAACAAGCTTCCCCGTTAATTGGAAGCCTGATTGTGCAGATCTCCACATTGGATGAATGGGCAATTCATACATGTACTACTAGTCCCCCTCTCAAGACTTCCTCCTCCTCAGTGCATGGATGATAGGAACATGGTGGCAAGGTCATGAATGGAGGGCCCTTCACAGAGTTGTGGGAGGGTAGAAGAGATTGGTGCTTCCACGTGGCATCAAATGAGTAACCCCTCTGAATTTTCTGGGATGCACATTCCATTTTGCAAAGAGATGGGAAATGTAAGCAGCCCAAAGCTCAACTTACAGTCATCACCCAATACTCTCTCTGGCCCTCCTATCTTATCTGACACAATTAACTGCTTTTTCTTTTGTGGAATATTCATTAGGGAGAGCGATGGAAGCAACACTTTTCAAACAAATCCTCAGTCTGAAATAAAGCGCATCTCTGAAGGGATAGTTGCTCTCCTTATATTATTTTGGAAAGCTTACAGAATTCCTTCCATGGGACCACAACACTTAATTTTATGAGCCGTGTTTCGTTAATGAATTCTAATTGTTTCTAAATGTGATGAGCGTTTATTCCATTTCCTCCCATCAGATGCAAAATGAGGTCAGCTCCTGTTACAATCATTTGGGAACATGCCTGCTAATAAATGCGAAAGCAGTTTTGATATAAGTGTTGCCTCATAGGTTGAATAATTTGTGTTTTGACTGACTTAACTACTGCTTTCTGACAATTTCCAGGGTGTTTTTTTTTAACAGTCTGCAAATACAATTGAGATAATTTGAAAATTTATGTATTGTGACAAAATGATCGTATGCTCTTCCATTGGGTACACTTGAATCTTTCTGCCATCTCATCCTTTTTGTTGAGCAACATTGTATTATGAGTAACTGAAAGAGGTCAGGGAATGGTGTTTCAATGAACAAGCTAATCTACAAAGGAATTTAAGGCAGTGTGTTTCCACTGACTAGCATAGCATTCAGCCTTCCATCAGCAAATTAGCAATTTACAAGTTATAGTTCCTTAGATAGCGCAGGAGGCAGAGTTCTTAAGTGCAGGGTGTTTATATCTTGGGACATCCTTATGCTGAATACCATAGTTTAGTGTGATGTGAAGGAGGGGGCCTCTGTGTGGCTGAGAGGAGGAATTCATAATTTCTCCACAGAGCCAGGGAAGAGCCAGAGCATTGTGGGTAATGTGTGAGGAATTTCTCTTATATACAGAGTAAATTGGATACTGAAAGAACATATGACTTGTTGTGTTCAGCATAATTCTAGGAGTTACTTATTCAACTGTGAACATAGAGAAGAACCTCTTGTCTCTCTGCTAGTGATAGAGGCCTAGTTCTCACTAGGAGATGAGGATGTAAACTTGTGTCTGTGTACTATGACTTCAAGGTAAGGTAAAGGACCCCTGGACGGTTAAGTCCAGCCAAAGGTGACTATGGGGTTGCGGCGCTCATCTCGCTTTCAGGCCAAGGGAGATGGTGTTTGTCCGCAGACCATGACGGAAGCCAGAGTGCACGGAAACGCTGTTTACCTTCCCACTGCAAAGGTACCTATTTATCTACTTGCACTGGCATGCTTTCGAACTGCTAGGTTGGCAGGAGCTGGGACAGAGAAACAGGAGCTCACTTGGTTGCGGGGATTCGAACCACCAACCTTCTGATCAGCAAGCCCAAGAGGCTCAGTGGTTTAGACCACAGCGCCATCCACATCATGGTGTCCCATTGCGCCAGAAGCGGTTTAGTCATGCTGGCCACATGACTCAGAAAGCTGTCTGTGGACAAACGCTGGTTCTCTTGGCTGGAAGACGAGATGAGGGCCACAACTCCATAGTCGTCTTTGCCTGGACTTGACCATCCAGGGGTCCTTTACCTTTACCTTTACCTTTTTATGGCTTCAAACAGCAAGCGGGGCTCACATTACGGCATGTTCTTTTTATTAAACAACGGGAACCATGCACATGGAAAACTAGCCGATTGGGGCTAGGTGAGACCCTCTTCTTGACACCTTAGATCAGTGATGGCCAAACTTGGCCCTCCAATTGTCTTGGGACTACAACTCCCATCATCCCTAGCTAACAGGACCAGTGGTCAGGGAAGATGGGAATTGTAGTCCAAAAACAGCTGGAGGGCCAAATTTGGCCATCACTGCCCCTAGATAGAAAATAAGAATCTGATATACTTTCTGATATACCTTCTATGCTCTTGCCTATATATGCATGACAAGGGTGCAATAAAACATCTTTACCACAAACAAATTATGGTGGTATCTGTTTGGCTACTTCTGAAACGTTTTGAATTTGAGAAGGAGGCTTCTGTTTGGAAATTGTTTGGCCGCTGTCAAATCATAAATGAAAAACCAGCTAATACATGATGTCAGTACATCAATTCTACCTCTGATCTATTGATGAATACATGAGGAAAAACTCTGCAAATAGAAGTAACTTTTAAAAAGGTGACCTGCCTTTATAGAGTTTGTTTTTTCATGGTGGGGAGCATTAGGGTTTCTGTTTGTGCAGTTTGAGAGAAATTAGTAAGATGTTGTCAGAGGCTAACAGAGCACAAGGGGAATTTACAGCTGGTGGTGCAGGAAACTTGAACTATAGGTCCCTAAGTTTTCAGTACATCCCTAGTTTAGGCTTCCAAAAGCTTCCATTCTTTACAGTCCCTTATTCACTGAAAAATTTAAAGTATAAAATATTTGATACACCCCCTCAATTCACAGGAAAATGGATCTGAGGCCTAGCCCATCAGACTAGCTTTAAGACAATACTGTATTGCAAGCCTACGTGCCTCTGAAGAGCTGGTCTTTGGGGTGCTGCTGTTTTCTCAGTTCTGACACAATGCCAAGAAAGCTTTTTAAATTAAATGTTTATTGAGCTTGTACAACAGGTACACAGCAGTTGCAAATGTAATGTGGTATGCCAAGCAATCTTGGCTCTATTTGGTAATATTTGCTCCGTCTAATTTTTTTTGAACAGAGCCAAAACAGAGGCAAAAACAAATTAGTCTTATAATTATGAGGCGAGTTGCATCAAATATTTTGGCTGGCCGTGAAAGGTGTTTTGATTTCCCTCCTTAATTCCAATTCAATGCCATAGATTTCCTTTTTTAAATTCAGAAGGATGATTATGGTTATGAGGCATCAGGCATAAGCCTGCATTTTATTAATGTTTGATCAGGACTTGTATATTAAAGAGAGAGCCTAAAAGATTTTCAAAAGTTTCATGCCAGGCAAGAAGGCTAGCTGCTTAAGAAAACACTGGCAATGTTTTTCCTAGACAAGGGGCCCCTTGATTGATAGCAGAAAGCAATTCTCAAAGTCGTAAAAGCTGAAATTACAGACTGAGTAAGGCACTGACCCTACATGTTATAGAAGATAAAAAAGGCAGAGATAAACATAATTAATAGTTGGTAAATAGAAAAATAATGCCAATGTGCCTCCCAGTAAAATGAGCCAGATCTTCTAAGGTTAAAAAGGCCAAGACCAAATGGAGAAGCATCTAGCTGGGAAGTCTTTTTTCTTTCTTAAACTGAGAGAGTTTCAATAAATGTTGGGAAGAGCTAATGGAAACAAAGCAGCTGGCTGAAGCAGCTGGCTGAAGGGGGGGGAATGTAAACTAAAGAGGTTTCTTCTGAAACTGTTTTAAACTGAGTTCTTTTTTCTTTCTCTCTCTACTTTAAAAAGGCCTTATTCCTTTTAAGAGGCTATCTGTGTTGTGTATTAAATATATTGGCTTAAATGTAATTATGCAAAGGATTTAGAAATGCTAGATTCTTATTTCATATAGTTGTAAAGAGTTGTATTTATCCTGGAATTAAGTCAGACACCAGCCCAGCCCTCTTGCTAGACAAAGAGACGCCATCTGGGCTGTCCTGATATATGGCTGTCAGACATTTGTTTGGAAACCTTCAAATGAAGGATATCTTTCAATGTTGATGTGAAACTCAAGATCCTTGACATATGTTTAAGATAAAAATTTAAGATTAACCATTTGTTTTAGAAGGCAATAGGGCAGGGAGGGTAAGAGGTGAGCTGGTAATTAAGATTCCTTGTTGAGACACATGTAAGATATATTACTACTTATTTGTCATTTATAGATGTAACAATATATAGCTCTTTGTGTTCCTTATAAGGACAGGAGGATATGGGTGTATCTTTTAGGATTGGATATAGCAATCAGCCAATAGGAAATCCAACTAGGCTGATTGGACAGAGGCAGCCACAGGAGGAGCAAAGGGGGCTGGATTAAGGGAATATAAGGGCTGGCCATAATGGCAGGAGCCAGGCCAGAGCTTGGTAACCATATACCACTGTGCCTCTCATTTATTTGTCTGACAAATAAATAATTATTTTAATTTCTCTATTGCTGCGTTGAATATTTCATTCCAGCTAAGCGTTAACCACAAGCAGGGTGCTACAGTTACACTTGCTTTCTTGAGAATAATATTGCCTGTACTATCAAGATTTAAGTGTACTGACAGGAGTAGCGTCCCTAGTTTTTTGTGACTAGAGAATGTAGCTGAAATAGCTAGTGTGCTCCACCCTATGAATCTTGCAAAATAGGCTTCCAGTTACATATTTCACCTTGCATTTTCTAGAATAATGGTTGTGAAGAAGCAAAGAGACTTTGCTGGAAGTGTAAACGGGTAGATGAATCTTTTTTTCATCTGTGGTGGGCTTGCAAGAAAGTGAGGGTATTTTATACATTTTTTTTATCTCGCATGTATCATTTCCCAAAAGGAGCATATCAAAAAAGCCCAAAGGGTTTCTGTTAGGGATTATAGGGGCAGAAATCCCCCCTCCCCCAAAAATGTAAAAGTTATTTATGTATGTAATAACAGCAGCTAGGATTTTATATGTGCAAAAATGAAAGGAAGAAGTTTCCACCAAAGTAGATTGGATAAGTAAGATAATGGACTCTGCAGGACTGGCAAAATTAACAGCAAAATTAAGAGACTCTAATGATGAGTGTCTTATGGAAGAATGGATGACTTTGGGGGGACTATTTGAAGAAATATTATAGTATGATAAACTCGTGAGCAGGATTTGAGGTATGAGGGACAGAAGTAATTAGATTATAATATTTTGGTTATGATTTGATAGAAAATGGGGTGCAGCAGAAGGAGAAAAACAACTCCATGGGAAAAGGGGTGGAAAGTTGACAAAAATAAGAGAAAAGATGACACTGGGTTATGACTGTATAAAAAATGTTGACGTTTAATAAAATATAATTGAAAAAAGAGACTTTTACGGAAGGCAATTGAAGATTTGGGCATGAATATTGGGTGCGGTTTCTGAATGGATGCTTGGGTGCCATTTCATAAAAAGAGGGGGGGTGGAAATTTGGAGCAGAAGGGTCAGATTCATCGCATGTTTCGGAGCATATTTCTGCTCTTGGACAACTTTGAGACTAAATTCCAAAAGAAGACATTGCACACAGAAATAATTTTATACTTTTTTCAATGTAAAGCAAAGAGATCAACATATGACATTTTCTGTCTGCCAACTGTTCCAGAAGAAGGGGTCCGTCCCCAAATGAAGGTTTTTGGCAGGATTTTGATTTGCAACCTAGGGTAGGGGAGGAAGTGGACTGGCCCAGGGCTGGAAAGAGGAAGGAGATCTCCAGTATGCCAGCAAGTAAGCAGATGTGTTCCTAGAGTGGTGTCTTGAAGCCCTGTGTGCAGACAGGGACTGCTTTGGAACTGGAGTGTAAATTTGGAGCCTCTGATCCACAACCGGAGGAGATGCCAAAGAGGGTCCAAAGGGCTCCAAAAAGACGGAACCTGTGTTTTGAGCCTCCAAGTAGCTTGTTGATCTCATTGAATTGAGAACGTTGTGAATCCC
Organism: Podarcis bocagei; assembly: GCF_964188305.1. Lineage (NCBI taxonomy): Eukaryota > Metazoa > Chordata > Lepidosauria > Squamata > Lacertidae > Podarcis > Podarcis bocagei. The sequence continues at coordinate 60,786,996 of NC_138135.1, read as the reverse complement.
CAGCCCAGTGATGGATTTACGTATAAGCTAAGCAAGCTATAGCTTAGGGCCCCACTCTCTTGGGGGGCGCCCAAAAAAATTAAAGGTAAAAAAACCCCTGGATGTACATTTCCAAAATATAACATAAAAAACAAATTAGATAAAACCTACATACAGCAAAAAGGGACGCGGGTGGTGCTGTGGGTTAAACCACAGAGCCTAGGACTTGCCAATCAGAAGGTTGGCGGTTCGAATCCCCGTGACGGGGTGAGCTCCCGTTGCTCGGTCCCTGCTCCTGCTAACCTAGCAATTCGAAAGCACATCAAAGTGCAAGTAGATAAATAGGTACCGCTCCGGCGGGAAGTTAAACGGCGTTTCCGTGCACTGCTCTGGTTCGCCAGAAGTGGCTTAGTCATGCTGGCCACATGACCTGGAAGTTGTTCGCCGGCTCCCTCGGCCAATAAAGCGAGATGAGCTCCGCAACCCCAGAGTCAGTCATGACTGGACCTAATGGTCAGCGGTCCCTTTACCTTTACCTTACATACAGCAACAGTGGCAAATGGCTTTAGATACCCATTAGGTCCGTAAATTACCATATAGCATATATTCAGCACAAAAGAACAGCGACCATTTGTTGTTGACAAAGGACAGCTGGACATATAAAGGGCCCCATTACCTTCAGTAGCTTAGGGCCTCATCAAACCTAAATCCGGCCCTGCCGCAGTCGTGCACTGTTCTGAGATTGGAGTGGCATTCCACAATATTTCAGCATCGCCATGGTTTGTGCAGAGGATTCAGAAACAAAAGTTAACATTCTTCTTCTAAATCCTTTCACGTCGAAGCTAAAGGGCAGGTACATACCTGTTTTGTGTATCAAACGCATGTCTTGGTGGAAGGAGAGTAGAAGGGGCAGGATTCTAAAGTTGGCTCGTGACAGCATAGTTCTAAGATTCAGCTTCCTAACATGAATGCGGCCGTTAAGCGTTGGCCAAAGTGAGATGTTTGGCAAGTAACCTGCAGAATTTGGCACAGATCCACTAACTCTGACTATAGTGAAAGGGGATATAATCCAGTTTTGTTACATATTTTGAAATCAGTGGACCGTAGCAGTTTAGCTGGATCAACTTAAATGGGAGAGATTCTAAAACTTTGGTTGGATCATGCCCGATAGCAATAATAATAATAATAATAATAATAATAATAATAATAATAATAATAATAATAATTTATACCCCTCCCATCTGGCTGGGTTTCCCTGCACTCTGGGTGGCTTCCAACAAAAGATTCAAAATACATTAAAACATCAGTCATTAAAAACTTCTCTAAACACGGCTGCCTTCAGATGTCTTCTAAAAGTCAGGTAGTTGTTTATTTCCTTGACATCTGATGAGAGGGCGTTCCACAGGCCGAGTGCCACTACCAAGAAGGCCCTCTGCCTGGTTCCCTGTAACTTTGCTTCTTGTAGTGAGGGAACCGCCAGAAGGCCCTCGGTGCTGGACCTCAGTGTCTGGGCTGAACAATGGGGTGGAGATGCTCCTTCAGGTATTCTGGGCCGAGGCTGTTTAGGGCTTTAAAGGTCAGCACCAAGACTTTGAATTGTGCTTGGAAACATACTGGGAGCCAATGTAGGTCTTTCAGGACCGGTGTTATATGGTCTCGGCAGCCGCTCCCAGTCACCAGTCTAGCTGCCGCATTCTGGATTAGTTGCAGTTTCCGGGCCACCTTCAAAGGTAGCCCCACGTAGAGCGCATTGCAGTAGTCCAAGCAGGAGATAACCAGAGCATGCACCACTCTGGCGAGGCAGTCCGTGGGCAGGTAGGGCCTCAGCCTGTGTACCAGATGGAGCTGGTAGACGCCTGCAAAGTCATGAAAAGTAAAGTAAGTTCATCATTTTTGGTCCGAGTTGGGCAGCTTACATGGAGGTTATTCAGTTTTATTTTAACAGCCACCTTGTGAGGTAGGTATATCTAAGTGGAAAGATACCAGTGAAGCTGAGTTTGCTGGTTTGTGTGAGGGCTTTTCATTTCTTATTAGTGAAGAGGGAGGAGGAAGATAGCAAACAAAGCAGGGAACATGATGCCTGCAAATTATTCGCAAAGTGTCTTAATTTTTTTAAAAGTTTTTATTTATACTTTTCAAATTTATACATTTCATTAATTTTAATTTTTGTTTTAACATTTCAAAGTTTGATTTCCTTCCCCCTCTTTCTGCGGTTCCTTAAATTTACTTTTTAATATCCTCTGCATATCCAAATTCATTTAATTTGCTCATTTAATTATCTACTTTAAATATAAACTCTTATGAAACTGCAGGTGATTACAATAATCCTGCCAATGTTTTTATCTGTTTGCAATTTATCCGTAAATATTCAGCAAACCATTTCCATTCTTTTACAAAAAGTTTGTTCTCTCGATTTCTTATTCTTCCAGTGTGTTTTGTCATTTCTGCATATTCCATAAGTTTTCGTATCCATTCTTCCTTTGTTGGGACTTCTGCTTCTTTCCATTTTGGGGCGAGTAGCATTCTTGCTGCTGTAGTAGCATACGTAAAAAAATTTCTATACAATTTAGGTAGTTCTGTCCCTGTAATTCACAAAGTATCAGTTCAGCTGAGCTACCCCTTGGGAAGCTCTCAAGTCTCCACCTTTTGTTCACCAGTATATTGCCTTGCTGAAACACTTACCACAATGTTATTGTTCCCCCCCAACTTTATTACCTGGGTTATGAAGGTGCCCTAAAGACGTTAAAGCAAATATTATGGGATAATACACACAGTGACTTGCGATCTCGATCACACGCAGTCTGTAGTCCACTGGCAGTAGGAGTACAATATGGGCATGTCTTTAAGTTAACACCTTACATTAAAAACCTGACAGTACCAACTTATTGAAGGTTATTCACCAAAGCCAGACTAAACGTCTTTCTTTCTGCAGTGTTGGGTTCCCTACCAGGACAGACTTTGCTCGTGTGCTCAAGACATCAATTCTATAAAACATATTTTGCTGCACTGTACAAAATATGAGCAAGCAAGGGCTGAACTGATATTACCCTTGCTGGTACCTTTCCCGGGAAAATCAGAGGCTCACTATGTCAGGTTCCTATTGGAAGACCGTACAAACACTAGAACATTAGCAGTGGTGAAGTTTTTATTGGTGGTTGCAAGAACCAATGATCCCTATCTTTAAGTCTGAACAAAATGCTTATTTAACCTGGAAGTAGGCTGTCTGAATTGTGCATTGCTTTGTAACGATTTGTTGGATCTCTGGACTGAAATAAAGATTGATTGATTATTGCAGTTCTACACATATGTATACAGAAGTCCCATTGATTTTGGGAGGCTTAATCTCAGGTAAGTGTGTTTAGGACCTATGACAGATTTGTTTACAGATATTATGTTTGGTGTGACATTTTGAATCTGGCTCATAGCTCATTCTCTGAACTAGCACGCTAGACTAGCGCCAATCAAATAATGTGTCGGCTTGATCTGCTCATATGGTGAATGAATGGCATGATGCTTTAATTGAAGACAGGGTGGGGGAAAGTAAATTGCTTTGCTTTAGGCAAATCATGGCAATTATCTGTCTTGCTGCTTGATGCTCAGTTGACTGCTCAGCTGGTGTCTACCATCTCTTCAACCCTTCATTAATTTTTGAATTACAGATTCAAAGGCCTCATGGCAGGAGACCAAGAGTTGCTTCTCAACATCATGAGATGGCTATGCAGCTACCCTTTTTTGGGATCTAAAATATGCATTAGGTCTTCAAAAATTAATATTGTCAGATACAGTAGCCTTGGTATGTCTTGCAATGGCAACAGCTTCACTCGTTTGCATCTGCATTCTTCTCCTTAAAGGAAATTTGATTCTGGTCGTGTACATAAACACATTGTGAAATGAGTTCAGAATCTGACATTTTTGCAAGGTGACAGAAGCCCATGGAACATCAAATCAAGAAAAGAACTGCTGTCTAATTCCTCAGCGTTGCTTTGCTTAAAGGTTGCAATTCAGCCTTTGCTGATCTGAAAGGTTGCACCCCAATGGAAATAGATTTGTAGCTCCAGGTTGGTCAGACATAACTATCATTGCATGGAAGGTGAAAGGTTTTCAAGTCCCTTGAAACCTGTTTTTTTCCTTTTGGAGGGAGATGGAATGGTCTCCCCAGGGAGCCTCGCCTAGCACATATATTTAGGCACCAGGCACTATAAAAACACAAAAATGCATACCATAAGGACAAACAAAAAGGAATGATTTTGCCTGGTGTGTGTGGTTTTGTTTTTGTTTGTTCTTGTGGTATGCATTTTTGTGTTTTTATATTGCAAATCACCCTGTGTCTTCAGTAGAAGGGTGGTATAGAAATTTAATAATAATTTTAAAAACCCAATATGTACAAATCTAGAAAACATGTAAATATCAGGATGAAATAGCTGCTTACAAGGTCTGCTGTTTTAATATTGATGCATCTTATTGCCAAACATCAGTAACCAGTCTTGAAAATACATTTGATACATATGGAAATAATGCAGACCACAGCTCCCAAAAGTGTGCCATGCAGCCCAATCCTGCATATGTTTACTTGGGAGTAAGCTCAATTGAATTGAGTAGAGCTTACTCCTAGGTAATGTTGCAGTGAGGCCCATCAGGATCAGTGTGACAGTTGAATAAATTTATAAGTTCAGATTGTGAGACGGTGATCCTAAGCACTCCACCTGGAAGCAATTCTGATTAAAAACAGAAGAGCTTGCAAGAACTGGCTCCTCAGACTAGGGACTCAAATACATTTGTAAAGAAAAAGTGCTTTATATGTGTTATGACACTGTGACACCAGATGGCACTGTGGAGTCCCGACTTTAGTCACCATGATTTCCCTTTATGAAGTTTAAAGGTAAAGGGATCCCTGATCATTAGGTCCAGTCGTGGCTGACTCTGGGGTTGCGGCGCTCATCTCACTTTATTGGCCGAGGGAGCCGGCATACAGCTTCCGGGTCATGTGGCCAGCATGACTAAGCCACTTCTGGTGACCCAGAGCAGTGCACGGAAACGCCGTTTACCTTCCCGCCGGAGCGGTACCTATTTATCTACTTGCACTTTGATGTGCTTTAAAACTGCTAGGTTGGCAGGAGTTGGGACCAAGCAACGGGAGCTCACCCCGTCACGGGGATTCGAACCGCCAACCTTCTGATTGGCAAGTCCTAGGCTCTGTGGTTTAACCCACAGCACCACCCGTGTCCCTTATGAACAACACATTTAACTGAAATGCTTCTTTGAAACGTCTAATCCAGCGCAAGTGAAGAATGATTTGTTTGGCATGATTTGGGTGCAACTTAAGAAAGCAAAATGTCACTTAGAGAAGGATCGGAACTATTTTCCTTGAAGCTTGAATTTGTTTTATTCTGGATTGTTTTGTTAGATGTTTTAATTTGCTGTAAACCGCTTTGAGAATTTTTTCTTTAAAACATAAATTGGTTTAGAAATGAAATGAAAAATAACTGCCATTGCAAAAATAAAAGCCACCTAAACATTCTGTTGTGGCCACCGTAACCTGGGTTTAAGCTTCCATTTGGTGATTAGCTTATATATCTAAGCTTCTAACACTGCTTAAAGTATTTTTATACCGCCTTAACAGTTATTACTTCCCACAAAGAATTCTGGGAACTGTAGTTTGTTAAAGATGCTGAGAGCTGGTAGAAAACATTAAGCTGAGGTGGTTCTTTTTCACTATTGAAAAGTCTGGGTTCAGCTCCAGTGGTTATTCATAGTACTTCCATCTACAATTGCGATACACCTGCCCTCAAATTACTCTTGGGAAATTCTAAAATAATTAGCTAGCTTATCTAGCCTTTTTCCAAAGTGTGGATTAAAAGGCATTAATACCACGAACCGCCTCTGCCAAATTTTAGCTTTATGGTAGATTGGACTCAGTTGCTTGCAAATTTTTAGATACCCTTTGTGCTTAAATGGTTAGCTTTTGGAAACTTTTACATCTGGAATATAAATGTTCTGTGTCCTTTTTTAAAAAACATTGATAGGACTGCTGGGCAGTTCCAAGTATTTTGAACACTGTATTTATAGCTGCTTCTCCCCTGTTGAAAGAGATTGAAATGTTTGCTTTAAGCAATTAGGTTTTCAAGCAAATACATATCAATGTATTTAATTTAGACAGCTGTTGTGCCAAGTTCTCATACTCTAATATGCAATTCTTGCAAGTAAATATTGATGTGGTAATGTCAAGGGGGAGAGAGAGGGGTGGTTGGGTATCCAACGCAATACAGATTAGAAGCAACAGCAGAACTGAGGTCTGGCACTAAATGTCTGTTGTAAGATGCAATAGGAATAAGGCTGCCATTCGTCCAGAATTTCCTGGACACAGTTGGAATTCATTCGTCGAAAATTGCATCTGGTGGAATTTTCGGAAACTGGTTAAAGTGCCCAGGAAAACCCTGACGTATGGCAGCCCATATCGGAAGTGTTGATTTTTTTGGTGAATTTCTGGGGGGCGGGGGTGGGAAAGCTTAACAGCTTTGGCCCAAAACCAAACAGCACAACTTTATGGTCCAGATTTCCACTTCTTGAAATACGGCAACCCTAAATAGGAAGTGAAAACCACCTTCAGGACATATGCCAAGGACATACAAAACTTGGAGAAAGGTAAAATTATGTAGGCCCCTAGTTGCTAGGGCTTATTGACCAATAATAGAATTTTGGGTGAAGAGTTAATTCATCAAAGGAGATGGGACAGATTAATAACAAATGAATTTAAATGACCTTGGGATAAATCCCCTTTTGCTTAGTGGGAGAATGTATAGGATGGGTTGCCAGTAAATAAAGGAAATCTACAACACTGGTATTTATTTTTTTGGAAGGGATGGTTGTTCGGGCAAGCATTGATCAGTGCAGGGTTAGTTGTCATCCCTGTTTTGGCTCGGAGGTATCTACATACAGTAGAGAAGGCACACTAAATCTTCTAGATCCCGTCTGCTTAAGTGGCATGGTTGGGAATGGGCCATAAGAAATCACAGAGAACAGAGAAAAACTGGCTTTCATGTGCTTCACATGAAATACCGTATGTATTGCAAGGTTGGACACCATATGCACAATCCGAGTTGTTGCTGTTTAGTCGTTTAGTCGTGTCCGACTCTTCGTGACCCCATGGACCAGAGCATGCCAGGCACTTCTGTCATCCACTGCCTCCCGCAGTTTGGTCAAACTCATGCTGGTAGCTTCGAGAACACTGTCCAACCATCTCGTCCTCTGTCATCCCCTTCTCCTTGTGCCCTCCATCTTTCCCAACAGCAGGGTCTTTTCCAGGGAGTCTTCTCTTCTCGTGAGGTGGCCAAAGTATTGGAGCCTCAGCTTCAGGATCTGTCCTTCCAGTGAGCACTCAGGGCTGATTTCCTTCAGAATGGATAGGTTTGATCTTCTTGCAGTCCATGGGACTCTCAAGAGTCTCCTCCAGCACCGTAATTCAAAAGCATCAATTCTTCGACGATCAGCCTTCTTTATGCTCCAGCTTTCGCTTCCATACATCACAATCCATATAATCCGAGTAACAACAACAACAACAACAACAACAACAACAACAACAATAATAATAATAATAATAATTTATTTATACCCCACCCATCTGGCTGGGCTTCCCCAGCCACTTTGGGCAGCTTCCAACAAAATATTAAAATACTGTAATACATCAAACATTAAAGGCTTCCCTAAACAGGACTGCCTTCAGATGTCTTCTAAAAGTGATTAAAATATACCAAGATGGAATATAAACTTTGGCTTATTTTAAAACAGGTATTTCTGTTGAAATGTGTGGATTGGTAATTTCCCGGATGGTTTTGACCGTATAAAAATTAGCACGGTAGAGTTTCTCTTTCAGTCAATGTTACTTTTCCTAAGCTCAAACAAGCCTTTACAGCAATCTGTCTTCTGACTATGCTGTGATAATCAGATTCCTATGTAGAGATCTTTGTGGAACTGATGAGATAGTAGATTGTGCTACTACATTACATCTTATTTTGTCCTTTGTACATGCAACCCTGTTTTAAGTTTCTAAATACCAACTTCTCTTAGTGCTTGAAGGTATGCCTTGCTGGAAACGGGAACATTGTGTTGTGTCTGTGAAATGTTGTATCGGGAAGCTTTTGTCTGCTTAGGGAGCTGCTTAAATGATTCACGTAATTAACCTGTTATCAGATATTGCTCATGATTGACAGTACAGTTTTTACTGTGATAATATAATTGGCTTCTTCACAAGTGGCCTTAAAAGAAACAACCTAAAAAAACATGTGTGACTAAGTGCCAAACCTCAGTATAAAATATGTCTATGCTAAAGTATAATTTAAAAATTTGGGGTAAGGCTTTATTCCTCCAAATTGCTTCCAATAAAGGTAAAGGGACCCCGACTCCTTAAGTCCAGTCGTGAACGACTCTGGGGTTGTGGCGCTCATCTCGCTTTACTGGCTGAGGGAGCCAGCATTTGTCTGCAGACAGTTTTTCTGGGTCATGTGGCCAGTGGGACTAAGCCGCTTCTGGCAAACAAGAGCAGTGCACGGAAACGCCGTTTACCTTCCTGCCGGAGCGGTACCTATTTATCTACTTGCACTTTGATGTGCTTTCGAACTGCTAGGTTGGCAGGAGCTGGGACCGAACAACGGGAGCTCACCCCATTGCGGGGATTTGAACCGCCGACCTTCTGACCGGCAAGCCCTAGGCTCTGTAGTTTAGACCACAGCGCCACCCACGTTGGCTTGTGTTAAATCTAGAGGAAGTCCTAAGACCGAAACGATGCCAGTTGGACGTTGCCATCCCTGTACCACAGACTAAGGAGTGCTCAGTCAGCGGTAGCTAGTGCCCATTGTGACTTGGAGGGCAGAAGGAAGGGGACTCAGAGGGGTAGGTGAAGCCAGAACCAATGAGAGGCAGGGCCAAGTAATTCCAGCTTTGTCCCCACTCCCTTCCTTACTGGGTTCTGCAAGGGCAACACTGAAACTGTGGAGGAAGCTGACAGGCACCCTCTGGACTGGTTTTAAATAAGAAGGCTGGCTGAGGGCAGACTGAGGTTGGTGGGGCAGTGCCCCATTTGCTGAAATGGACCAACCTCCAGAGGCTCAGTTCTGCTCAGTATCTGCTGCTGTATGTGGGAGCCTCAGATATATCAGCTAGGCACCAAGTGGCTCCTTAAACCAAGGTTGCAGTCACCAAAACAGAATGTCTAGCTGCCATTTTGGGGCAGGACCTTATTTTTCCAATGATGGATGGACTATGATTGATTCTCAGTTAAACATCTGGCTAGTTCCAATAACAACCTTGAGCTAAGTAAAGAACTTTGAGGACTTAAAGAAGAAAAGTCACTTGCTCAAGGGACGGTCCACATATATATATATTGGCCTACTCAGACTTCTTTTTCTTAATGGCGACTGCTCCTGCTCAGGCTGCACAGAAAAAGCATTGTGGTTCCTGAAATTCATTCTGATTGCGCAGATAAGCTATAACTGATAGAATTCTACAGGATGCGGTATGAGTGTGAGGAAGCAGTCCAAGACCAAAGATCTCCACAAGGTGGAGATTGTCAAGAGCTGTCCTACTCTCGAGTAGGACCCTGGCAGAGACACATGCCCAACTGGCATGTTCTCTCCCTCCTGGTTGATTATTTGGGAGCTTCAAAAGCTTTCTCCTGCCCGAACATCACAGTAACTGATGCCAACAGATGACTGATGCCACAGCTTTCTTCTGCCCGAACATCACAGTGACTGATGCCATCAGCACACTCACGGATCTGCAGAGTTTGCGCAGTTCACGTAACAGAACTCAGTAGCTCAGCATTTTGCTAATTTATGTTTATTTACATACAATACACTCGGAGCATTCTGACTTCGCTCCTTCCTCTTTCTCATCAGACAGAAAGAGAAAGAACAAAGGACAATAGTCCCATTTCCCAGAACACAGTAACACAAACATCCTGTCTCCATTACTTCCCACTCTGTGGAGTCAAAACATACACCGTCATGTGATAGACAACAATCCCATGACTGCAATCACAGAGCAGGAATCTTAACAGAGATGTCAGGCACTATCCTGGCACCCAGGTATCATTACTTGGTTGCAAGTGGCCAATAGCCAGGTGCAAAATGCGCCTGGCTGATTTTGAACACTGTGTGGGAGAGACAACAAGGATGATATTCCGGGCTTCCAAAAATAGCTCACTGATTCCTTCACCCACCTTACTTACTTACCATGTGTTTTAAAGTGGAATATTCCTTTCTTATACAGTGGACGCTCGGGTTGCAAACGTGATCCATGCGGGAGGCATGTTCGCAACCCACAGCGTTCACGACCTGCATGTCTGCGCATGTGCAGGTCGTGATTTGGTGCGCATGCGCAAAGCACAATTTAGTGCTTCTGCACATGCGCAAGTGCCAAAACCCAGAAGTAACTGTTCCGGTACTTCCGGGTTCAGTGCGGTGCACAACCTGAAGTGTCTGTAACCTGAGTTATGACTGTACTCACCTCTTGTATCCAAAAAACTAGGCGCATGGGGTAGTATGTCTAACATAGCCTCATAAGAACTAACCATAGCTAAAGTTTACCAGTGCTGTAGCTCCCAAGTTGTAACAAATAACATATGTGTATTCTTACTTTGTACAAAATATGGAGAACTTTGAGAGCAGCCTTTGGTTTACTTCTCTCTCCTGCAAGTAGCTACCTTTGTGTAAGTAGCTGGGCCTACATTTGTACACGAGGGGTGGCGCTGTGGGTTAAACCATAGAGCCTAGGACTTGCCGATCAGAAGGTTGGCGGTTCGAATCCCCGCGACAGGGTGAGCTCCGGTTGCTTGGTCCCTGCTCCTGCCAACCTAGCAGTTCGAAAGCACGTCAAAGTGCAAGTAGATAAATAGGTACCGCTCCAGCGGGAAGGTAAACGGCGTTTCCATGGGATGCTCTGCTTCGCCAGAAGTGGCTTAGTCATGCTGGCCACATGACCCGGAAGCTGTATGCTGGCTCCCTTGGTCAATAAAGCAAGATGAGCGCCGCAACCCCAGAGTCGTCCACGACTGGACCTAATGGTCAGGGGTCCCTTTACCTTTACCTTTATACCCTGCTTGCATAACCAATCCAGGCAGCCTCGAGAAGTATTAAACAAATCAGACTTAATGGTTATGGCTCTGGACTGTTTCCAGGCAATGTTCTCAAGATCACATACCATATGCACATTTTGAACAATTTCACTACACAGTTAATAGTTTGGTATTTTGTTTTCCTTAGGCAGTTCCTCAGTGGGTCGTGAGAGAGGAATCTCTGTCATGTAATTAGGAGTAGCAACATCTGTGTTTTTTGAAGTACACATCTGGGTCGTCTTTTAGGTTTTACGGATGAGGAAAGTTCAGATTGTGCGTCCCCTTTCCCTACAAATGTTCCCATCTGGACGGATTGGGTTTCTTGCTGCCATGGTGGTCTTAGAGGCACAAGGGTAGAATTTATGACCCAATCTTGGCCGTGATAAATAATATAATTTGGCTGGACCTGGGAAGAATGGCAGTGGTTGTCAGGACCCCTACACTGACCAGCAGCCTAGACTCTGGCTCAGATGAGGAAGCGTTGTTCTGGAAGCAGTTCTAAATGTCATGAAATTCTACTCAATATTGATTCAGAGTAGAACTCCGATGTATGGTTAGCAGAGTGAAAACTTAAACACGTTGCAGGATTCCCCAAAAATAGATCAGAGGCAATTAATATTTCATCTAGCAGAACTTTACTGCTACTGAAGGCAAATGAGCACGATGGTCACAAATCCAATATATTCAGGATTGGCACTGGCCATAAGAAATCCAGTTGCAGCAGACTTAAACTTACAATAACTTATAATATGTCTAAACCTTAATATTAAGCATCTTGTGTACAGAGCACCATGCCGGAAGGAAAAGAGACAGAGAGAGTGAAACCCAGGCTCCCTCTGGCTTTACTTTTATTGTCAGCATGACCTTGAGTGAAAGAGATAAGAGAACCAGTTTAAGCCAGCTGTACAAAGCTTCTCTGAAGGTATAACCCAAACATCATGAACCTCCTGCTTGTTTCTTTCACACAGAGAAGCTTCCAGAACCCTCTTGAATTAATTAGAATAGGACAGATCTCTACACATCAGATCAATACTTTCTGTACTGTGCTAAGAAATTCAAACTGACACTAAAAGCAGTGGTTCTAGAAGCAGAGATGATGGCAAGCAACCTGTGCTGGTCCCGGGGGGGGGGGGGAGGTACTAATACCGTATCCGAAGTTCAGTCCAGAGTCACTAGCAGGGTAGACGATCACTAGATGAGGCGCGAGGTCCGAAACAGGGAGCCGGGCGGGGGAGCAGGAATGCTGGTAGGGCAGCAGCAGGAAGCCAGGCGGGTAACAGGAACACTGGTAGAGCAGAAGCAGGGAGCCAGGCGGGGAACAGGAACACTGGTGGGTCAGGAGCAGGAAGCCGGGCGAGGAACAGGCACACCGGGAGTGCAGATCTAGGTCTGGGTAAAGCAGGTACTCCACAACGACGTTGCTCCCGCAACCTGGGACCGGGCTGCCTGACCTTTATCTTCTTCTAAGGCCGGGGGCGGTCCCGGCCCCCAGGAGCCCCGCCTCTTCTGGCCTTAAGGCGAGCACTCCTCCTGGGAGAGACCAGTTCCCTTCGCCTCTCTGCCCTAAGCCTCTGCAGTTCAGGAGAGGCCGAAGGGTTACTGGGCCCAGGGGGAGGCTCACCTGTAGCCACTGAGTCTTCCAGCACCTCTGGGGCCAGAATGGTCTCACCTGGTGCCTGCCCCTGAGGATCTGGCACAGGTGCAGGCTCCTCAGCATCTAGGCCTTGCCCCAGTTCAGCCGGCCCTGGAGGCGGGGACTCCTGTGCCGGCTGGGATTCCTCCGGTTCACTCTCAGACTCGGAATCCCAGGCCATCACACAACCCAAGTCCCAGTACTGTAGCTAGACCTGAACTAGAGTCCAGTTGGATTGGGACCCTTGATCCAAGGACCCTCAGATCAGGACTTCAGTAGTCCATCTCATCAAGAGCTTGCATCTCTGAGGAACCATCTCACACCCCCATGTTGACCTTATCAGTACAGGAAGCCAACCTCCAGGTGTCTTTGTTGAAGGAGTGCTCCCATGAGGGGGAAGAGCTTGGGAAATAGGACCTGGCCTTGGCAGCATAAAATACTTCAGTCCATTTTTAGGTCACATGATACATATGAAGCACATGGTTTCTCCTAATACATCCTGGGAACTGTAGTTTACACCTCACAGAGCTACCATTCCCAGCAGCTTTAGCAAACTACAGTAGAACACACATGGAGCTGTCCATGGTTCTGGAGCTATCCATGGTTCTGGAGCTGAGTGGCTGCCAGCCCCACCATGTTTACCTTGACAAGGGCAGGGCAGCAATGCTTGTTTACCCCTTTGTCGGCTCCTAGTGTGCCACTTAAGCCAATTAATATGCTCAGGGTTGAAGCATGGAATCTAGGAACGTAAGTAAGCTTGACTTCTCCATGAAAGGGGAATGGCATCCAGATAAATAGTGCATGCCCTTCAAACATGCTTTGCCCCATATGATGCTCCTTAAGATAGAAACAATAGGTTAGGACCTCCGATTAGGATAATAGAATTGTAGAGTTGGAAGGGACCAAAAGAGTCGTCTAGTCCAACCCTCTGAATGCAGGAATCTTTTGACCAAAGTGGGGCTTGAACCCACAATCCTGAGATTAACAGTCGCATGCTCTGCCAACTGAGCTATCTCAGGAATGATCTAGGTAGCCTTCCTTAGCATCCAAGTGATCAAGTGATCCAACTTTTTTTAACCTCATGTCATCCAATTTTCTTAATATTTTGTACACTTGTCGAATGGTCAAAACTAAGTTTAAATCTACAATTTTAATATTTTTAGCTCATCCCAACTTTGAGCTACGTGACTTTGAAATTTCAAAAAAAAAATAAAAATGCAACTGGCCAAACTTAAAATGAAACGTCATGTGCAACCAATGCTCTTGAAAAGCATTTGGTGTAAAGTATAGATAATGGAAGAATAAATGCTTTCAGACCCATTTCATGTGTAAGGTGTTTCCCCCCCCCCATAATTTTGATGTGTATTTTGTTCTAATGTTCATGAAATGAAGTAGATGAGGCAGATGAGGAGGAGAGAGAGGAGGTCAATGATCTGTGGTTAGGTTGGAACAATTGTGTCAATGCAAGGGTGTTTGATTAAAATTGTGTTCTGTTTTATGCATGAAGTGTGATGAGCACTTCTTGTACACAGTTTGTTTTATTCTCTTTTCAATGAAACCTCAAGGGAGGCATATAACGTGATGCCATATAGCTCTCCTTGCCTGTGAATTCTTCTTGTGTGCCATTGTTGTAGAATTCCCTTAAATAGTCGCTTGTTCACTGGAGTGGGGCTGGGGTGGGTGTTGTAGGAAGAAATATATATACATACATATGAATGTGCTGGAAACTGCAAATGCTACATCTAGTGGTGCTATATACTACTATGAGTCTAATCGGAAGTTAAATGTATTTATTTTCTCTTTTTAATTCTTTTCTTTATTAATTCCTTTCTTCCTTTTTCTTCTTCCTTTTTTAATTTCTATCTCTTCTCACTTTTTCCTTCTAGTCTCTTTTCTTTCTGATCTGCTAAGAAAGAGACAAAGTTAAATACATACGAAAAGTTGACTAATTCGAAGTGATGCTTTGTAGTTTGTTAACTGTTGTTAAAGATGGTCAACCGTAGCAAATAGTGAATTGATATATTAGTTATTGTTGATTTATTGTTATTGTAAAATAAAATTTATTTATTTATTTATTTATTTATTTTAAAAAGAAAGTGTGGGGGTTGGACAAATGATAACAGAGAAGTAATGAAAATCAGGTGTCGTGGCTACAAGAACGATGCCAGTTGGAATGGGAGCTTTTCATCCTTGCATATTGGGATGGGCAAGATCACAGGATTCCTTGACCTCTGAAGGGAGGGGTTATGAAAAACTAACTTAAGAAAACACAACCATCATTAGTCTACTGTTTTGTGATGTGCCTCTTATTTTAAAAAGCAGTCCTGGTGCTTTATTTATGGTGCACAACAACAACAACAACAACAACAACAACAACAACAACAACAACAACAACATTTTTATTTATACCCTGCCCATCTGACTAGGTTTCCCCAGCCACTCTAGGTGGCTTCCACCACATATAAAAATGATAAAATGTCAAACATTAAAGACTTCCTGATACAGGGCTGCCTTCAGATGTCTTCTAAAAGTTGTGTTGTTGCTTATCTCCTTGACATCTGATGGGAGGGCGTTCCGCAGGGCAGGCACCACTGCCAAGAAGGCCATCTGCCTGGTTCCCTGCAACCTCACTTCTCGCAGTGAGGGAACCTCCAGAAGGCCCTTGGTGCTGGACCTCAGTGTCCAGACTGAACAATGGGGGTGGAGACACTCCTTCAGCTATGCTGGGGCGAGACCATTTAGGATTTTAAAGCTCAGCACCAACATTTTGAATTGTGCTCGGAAATGTACTGGGACAATTTCTGGGTTTGTTTTTTGAGCCTAGTGACACATCTTCCTGTAAGTCATAAAGGTTTTCCAAAGGGAATGATAGCAGTGGCTGGGGAGAAGAAATAAGAGCTTAGCCGATCTAACATTTCATTCCTTTTTTAAAGGTCTTACTTGGGAGCAGGTTTTCCTTACAGCAAGCCACAAGAGAACCGGGTGACTTGTTTTGTTTAAGCGAGGAGCCAATAATTTTACTAAGTCATATGACTGCAATAAAAGTCAGACTGCATGCTGCCAATTAGGTTTTGCTGTACGCTTCGATTTGAGAAGAAGAAAATAAGGGGGGGGGAATCTCCCCACGATTTTTACATCTAGCAATAGGAACATTACAGTGATTACCTGCAGAGCCCGAGAAGGAGTAACCACGTAATGTGGGTTTGCATCCAGCCTCTCTGCACTTGAATAAATAGATGTCAGAATAAATAAATGACAAAATGTACGGCTCTACACAGTATGCACACATCTGTAATAAAGCCCATTGGTTGGGGGAACGGGGAGAAGCTAAGCAAGAATGTTAAAGAATGACTTCTTTTGTACAGTGTGTGTGTGTGTGTGTGTGTGTGTGTGTGTGTGTATACTGTATAATGTTTAGTAAGGAAGACGCCCTGGACACTTGCAAATATGAACCACTGTGCCCACATGCTCTTTGTATAGGCATCTGTTCCAGAAGTTTTGATATGGAATATTCCCTGGTGGTTCCTGAACAGCTTGTTATTTTTATCTCCTTCCGGTTACAGCAGGCAAGATCCATGTTTCTGATCACTTCACTGGTGGGTGGAGTGGATCCGACACTGGCCCTCCCTTGTACTGTGGATGGTTGAGTCCAGGCCGATCTCTCTAAGCACCAGTTTGCTTTCGACTTTAGAGCTTTACCCTTCCTCCATTTCCCCATTCCAAACTCCCTTTCTTCTCTGCTGTTTCATATTCTCTTCATAGGTTTAAAGAGTCATCATTGCCCCGCCAGCCAGTCTCCAAATCTATGGAGAGTGTCTTAATATACGTCCGTTGCGTTTTGTGTCATGAAATGTCTGAACTTTAGGGTCCTAAATGCCTGGCTTTTCCAAGGGAACAATTTAGTAGGATGAATATGTACAGTAGAAGTGACGTCCAGCGGATGGGCGTCAATTATACTGTTATTTAGATGGTGTTGATTTGCTGTGTAAATTAGGCACATATTTGTCTAGCATATTTGACTAGGGCGCATTCCCAGAGCACTTTCTCGTGAGCAGAGGACTTATTTTTAATCCAGTTTTTGAAAATGACCTTGATGTGTATCTCTGTGTTAGATGTCTCTCTTTATCTCCAAAGGATCTGAGTGGCTTATACAAACACACAACTCCTTTTTTTCCATTTCTAAAAAAGAGCAGAAAGAATAACAAAGTGAGTCAGCACCTTCATCCATTGCAGAGACTGAAGGTGGCTCCCCGAGTTGGACTACCATCAGAAGAAGGTGGGAGGGTTATATTCCTACCTGACATTTTCCTCTGGCCTTAGATGTTGATCTCTGGACTTGAAAGAGACCCAGAAATTTTCATCTGCCACTTTCTAATTCTGTATTCTTTGCCTGTCTTTCCAGTAGTCATCCTGTAGGTTCTTCTCTGCTCATTCACTTTTCCCTGTTCTTGGAACTGTCTTTTCTTCTTGCCTCAGTTCTTCTCTTTTTCTTCTTTAATATTCCTGTTTTCTTTTCTTGATAAAAAGTAAACTTTCATCAGCTTGTCATGATGACTGTCTACTTTTCGGAAAGTGTTGTGCTTCATTGGAACATAGAACATGAGCTTTCTACAATGATGTCTTCACTCTCCTAACTCCCATGCTTTTAGTTTATGTTGCATTTAGTTTGTTAAGACACACTGGATCAAAATATTGGTTGTATATACCCAGGAATGAAATATTGAGAAGGTGACAGAAAACTCACAGCATTGGCTGTTTGGGAACTCCTTCTGGAATAGTGCTAGGACGGGGAAAAAATTGGTATTGAATTTAATTTCCCTAGAACTGCCTCATAGCTGCTGCTTTTAAAATAAAAATGGTTGGAGGATAGACTTTTCCCCAGGACAGAGTGCTGCAAATGATTGCTATTCCAGGCTAAATGGGTACAGTTGGCGAGGAGACATTTCAGCTGTGTACACACTCCTGTTTTCTCTGCATCCAGTGTGTTCTCAGTAGCAAACATATGACATAAGCCACAATCCATCTCTATTGGGCCATTTGTTATTACCGTATTTTCCACCCCATAGGGCGCACTGCCCCATAGGATGCACCTAGGTTTTTTTGGGGGGGGAAATAAAGAAAAAAAATCCCCCCCCAGGCACAGAGCTGGTGCGGGGGAAGCCCGAGCTTCGCCTGACCCCAGCCCCCAGGGCTGCGCAGAGGTGCGTGAAGCCCAGGGCTGCAGGCAGCTCTGCGCAGCCCTCTGGAGCCCGGCGCGACTTCGCACCGGGCTCCGGAGGGCTGCGCAGAGCTTCCTGAAGCCTCCAGGCTTCAGTGAAAGCCTACATTGCCCCATAGGACGCACACACATTTCCCCTCCATTTTTGGAGGGGGGAAAGTGTGTCATATAGGGCGAAAAATACGGTATATACTGTGTTTTGATTGAAACATTCCAACCCCCCCCCCCAAACGCATAACACACACACAATTCAGCTTTGGTCTGAACTGAGAAAAATAATGGCCTAGGTGCATTTTAAGCAGATACTGTGGATATAGACTTACTTGCACTCATCTGCCTTCCTATTGCCCAGTCACCCAGTGGTGGTGGTGTTGTTGTTGCTGCTGGTTAGTTGTTTAGTCGTGTCCGACTCTTCGTGACCCCATGGACCAGAGCATGCCATGCACTCCTGTCTTCCACTGCCTCCCGCAGTTTGGTCAGACTCATGTTGTTAGCTTCGAGAACACTATCCAACCATCTCGTCCTCTGTCGTCCCCTTCTCCTTGTGCCCTCAATCTTTCCCAGCATCAGGGACTTTCCCAGGGAGTCTTCTCTTCTCATGAGGTGGTCAAAGTACTGGAGCCTCAGCTTCAGGATCTGTCCTTCCAGTGAGCACTCAGGGCTGATTTCCTTAAGAATGGATAGGTTTGATCTTCTTGCAGTCCATGGGACTCTCAAGAGTCTCCTCCAGCACCATAATTCAAAAGCATCAATTCTTTGGTGATCAGCCTTCTTTATGGTCCAGCTTTCACTTCCATACATCACTACTGGGAAAACCATGGCTTTAACTATGTGGACCTTTGTCAGCAAGGTGATGTCTCTGCTTTTTAAGATGGTGTCTAGGTTTGTCATAGCTTTTCTCCCAAGAAGAAGGCATCTTTTAATTCCATGACTGCTGTCACCATCTGCGGTGATCATGGAGCCCAAGAAAGTAAAATCTCTCACTGTCTCCATTTCTTCCCCTTCTATTTGCCAGGAGGTGATGGGACCAGTGGCCATGATCTTCGTTTTTGAAGCACAATAATTGAATGCACCGCTTCTGCTAAATAGCTGGCTAGGCGTCTCCATCTTCAGGCTTGTGCTCTGACCTGGACAGTTGGAGCAACAGGGCAAACACACTGCCATCAGCACATTTAAACCCCCTCTTCTGACGTGGTGTGTGTAAGCAGCCAGTGAGGTCTCCTTTGTGGCGGCTCCAGCTGCTCCAGTCACTTTAAGCCCCTTCTTTTCCATGGAGATAGTCGGGGAGGAGAGGGGGTAGATTCTCTCTGGGCCAGTCTCTTCCCCCTCTGTGCCTTTCTGAAAATCTCCCCTGCCACCTCTACTCCTGTCCAGCCCCTTCCTCTCCCCCTTGCCTCATGAGCAGTGCCAGATTTACGTATAAGCAGAACACTGACAACTGGGAAACACTGGCCTGCGAGTGCTCCAGTTGGAGAACAGCCTTTACCAAAGGTGTCATGGGCTTTGAAGACACTCAGACTCAAGACACAAGGGAGAAACATGCTAAGAGGAAGGCATGCTTGGCAAACTCTCACCGTAATCAACTCCCGCCCGGAAACCCATGTCCCCACTGTGGAAGGATGTGTGGATCCAGAATTGGCCCCCATAGTCACTTACGGACTCATTGTTAAAACCGTGTTTATGAAAGACGATCTTACTCGGCTACAAGTGGTCGCCAAAGAAGAAGAAGCTAAACAAGCTATAGCTTAGGGCCCCACTCTCTTGCCCCCCCCAAAAAAAAGTAAAGGGGAAAAAACCCTGGGTGTACATTTCCAAAATATAAGATAACAAACAAATAAAATAAAACCTACATACAGCAACAGCGTTTTCTGTTGTGTAAGCTCCTATGATGTAAGTAAAGGGCCCCGCCTGCTAGCCTGCTCCCTAAAATATCACTGGTTTGCTCATTTCTATATATAGGGTGCCTACATTCTGCATGTGCAAATGGCTTTAGATACTTATTAAGTCCATAAATTACCATATAGCATATATTCAATACAAAAGAACAGCAACAATTTGTTGTTGACAAAGGACAGCTGGACATATAAAGGGCCCCATTACCTTCAGTAGCTTAGGGCCTCATGAAACCTAAATCTGGCCCTGCTCATGAGTGGCACAGAATCCAACAAATCACTGTCCTCTTCTCTTAGATCATCCTCCCACCCCTCCTCAGCGCACTTTTCGGATTCTTGCCTGTCCCTGACACCACCTGCCTCCCATCATCTTTAAGGGTTAATTTCATTTTGAAGTGCTGTGATGATTTAATGAATCAGGTCTCCCGAATTTCAGAAGAAGGCATCTGGAGGAAATTCTGCTTTTTAATTGCCAAAGAAATTTGCTTACTCCAAATGAATAATGCTCTGCATTAGGATAATTTTGTTACTGTTAATGAGTTGATAGACCTCAATCGGCATTTCAGATGTGAGGCAGCAGGGGACCGATGATGACAGGGAGATAATCAGGTTTCTCAGTGGACGAGCTGAGTACTTGAAAGCACTGTATGTACCAAGGCAGTAATAACTGAGCATATATCTGAATGCTTTAAGTTGTAAACTGCTTAAACATTCAGAATCCTTTTGACCAGGGATGGGGAGGGAGCCTGTAGGAATTGGACTGGGAGGAGGCTTAACATTGCCTAGGTACTAACCTCATTCATCTTGAGTGAATGGCTGTGGAAATCAAGGGAGAGGCGTTCTCTTGGATTCTAGCTGCAGTCTTCTCCCTCTATTATCTACCACACTCAAAGTGCTCAGGAACAATGAGCAATCTATTTTTCTAACCCAAGGTGCCTTGACACACAGCCAGCCTTCTCCATTATAGTGCTCTCTTCATTGCTAAGAACACCCGGCCAATTAATAGTATGGCTCTCATGGCATTTTCAAAGGCGCTCTTAGGAAGGAGGTGTATTTTTAGAAGATCCCTTATTTCTGTCTTTGTCCACAACCACAGTGGTTTGTTTTTGAAATGAACATGGGAAAGTTGGGTTCCACGGTGGATTATACAGCTGAAAGGTATTCTCTTACGCCCCTGACCATCTTTTAAAGAAGACATGCCTCAAGCAGTCCATCTGAGCTACTGCAAAGAAGGCCTCTCATGTTTAGTTCAAGGAAAAGTGTATCTCGGTGTTACGGGGATTGCAGCTTCCTTGTTGTGCAAAAAAACGGGGCTGCGATTGTTCTGCTTAAATTCTCCAAAGCTGTTCTGGTTCCACAATTTCGATAAACAACTTGTTTCGGCTGCTCCTATCACAGCAGTAGTAAATTGTTGGTTATCATCTCATTCTTAAATTGTCGAAATGGAAGGAATGAGGAATTCACACTCCCAAAGAGATGAGGAGCTCACAACCACAAGGCGTGCTCTCACTCTCTTAACCATGGTTATCAGATAACATTAAGTTTGTGGACTCCCCTTCCCCCAACCCAAATCTCTTTATTTTTTGTCTTAGAAGTGAAGGGTTAAGACGTGAAGTTGCAAAGAGTTGCTTACGCATCAGTGGTAAAAGGGTGGGTGTTATTCCTTAATTCATTTTCCCTACTCCTTGTAATTCAAGTTGAGAACCACTTCGGGAGATAAGTCCTCAGCCATGACCACCAAACCAAAGACAGCAGAGATCTTTGGAGTCTGAGCTCCAAGCATAAATGGCCCAAGGCAGGTTGGAGTGAGCCTTGTGGAATTGCTCACTTTGAAATATTTTTCAGATCAAAGGAAGGGTTTGACCAGAAAGTCTTGAGTAAAATAATATACTGTTGCACTCCACTCAAATCTCTGAAAGGTGAGAGATTCCAGGGGTTCTGGAGCTTAACTATGGTTCATGTTTTGGGAATGAGGCACCGAAGAGACTGTGGTGTCTTTAGGATATATGGCTTATTTACACATAGGTAAAGGACCCTGGACGGTTAAGTCTAGTCAAAGGTGACTATAGAGTGCGACACTCATCTTGCTTTTCAGGCCAAGGGAGCCGGCGTTTGTCCACAGACAGCTTTCCGGGTCATGTGGCCAGCATGATTAAACCACTAGTGGCATGCAGAGGACTGTGACGAGTGCCAGAGTGCGTGGAAATGCTATTTACCTCCCCGCCACAGTGGTACCTATTTATCTACTTGCACTGGCATGCTTTCAAAATTCTAGGTTGGCAGAAGCTGGGACAGAGCAATGGGAGCTCATCTCGTTGCAGGGATTTGAACTGCTGACCATCTGATTGGCAAGCTCAAGAAGCTCAGCGGTTTAGACCACAGCGCCATCCGTGCCCCTTTTACTTATTTACTCATATATACAACTGAGCCTATGATAGAAGGGTTCACAGCATTAACACCCCAAGGGTCTGTTTTCTCCCCACTCCACATCCTTGGGTTCAAGCACAAATCAGCCATGGCGTTCCTTCTGCCTTTTCCCGCCTGAAACTTCTTGCATACCGCTTCTAGCTCATATAACCACAGACTATTTTCAGCTCTTGCCTTTTGTCTTTCTAACTAACAAGGGCAGGAGACCTGCCCATTTGTCCTCTGGCACAGAGCCACTCCTTTGTTTTCTTAATAGTCCATCACCGTTCCTTTTGTTCGCTTAACGGCCCATCACTCGGGCTGGCTTAGCTATTCCCTCACTAGTATCCTGCTGGATCCAGGAATTTGAAGGGTCTTGTTTACAGCCTGCTTCTTCCACCTCCTCACACAAACTGGTGTGGCACCCACAAACTCATAACAATGTGTTTGTATTTTCTGAAGCTGAGAGCCACTTAAATGCAGCCTTAGAGGTTCAAAACTAACACCTGCTTGTGTAGGAAGAATTAATTGTTCTGTTTTCTATAGCATTCCTTTTCTATTCACGGGAAAAGGAGGAAGGGGTGAGTGGGTGCACAAATAAGATCACAATAGTCTTAAAAATACTTGCTTGGGGCCAACCATTACAGTAGTAGACCATGTAGCATCTCTGAGCTGGACGGGGGTGTCTATAGCATACATTTGCTCTGTATGTAGTCTCTTGCAAAACTAGCAGCTCTCCTGTCTGCCTGGAGAAGTATATTTCCCTCTAGTATGCTTTGCTTGTATGTTTTCTCATCAATGTGGCATATCCAGAAAATTCCAATTTTTTGCATAGGACAATTTCCATTGGAAAATTTTCTGGTGCCCTTGTGTTTCCATTTGGCATGTTTATTTTATTTATATTTAGTAAAAACATTGAACCTGCCCAACTTGCTTAATATAGGGTACTTACAGTTGGTATGCATTCATTGCTATTAATGAACTTATGAAACAGCGAAAAAATTACTCTGAAAAATAATGCACCTGGGGGGAAAAATCCACACCACATAGCAGATATTTGTGTAGAATCATAAAATAGTACAGTTGGAAGGGACCCCGAGGGTCATTTAGTCCAATTCCCTGCAATGCAGGAAGCTCAGGTAAAGCACAGTGGTACCTTGGTTTTCAAATGTCTCGGTTGACGAACATTTGGTTTTTGAACACTGTAAAAGGTAAAGGTAAAGGGACCCCTGACCATTAGGTCCAGTCGTGGCCAACTCTGGGGTTGCGGCGCTCATCTCGCTTTATTGGCCGAGGGAGCCGGCGTACAGCTTCCGGGTCATGTGGCCAGCATGACTAAGTCGCTTCTGGCGAACCAGAGCAGCGCACAGAAATGCCGTTTACCTTCCCACTGGAGCGGTACCTATTTATCTACTTGCACTTTGACGTGCTTCCGAACTGCTAGGTTGGCAGGAGCAGGGACCGAGCAACGGGAGCTCACCCCATCGCGGGGATTCAAACCGCCAACCTTCTGATTGGCAAGTCCTGGGCTCTGTGGTTTGGGTTAAGCGCCACCCGTGTCCCGAATGCTGTAAACCCATAAGTACCGTGTTTTTCGCTCTATAACACGCACCCGACCATAACACGCACATAGTTTTTAGAGGAGGAAAATCCGTAGGCATGCCACCCGTAGGCGTTCCCTCCATAACACGCACAGACATTTCCCCTTACATTTTAGGAGGAAAAAAGTGAGTGTTATGGTGCAAAAAATACGTAAATGCTTCAGTTTTCGCACACGCCTTGGAAGTCGAACATGCCACACGGCTTCCACTGAGTGCAAGATCCTGGGGCCTAGCTGTTGGCTATTGAGTTTTGGGTTTTTGAACATTTCAGAACTCAAACGCTCTTCCGAAATGGAAACGCTCTTCCGAAATGGAGAATTATGTTCGAACACCGAGGTACCACTGTATCCAGATACAGATGGCTTCTGAATACCAGTTGCAGGAAACTGCAGGGGGGAAAATCTCTCCTGTGCTTGAATCCTGATTGTGGGTTTCCTGCAGGCACCTGTGTGGGTGGCCACTGTGAGAATAGTGAAAATCTCCAGGGTGTGCATATCGACAGGAACCCTATAATATTTTCCCTGGACCAGTTACAGTACAACAGAGAGATTTAATGGAATCATGAGTGTGTATCTTACATTAATTTTTTAAAGAATTTTTCTTCCTCCCGCAATTGTGAAGAATCTTGTTAAACATCATTGTAACACGTGCCTTAAACCTTTCCCTTCTTCTTGTGTACAGCAATTATGGTGTTCAGGCAACCGGCATTTGTACTTTGCAAACTGTATTGTAACCTGATATTAGATGCATTGCAGTTGTGTTTCAAAATCTCTCCCTCCCACTGATAGCCTCCCAGTATAAGGGTTAAAAAGCTTTTGGGAAACAGTTGCGTGTGCCTTCGAGGTTTAATAAGAATCATAATATTAAAGAGCTGAAATTAAATAATAAATTGCCTTTATTAAATGAGATTATACCCCGAACAACCCCTTTTATTATTAAATCAAACCTGGGGAATAACCATTTGCTTGGTAGCTTTGGGCAGTCAATATGTTTGTTGTAAGAACATCATCCATCATATTAAAAAATAAAGAGAGAATAGGGGAAAGAAAAAGCTTTTGGCTTTCAGGATAAAAAAAACAACAACCCAACATTATTGTAGTTCATGTCAGAATGATGTTTTCCAGTAATAATATCATGTGGACATTACGGAGGCCAACCTGAAGCCTTCCTCAGTCTTGTGTCCCCAATTGTAGTCGGAGAACAACACCCGTCCTGGGGTCAGGGATTATGGGAATTGTAATCCAGTAGAATCGAGGTTGGAGAATGCAGTTTCACAACTGCAAGCAGAACCCACTATAACATGGAGAAATGAGTGTGCTGAATGACTATGAAGTTTACGAAAGAAGAGCTTGTATTTTTCAAGCTCTAGGTAGAAGAGGGGATCCTGGGGAAGAAGAAGAAGAAGAGGAGGAGTAGTAGTAGTAGTAGTAGTAGTTTGGATTTGATATCCCACTTTATCACTACCCAAAGGAGTGTCAAAGCAGCTAACAATCTCCTTTCCCCTCCTCCCCCACAACAAACACTCTGTGAGGTGAGTGGGGCTGAGAGACCTCAGAGAAGTGTGACTGGCCCAAGGTCACCCAGCAGCTGCATGTGGAGGAGCGGGGAAGCGAACCCGGTTCACCAGATTATGAGTCTACCGCTCTTAACCACTACACCACACTGGCTCTCTTCTTTTCTGGGGAGAAAAGAAACAGATAAATAGGAGGAGTGTTGTATCCAACAGAGGCTGGGATGAGATGCACAAGATTGTAAAATTGTTAAATGAGCAGTTCATCAAGGAAGCCTGTGTCATGAGAATGGTATAAGGGAACTGGAAACAGCTTTGTGGAGATTCAAGGATTCTTGAATTCAAACCTGATGGAAGTGTTTGCGCTGAGTCATTGGAAAGGCTGGGGCACTTGTGGGTTGCGGCGAATTTCCATTCCACTTTCAAGGCAGCTGCCTGTGGAAATTTTGCCTTGGGCAGTCATTTTTTTTAGCTTGCCACTGTTTAACTTCCTTAATCAAATTGCAGTAGTAGACGACCCTGTTGTTCACAATAGATTTATTGATGTGCTTTGTTCCCCTACCCAACAACAAGAAAGAATGGAGCTTGTTAGCAGAGAAACAAAAAGCCATAGCCGTGTTTTGCATCATGAAAGTCCCATTTTCAATCTCTCAGAAAGCTTCCGTGTCTGGAACCCCAAAGAGTCCCTGCCATGTAAGACAATACTGAGCTGGATGGACCAGCAGAAAGAAATTTGGTTAATGGATTTGGTTGAAGGCCTAAAATCCTGGCTGCAGGTGTGGCAGGTTTGGTGGCAAGCATAGTTACGCTCGAGTGGCAGTTTAGGCAGTGGGTATACCTCAGGTTTTTAGGAACACGGGTGGCACTGTGGGTTAAACCACAGAGCCTAGGGTTTGCCGATCAGAAGGTTGGCAGTTTGAATCCCCGCGACGGGGTGAGCTCCTGTTGCTTGGTCCCTGCTCCTGCCAACCTAGCAGTTCGAAAGTGCATCAAAGTGCAAGTAGATAACTAGGTACCGCTCCGGCGGGAAGGTAAACGATGTTTCCGTGCGCTGCTCTGGTTCACCAGAAGTGGCTTAGTCATGCTGGCCACATGACCTGGAAGCTGTACGCTGGCTCCCTCGGCCATTAAAGTGAGATGAGCGCCGCAACCCCAGAGTAGTCTGCAACTGGACCAAATGGTATGGGGTCCCTTTACCTTTATACCTCAGGTTTGGGTGGAGGGGAGGGTGTCGTCTCTGCCTGCCCCTCCAAAGGTAGGGTGTCCCATTAAAGGGATCTGGGAGGAGCTGATTTAGCATTCCTCAAGGCTGCAATCCCTTCAGGGGTCCCCTTATTTGATGTAAGGCAGGAATTGAAGTGTAGGTGGGTTCCCATGAGGCAAGACACAGTGATAACAGCAAGAACCTTTATTGAACTAACAGAACTGGACAACAGGGATGAAGCAACTGCTTATATACTTTTCTGAAGGCCTGGGCCACTCCCACTCCCAACGTGATTGGCTGTCTGAACTTCCAAGCTGCGAATCATGACTCAAGAGTTTAAGGGCCAATGGCAGAGACCCAAATCTTGAAATGTTCTGTGATTGGATATCATGTATCAAATCAGAATCCTTAGTCCAGACTCAAGCTTAGGCAAACACTGACGACTGAATACATAACAGGAATCCCCTGCTGCTGGATAGGCCGTTGGCGTCACTTCCAGCAGACGGGCCAGAAGTTAATGGTTGCCCAGTGCCTGTGCCAGACCTCTTAATCTCTGTCATCAATAAAGTCGTGGCCTTATTTGATCCCATCTAATTTGTTGTGTCCATCATTCATATCTGCTCAGAGAAGGTGTGTGGGTGTGGGTGTGCTGAGCCTTGGCACGCAAGCAACTTGAGCTGCAGCCCATGGATTTAAGTGAGTTTAGTCACATTGACTTAATCCTAAGAAGTCTCAATTTTTGCAGAAGACTCTGAGAATCTTATGAGACTTCTGTTTATCGCTGTTTTGTTTGCTTTTTGGCATATCACCCGCCTCTTATTTGATTTAAGCCTTTGCGTATGAGCTGAGTGAAATTCAAACATAATTATTCCCCCCCCCCTGCTTGCGTTTGTTTAACTTTGGCTTCTTTCTTTTCCCCAATTGTAAAGGGATTTAAGATAAAGAATTAGAGGGAGTTATTTTCATCTCTCCCCCCCCCCTGCAAAATGGGATTCTCAGGGCCATTTCCCCTTGTGCAAAAACCTCAGCTGGGAGCTCTTGCTGCTGAACAAGCTTGTTTATATATAAAGGACAATGAACTGAAGAATCCCTCTTTTTAAGCTTTATTGCAAGGAAATTTTCTAGAGACACAGACGTTTTGAATTGGAACCTTGGGGGGGAAAGTCACACTTTTGATTTCAAGGAGAGATTGACTTCGAGAAAGTTGCTTTGCTGCCTTGGAAGCCTTTGTGTTGTGTCAAAGTGACTCCGTAAAGAATTAGCATTTATTACTGAGAATTATAAACACTGTCTTTAAGCTGGGAAATATGCAGGAGGTGTTTTCTCTCCACCCCAGCCCCTCCCGCAGGATTGTCTTTCTTGGGTTTCCTTGCTTTTTTGTGTGTGCATTTTCTAGGACATTTTGTAGCTTTTGTTTGGTCTAAAATCAGCTTCCCCTTTCTCTTCTACCGCTGTTCTCATGACTTGAGAATTACATCAGTGAAATGCAAGGTCAAATACCACTTAGAGAGGAGCATAATAATAGGCAGCTCAAATTATCTTCTAGTTAGCCTTAATGCAAAATTAATTACCGACTATCTGCCCTTTTGTAGTCTCCCCGTCCATTTCTGCGCAGGATGCTTCTGCTGTTAGTGATTTGGAGGATTAGGTTTGCATTGGTAAAACGGTTCTCCTCTCTTCTTGACGACTCTGTTCATGATGCTTAGTAAGAACTCCTGTTTTTGCACATCATAATCCCTCGCCAGCATTGCTGGTCACAAAGGCTGCTGCTGTTCATACTTTGTTCGTTTTCTGTATTTGTAAAACCTGCTTGTTCCAGGACCTCTGAGAATGTTCCATGGATCTATTGAAGCTTATCATCTTAATTTTGTTCTGTTTTCAGTTTATGTATTTTTATTTTGTGCTTTTCAAGTTTATACATTTCACTCATTCTATACATTTCACACAATCGTTTTGACATTTCAAAATTTGACTTCCTCCCCCCTCTTTCTGCAGTTCCTTAAATTTATTTTTAATACCTTCTGCATATCCAAATTAACTTAATTTGCTCATTTATTCATCTTCTTCAAATATATACTCTTATGAAACTGCAGGTGATTACAATAATCCTGCCAGTGTTTTTATCTGTCTATAATTTATCTGTAAATATTCAACAAACCATTTCCATGCTTTTATTAAAAATTTGTTATCTTGATTTCTTATTCTTCTGGTAAGTTTCGCTATTTCTGCATATTCCACAAGTTTTTGTATCCATTCTTCCTTTGCTGGGACTTCTGCTTCTTTCCATTTTGGGGCGAGTAACATTCTTGCCGCTGTAGTAGCATACATGAATAAGTTTCTGTACATTTTAGGAAGTTCTGTCCCTATAATTCCCAAAAGGAAAGCTTCTGGGTTTTTTTTTACAAAGGTTATTTTAAACTTCCTTTTCATGAAATGAAAAGGATGCTTATCACCTTAATTTAAGAATTCCTTGGAACTGGTTCACACATTAGAAGTACAGTGGTACCTCAAGTTACAAACACCTCAGGTTACAAATGCTTCTGGTTACAAACTCCGCTAACCTGGAAGAGTTACCTCGAGTTGAGAACTTTGCCCCAGGATGAGAATGGAAATTGTGTGCCGGCGGCACAGCAGCAGCAAGAGGCCCCATTAGCTAAAGTGGTCCCTCAGGTTAAGAACAGTTTCAGGTTAAGAACGGACCTCCGGAACAAATTAAGTTCGTAACTAGAGGTACCACTGTAGAGGCATCCATCTCGTATCCTGTGTCAGAGTTTCAATGTCCAATAACACTGAAGTTTCTCTCCAATAACTCTTTCTGAATGTAGACAGGGCTGCCCCTGCCATTAGTCAGAGTGAGGCAACTGCCTCAGGTGGCAGAAACCTGGAGAGGTCATTAATGGTTGCAAAAGTGCTGGAGGGCAGAGCTGTGTTTGCCATACAGCTTGCCCTGTGCCACTAAAACCAGCCTGCTGTATTGGAGACAGTTTTTGTTGAAGTAATATTTGATTGATGGTCAGGTTGGCTTCGGTATGCGGGTGGCGCTGTGGGTTAAACCACAGAGCCAAGGTCTTGCCGATCAGAAGGTCGGCGGTTCGAATCCCCGTGACAGGGTGAGTTCCTGTTGCTCGGTCCTTGCTCCTGCCAACCTAGCAGTTCGAAACCACGTCAAAGTGCAAGTAGATAAATAGGTACCGCTTCGGCGGAAAGGTAAACGGCGTTTCCGTGCGCTGCTCTGGTTCACCAGAAGTGACTTAGTCATGCTGGCCACATGAGCCGGAAGCTGTACGTCGGCTCCCTTGGCCAATAAAGTGAGATGAGCGCCGCAACCTCAGAGTCGGCCACGACTGGACCTAATGGTCAGGGGTCCCTTTACCTTTACCAGGTTGGCTTCTGCCTGTGGTTTTGGGAGACCTCATCTTGTATTTCTCCAGAAGAAGTAAAATTTCTGAACAAAGGCCTATGTGGTGACAAGTCATTGATCTCACTGACCTTTTGCGGTGCTGAGAAGCCCCTGTGGTGGCATAACATGACCACCAATGGGTTGAAGGTTTTTTTCCCCCACATGAAGAAACACCATGGCGCAGCTGCATCAGTGCCACCAAACACATTCATCTGCCACAGCTGCAACAAAACGTCTCTTCTGTATTGGTCTCTACAGGTTTGGCTTAAACCCTGAAGATGCACTCATCCATTGTCTCCCGAGCAGTACTGTTTTTCAAGAAAGAAGTGCCAGAACTCACTTTTTCTCTTATAATGGCAATGGTGCCCACCTGAGAGGTGCCGGAACTGAGTTCTGGTGAGTTCCAGCTGAAAAAAGCCCTGCTCCTGAGGCAGAGGGGTGCCAGGCAAAGTTCCCCATAATGCAGAATTGGGTTACAGTCCCTGATAGCAGGAACTGAATTTAAGAGAGCCATATGACTCAAAAACATCACACAGTACTTTCAAATCAATGTGTAGAAAAAGGAGGAAAAATACACAAGCATGGCGCCTCTGTAATAAAGGGTATATGCAGGCTGCCTTGCCCACAGGAATGAAAGCATTGCATATATCTCTGATGTAAAATTAGCCTATGTATGTAAAAACACACACATTGCAGTTCCCTCTCTCAAAATGTGTGGTGCCTATTAGGAGGCAAATCTAAACTTTCCAGACTCATTGCCCTCTAAAGTGTCTTAAGGCTTTCCAGGTCCAGGGCCCACCTCTTAGTTTTAATTTCTAGCACGGTACATTTCTTAATTTCTCCTACTAGATCTAGCCTGTTGGCCTGTCCTCCGTTGCCCCTTTCTCCCCATCCCTTCCCAGTGGTTGAGAATCCATTTGTTGCACTGCTGTTTGCCTTCCCTGGGTCAGATCGCAACGCTGTTTGAAAACAACAGCTATATCCTTCCATGTCATTAAACAGTGCTTTTGGGATGTTGGAGCAGTATTTCAAACCTTTCTTTGAAGGACCCTTTTAGGCAGTGTTTTTATTTTCTGGGGGGATGCAGGAGTACGCATACCTCTAAACGTTTTGTGAATCTAAGTTTGGCCTCATTGAGGTGCAGTTTTCAATATGAGTAGGAAAATGAGAGCTCCCCTAAACATTTTTTTTAAGAAAAAAAAGCACTGCCTTTAGGTATTGCTTACTGATTTTAATATAAATACAAACCTCTTACTGTGAAGAAGCTGTGTTTGTACACTTATATTTTAAGAGAGTAACTGGAGAATGTGATCTCTTTCTTCCTCTCCCTTCCCCCCCATTTTAAACATTTTTGGTGGAAAGGGCAAATAAAAAGGTAAAGGTACCCCTGCCCGTACGAGCCAGTCGTGTCCGACTCTGGGGTTGTGCGCCCATCTCGCTTAAGAGGCCGGGGGCCCGCGCTGTCTGAAGACACTTCCGGGTCACGTGGCCAGCGTGACAAGCTGCATCTGGCGAGCCAGCGCAGCACATGGAAACGCCGTTTGCCTTCCCGCTAGTAAGCGGTCCCTATTTATCTACTTGCACCCAAGGGTGCTTTCGAACTGCTAGGTTGGCAGGCGCTGGGACCGAGCAACGGGCGCGCACCCCGCCGCGGGGATTCGAACCACTGACCTGACGATCGGCAAGTCCTAGGCGCTGAGGTTTTACCCACAGCGCCACCCGCGTCCCGGAAAGGGCAAATAGAGAGAAACAAATGTATGTTTTATTTTCCCCATGCAGTGTAGGGAGAGCAAACCATTTTGCAACTGCAATTCACGTCCCTTTTGTGTTTGTGAATGTGTGTGTGTGGGGGGTCTATTTTGTTTTGAGTGGCTGAGCACAACACACCCTGGCTTATTTGTCATCGCGTTGTGTAGGTATGTTTTGTCATCTGTTTGGCGCACGTCTTTTAATTTGTGTGGAACCCTTATTGACTTTCAGCAGAAGCTCATCTGCATCTGTTGCTCTCCTTTTCCAGAGGAGGACACAAATTTTAATTGGAAGTTCTTTCTGCTTCTCCCTCTTATCAGTTATGGTTCATGTGCCTGTCTGCAGGCTTGCAAGCTGTCAGTGGGTTCTCCGCAGTTCCTCATACTGGAGAAAATTCTGCACAGATAACCCTGTGGAAGAAAGAATATACCTAACCCCAGAACCGGGGAAAAACAATTTTCGATTCCCAGGTGCTGCTACCAGCTAATTTGCAGGTGTCAGCCTCTCTGTTAAGTTAGGAAACAGCAAAATGCCTAGGCATCAACATCAAATGTATAGGTACCCATTTATTGCTTTGTTTGGGGTGTATTTTAGTGCATTTGTTTGCCTCTCTGCAGGACAGCACTTTCAAAAGTGCTTTTAAAGGCAAAGAACACAGGAGGGCATGAAAGCCGGATGAAGAGTGTCTTTATCAGTCTCTTGTGTCCTACACACACCGCCCTCTCCTTCTTCTGCAGTGCTTTCTCTGAAATGCACAGCACCCGCTGGCTGTTCCCTAACATTGGTACAGTATTGATTCAAAAGCTGGTTGCCTCCCCTTCTCTGCAAGAACCCATGGGGTTCCAGGCATTCACCCAAGGTCTGTGGTCCTTTGGAGAACTGGGGCATGGCAGAGACTCTTGTAGCTTTAAGAAATATGGTTCATTCACCTATTTACCTCTTCAGTCTGCATGGAGGGGATCAGGCTTCCTCAACCTCGGCCCTCCAGATGTTTTGGGCTACAACTCCCATTATCCCTAGCTAGCAGGACCATCATCAGGGATAATGGGAATTGTAGTCTCAAAACATCTGGAGGACCGAGATTGAGGAAGCCTGGTCCAGATCTTACAGCATGGTCATTTCACAGGGGGCTTGTACCCCACAGCGATGTAGCCTTGGAGTCCAAGGCATCTCTCACAGCTAGCCTGCCGCCTGCCTGCCCAAGATGGATCCCAGTCTTTCCTCTTCCTCCTCCTCCTCTTCCTCCTCCTTCTTCCCAGCAACCCTTGCTCAAGATTCTCTCCTCCTGTCACCTCACACCCAGTTACCCTGGCAACTTTCTGAAGCCCCAGTCTCTGTTCACACCCCAGGTCAAGCGGGGTGGGGGTGGGGAGAGAGAGAGACAGTTCTCTTGCATTGGCAATGGCTATCAAAGACCTTGTATTGTTTCTTAATGGCCAGGACATTTTGCATGGGCTAGCCCAGGAATTCCTCTGCAGCTTGCATTTCTCCCTTCACATCCCAAATAATCAAAATCCTACCATTTAGTGGGTCCCCCCAATCTATAACACCATGAAGGGGGTCTTTGTGCACATAGCTTTTCTGTGTGTGGTTTATCACAGGAATAACTGGTTCTTGTAAACCTACTCCTGTTTCCATTATTAATCTTCATTCTTGCATGGTTGGGTTAGTAGTACTGGTACTACTAGTATTTATTTATTTATTTATTTATCAGACATTTTAAAAAAATGTCCTATACAAGCAACAAACAAACTAATATCAAGACCAGAAGGTCAATACAGCGATTACACATTAATAATAATAATGATAATGATAATATATTTATACCCCACCTATCTGGCTGGGTTTCCCCAACCACTCTGGGCGGCTCTCAACAAAATATTAAAAACATGATAAAAGATCAGACATTAAAAACTTCCCTAAACAGGGCTGCCTTCAGATGCTTTCTAAAAGTCAGATAGTTGTTTATTTCCTTGACATCTGATGGGAGGGCATTCCACAGGGCGGGTGCCACTACCAAGAAGGCCCTCTGCTTGGTTCCCTATAACTTTGCTTCTCACAGTGAGGGAACTGAGGGACCTCAGTGTTTGGGCTGAACAATGGGGATGGAGACTCTACTTCAGGTATACTGGGCTTAGGCAGTTTAGGGCTTTAAAGGTTGGCACCAACACTTTGAATTATGCTCGGAAACATAATGGGAGCCAATGTAGGTCTTTCATATATGCTTCTATTACTTTTTGTGACTTTGGATGGAAGTCTTGATTTCTTAATGGGTGGACCCTTAATCGGTAGCAACTGTGTCCCATTCTGATACATGTTTGTGCCAAAAAAGGTGAAGACAATTGGATCTTGTAAGGGATTTTTCTAAAGATCTTCAGAGAGAACTGCATCTTCAAATCAATACTGGACTTTTTCTTTATATAATAAAACTCCTGTCTTGTGAAGCAGTAGCTTTATGAAAGCTGGAGTACCCCATGGGGCCATCTACTTAGTCGTCATGTTGCAGCATGAATAACATAATATATTTAGCTACATGCTTGATACAGGAGAAGGTAAAAATAAAAATACAAGGTGATGTGAAAGAAGAACTGTCCCAAAAATGAGAGCTGGGTTGCCAGGTTTGGCACTCAAGACAGTCTGGTGCCTGTTTGTGCTCAAAATCCATATAATTTCTATTCTGCAATTGTTGGGGGTTGGGGTGGGAATATCATTCTTCATCTTTGTTTCCAAGTTTCTTTGCTTTACGAACTTGTCTAATCTATGCCTCCGGAGTTTTATGAGCTATTCCACAAAGTTCCTTTTGAAATCTGAGCCAAGATCCTTATCATGGATGTCTGTAGCGGAGAACTTAAACATTACTATAGAACAGGCCAGCACTGTGCCATTACACAATATCTTCAGACAAAAAGCCTACTTTTTGCATGGATTTGTACTCAGTACTTCTTCCATGTGCTTTCTATCCTGAAAATGTTTTTTTGGGTTTTTTTTGTATTCTGGATAGTGAGTAGGTGCAGATGTTTATTTACCAGGTATGCATGGTTCAATCTAAACCAGTCGTCTACGCTAAAACATTGTACCTGTGACCAGAATTTTACCATTCCTCTATTTAGCACATCAACTGAGAAATCTGGGCAGATTACTCTGCAGCTCTGGGTGTTACAGGTAGTTGTTTTACTATAGAGTTTATACAATGGTGGGGATGCGGGTGGCGCTGTGGGTTAAAGCACAGAGCCTAGGACTTGCTGATCAGAAGGTTGGCGGTTCGAATCCCCATGACGGGGTGAGCTCCCGTTGCTTGGTCCCTGCTCCTGCCAACCTAGCAGTTCGAAAGCACATCAAAGTGCAAGTAGATAAATAGGTACCACTCCGGCGGGAAGGTAAACGGCGTTTCCATGCGCTGCTCTGGTTCGCCAGAAGCGGCTTAGTCATGCTGGCCACATGACCCGGAAACTGTATGCCGGCTCCCTTGGCCAATAAAGCGAGATGAGCACCGCAACCCCAGAGTCGGCCACAACTGGACCTAATGGTCAGGGGTCCCTTTACCTTTTACCTTACACAATGGTACACGGCCACTTGGCCGGAAAACCCGATGTTCTTCCAGTGTTCTGCTTTGGAATAGCGTCTGAGCCTGTGTGAACACACACCTGTTTGTAGGAGGAAAATGGAGTTGTTCTCAATCTGGAATTGTTCATGCTCATCTTCAACATGTTGCTTTCAATCTAGATTAGGCCTAGATCTTGCTGTCCTGGCAGGGCGAGTGTAATTGCTTGATAAGGATTTGAAAATCTTCTCTTTGTTCCTTCCTGCACATTGCCCAGGTGAATGAAGAAGGGAGTGGTATTTATAATCTTGGTAGATGCCCACCCACAGCATCATTTGACAGGTGTGGTTTCATCCCCACCGCCACCTTGCCAGCGCCACCTACAGGTGAGACTTGGGTGGCGCTGTTGTCTGAACCACTGAGCCTCTTGGGCTTGCTGATCGGAAGGTCAGCAGTTCGAATCCCCGTGATGGGGTGAGCTCCTGTTGCTCTGTCCCAGCTTTTGCCAACCTTGCAGTTCGAAAGCATGCCAGTGCAAGTAGATAAATAGGTACCGCTCTGGCGGGAAGGTAAACGGCGTTTGCATGCGCTGCTCTGGCACTTGCCACAGTCCTCCATGTGCCAGTAGTGGTTTAGTCCTGCTGGCCACATGACCCAGAAAGCTGTCTGTGGACAAACACCGGCTTCCTTGGCCTGAAAGCGAGATGAGCACTGCAACCCCATAGTCACTGTTGACTGGACTTAACCGTCCAGGGGACTTTTACTTGTTTAATCTGTTTTCAAATGTACGCATTGCAGAGTGATGTAGAATCTGT
The DNA here is from genome assembly GCF_964188305.1 of Podarcis bocagei. Taxonomy (NCBI): domain Eukaryota; kingdom Metazoa; phylum Chordata; class Lepidosauria; order Squamata; family Lacertidae; genus Podarcis; species Podarcis bocagei. The sequence continues at coordinate 60,750,941 of NC_138135.1, read as the reverse complement.
CAGGACCAGTGCCCCAAGCCCGGGGACACCCCCGGCTGTTGCTTGATAAACAGAGTACTGGAATTTCCAAAAAGACACAGTATTTTCTGCGAAGTCTTCAGTAAAGATTACTAAAGCTTAAAGCTTACAGTTGTTAGATCCCTAGCATGGCAAACACTTGGCTCAATTAGGGCAAAATCCAGTTAGAGCATAAAAATCACACCACATGGATATAAAATACAAAAAGGAAAGGAAAGAATAGAAGTCAGAAAAAGAATGAGAATGAGAAAATGCTCACTGGGCAGCCCTTCCCAGTGGCCTTGGCACTAAGATAAGACATGTAGCACGAAAACAACAGCTGTGCTTGCCTTGAATGAACACTTTGGAAATATACCAGAATGCTTCCGGTAGCTTCTATACTTCACAAAACTTCATACCTTGACAAAATCAGTCAGCAGTGAGCTTCTCAGAATGAAGCCCGTTTCAGAATAAAAGCAGTTTCTCAAGAAAAATAGGCAATAGATATAAATTTTGTGTGGACAACATAGAAAAACAGTTAGTTTCCACTGATTCTAAAATAAAATGTGTGCACACAGCCTGAGAAGATAGTTTACTTAATGCTTTTAAGAAACTACCTCAAATGAAATCGCAGCACCTGTTAAGTATGACTTATGTGCTTGTAATTGCTTTCGGGAAAAGTGGAAATAAAGATGTGGCAGCAGAAATAAATACGGGAGAGAATAACTTTTAAATCAGATTGAAAGTTAAACCCACAAACCCATACTGCCTGCAAGGTTTTACTACCTTTACAATGGAATGATTATAAATTCTTCACAGAAAGAATAATTGCAACATAGCACATCCTATGTATCTTATCAGTTGTCAGTGCTTGAAGCGGTGGAGGGGGGGCTAAGATGGTTTTGCCTCAAACTAGGCCTCTAGGAAAGAAAGGGGATGGTTTTAGGCTCACCTGAAACTATGAGTTGAAAGATAGCCTCTCCTGCTTTAAACACTGGCCAGCATTCTCTCTCTAAACTCTTAATAATGGAATACCACCAGTGTTAGAAACTCAAATATGTAAGCTAGGCGCCAAATGGCGCCTTAAACCAGAGTTACAGTTGCCAAAATGGAATGTCTGGTTGCCATTTTGAGGCCGGGCGGCTCAAAAGTCTTATTTTCCAACATGACTTTTTGGTTCCTGGAATTCGTTCTGACTGTGCAGATAAAATATCATGGCTAGAATTCTACAGGATGTGTTGTTAGTGTGTGAAAACAGTCAAGATTCAAGGATTCCCCAGGAATCTTCACTTGGTCACAAGTGGCCGATAGCCAGGTGAGAAATGTGCCTGGTGCCTGGAAAATTTCGAATGCTGAATACCACATCAGTTGATAAGAATACATTCCTTGTTACTGTGGGATTAGATTTTGTTGTTGTTAACTAAATTATCACAAAGTGTCCATTCCTAGTTTTGGTTTCCAGATTTGGGATGTTGCATTAGATAATTTATTTCAAGAAACTTCTATTTCCACCTGGGATAAGATGGACGATTTTTTCCCCTTCCCATCTCTTTTAATGTGCTGACGAATCATGTGCACACAATCTCTCAATGTTCTTATTGCATTCCACCATCACAATTTTTACCTGAGTTGTGCCATGTCAGGGGCATGTGAAAATGTCCTTTTTCTAACCACCAGATCGGTCAGCTTCTCCTGTCTGAGAGAGTTTACATTTCTGAAACTTAGGATCAAGTACTTGGTGGTGTATCAAAGAGCATGTGGTTCTAAAATATCATTGGAATAATAATTAGAACACCTTTCTGGAAGCTGGCTCTTGTCGTGAATACAGATTACGAGCCTGCTCTTCATTTGCATTTAAAGGCAGGCATTTGACTTTAATCATTTAACCATATAGAGTTTAAAGGAAATACCGATAAAGGCATAATCACTGAGCACCTTTCATGCACATGACCTTTGGCAATGTGTATCTTAACACGGAGACTGGAGTTTGAGATAGCGGCGGTGGACAGAAGTATCAAAAGCAACAGCCTCCTCTTCTGCTTGTAAACAGAAAGCTTGAATTCTTTCTGGAAATTCTTGGCACTTGTCATGTTAGGGGACTTAATATTTGCAGATAGGAGATACTGAGGCTTGAGGAGTCATTTGTCAGTCAGTTAGAATGTCATAGGAGCGTTAAGTTAGAATAAAATGCTATTCATTTCTGATATTTAGCATAAAAGGTAAAGATACCCCTGACCGTTAGGTCCAGTCGCGGACGACTCTAGGGTTGCGGTGCTCATCTCGCTCTATAGGCCGAGGGAGCCGGTGTTTGTCTGCAGACAGCTTCTGGGTCATGTGGCCAGCATGACTAAGCCGCTTCTGGCGAACCAGAGCAGCGCACGGAAACGGCGTATACCTTCCCGCCGGAGCAGTACCTATTTATCTACTTGCACTTTGACGTGCTTTTGAACTGCTAGGTTGGCAGGAACTGGGACTGTTGGCAGGAACTCACCCCGTCGCAGGGATTCGAACCGCTGACCTTCCGATCGGCAAGCACTTGGCTCAGTGGTTTAGATCACAGTGCCACCCACTTTTCTGTGTTCTACTGCCTATGTCTTTAATAGAGTCATAGAATCAGAATCATAGCGTTGGAAGGGTTCCCGAGGGTCATCTAATCTAATCCCCTACAATGCAGGAATCTCAGCTAAAGCATCCATGACAGATGGCCACCCAACCTCTGCTTAAAAACCTCCAAGGAAGGAGAGTCCACAACCTCGCAAGGGAGTCTTTGTCGCTACCTTCCCTCAGCCCTTATCTCTGTGTGATCAGTTAGTTGGTACCTTAGGGTGTCATAAATCAGGTTATTAAATGATTCATATATATATTTATTGGCAAAAGTTGAGGCACCATTTTTTATATCATCCAAGCTCAGAAAAAGAATTAAGAACCTTTACTGTCTACAAACAGAAGGTAAATGCAAGGGCTGAAACATGAATAAACCAACAGTTTTGATTGCCTGATACAACCAAAACTGTTTAAACAGCCGCATCAAATGCCTCTAGACAGAAACGTTGACTTCTATAAGAGCTAGTCTTGCCACAAAGAAAGGTGTTTACAGTCCATCGTATTTTCTTGGATCCAGCTACCCCCATGGCTGCAATGTTCTATGTGTTCACATTCATACTTCCTCGATATTTCATCTTCTCTTTACTATATAACATTGGCCTTTTGCAGTTAATTCTTGTCTTTGTATCAGAAAGGCACTTGGCCAATTTGGTTGCCAATAAATATTGCTGCAGGCATTTCTGAGATCATAGTCTTTTCAACGAGTGGCTCCTATCCAGGTTTGTTAATTGTCTTACTTTAAATATTGTGAGGATCCTGTGCCCTTTTAAAATGTGGATTTTTGGGGTGGGGGTTATTGGGTTGTTGTCTTTATTTTGATTATGTATTTTGTGGTTTTATATTTTGATCTTATTCTGTGAACCGCCCTGAGACCTCCGGGTATAGGGTGGTATATAAATTCAAGGCAGAATAAGAATAATACTCCTCTTAATATCACACATCCTTTGCCCTTAGACTTGTTTCCTGTCGTCTCCCCCCACTTTCACGGCAATGGCAAATGTAGCCGCAACACTATAGGCATCGCCAAGCACTATCATCTCTCAACCTATCATGATGTGAACAAACTCTCTCTGCCCCTGGTGCTGCCAGTAGCAATGTCTAAGGCAAATTTTGTCCAGTGGTAACATGGTTGTTATAAGAATTCTAAGGTCCCAAATATAAAATAAACTTTGATAAATGTACAAGGCAAACACATACATAAGTATATAAACCAAGTATCTGAAATAGGACAGGAGAGCAATCCTGAAGCCATTCTGACTTTCCCAAATTGACCTCAAATATTTCTCTGCAAGGAGGAAGGAAATAGGAAAGTCTCTGCATTGTCTTTTGCTTAGCTGTCTTAAGGGTGTATTTGTGTATGAATAGGGTGAGCCTGTGACCTGGATTCAGGAATTAAAGTATTTACCATCGCAAAAGAATGGCCAGGCTGCCCAGGTAAAACAATCAGTGACCATTAACAGATATCCTGGCAAATAGGATTTCTGCTGTAGACCTTCTGTGATGTATGTATGATTTTTTTTTGGGGGGGGGGTGTCTTGAGCTATAGGGTGGGCAATTTCAAAAGTCTATATAAAGGGCTTGCGCACCATTGTTCTGGGTCCCTCCTCCTGCATGTGGTGAGTGAGGACCTTGTTGCAACAGTTTAATAAAGATCAGGCTTACTAGCTGCTTTGCTTCTCAATATTCTCTGGTTGGCCTCTGTTATTTTCTCCTACCGACAGGGAACCCACTTAAAGACTCTATACAGGCTCTTGGATACCCCATAAGGGAAAAGGAGCAGGTTTTTTCTATAACATTGTACAAGTGGGACCTGTGACAAGAGGTTGCAGTGCATTCTCACCAGTCACCCGGCTACCTCTTTCTAGGACACTCCATTCCATTTCCCCACCCTCTGGCTTTCCAGTTTTCTTTTTCAACCGAAGCTCAACATCCTATGGCAACAGAGCGTGTTCGGTCCTCAATGCACTGCTTTGATGTTTTACCTGCCCCTTAGGTTGTATTTTGAAAAGATTCCTTGTACTTCTTCAAATCTTGGAGTTCCTCCAAGCACGCTGACAACTCTCTTTTGTTTTCCAGATGCCTTATTTTGGCATTGTTCCTATTGTCACTCAGCACCTCCGTTTACAATTAACGAGATTGCCCGTAACAGAGACACACAAAAAATCACTTGGCTTCTAAAATCTTGCTTTTAGTTATGCTCCTACAGGACTCTCAGCTCCTCTTACATTTGTCTGGTTTCAAAGGCTTTGGTTTTAGCCACTATGGCCCTCACATTTTCACACACAACATGATGATTTTATATTTTTGGGAGGGAAGAGATGAGAGTAATAGTGGGCTGATTTTATCCTTCCTCCCCCCACCCTTCCCCCTTGCATATGAATTCTTTCAGGCTGCACTTACAGAGCCTAGAACATTTGGAGATGCCAGTAGTCTCATGAAAAGGAAGAGATTTGGGGTGGGTTGTTGTTTTTTGTCTAACCTTAAGCAGTATGTCAAAGACTTACATTACAGGAAATTCTAGTAGTGCAGATGGAAACAGCTTGGTCCCACAGTTAGAAAACTGCTTGCGGTTCAGGGACTGTTAAGTATGTAATAGGTGATAATGCCTTGAATTTCTGCATCATAGAAACTATGTCGTGTGCCTAGAAGGAACATCACATTTCTTCACATCAGCTTGTCACATGGAAGAATGCCTCTGCCTTTCCCCTTTGCTCCGTTCTGGAGGTTCCCTTGCCCCGGGCCCATGGGGGGGGGGCAGTGTGTTGGGTGAGACGGAAGTAAAGCCCCATTCTGTAAGTGGAAAGCCTTTTGCAGAATTTCTGTTAGGTGAATTCTACCCTTAGATTAAGGGACGCAGGTGGCGCTGTGGTCTAAACAACAGAGCCTAGGGCTTGCCAATCAGAAGGTCGGTGGATCGAATCCCCGTGACGGGGTGAGCTCCCGTTGCTTGGTCCCAGTTCCTGCCAACCTAGCAGTTCGAAAGCACGTCAAAGTGCAAATAGAGAAATAGGTACCGCTCTGGCGGGAAGGTAAACAACGTTTCCGTGTGCTGCTCTGGTTCGCCAGAAGCAGCTTAGTCATGTTGGCCACATGACCCGGAAGCTGTCTGCGGACAAATGTCAGCTCCCTAGGCCAGTAAAGCTAGATGAGCGCTGCAACCCCAGAGTCATCCACGACTGGACTTAACGGCCAGCAGTCCCTTTACCTTTACCCTTAGATTTGGCAGAATAACAATATGTGTATTTATCTGCTCCCACTGTGTATACAGTGGTACCTTGGGTTAAGTACTTAATTCGTTACGGAGGTCCATTCTTAACCTGAAACTGTTCTTAACCTGAGGTACCACTTTAGCTAATGGGGCCTCCTGCTGCCACTGCACCGCCGGAGCATGATTTCTGTTCTCATCCTGAAGCAAAGTTCTTAACCCGAGGTACTATATCTGGGTTAGCAGAGTCTGTAACCTGAAGCATCTGTAACCTGAAGCATATGTAACCTGAGGTACCACTGTAATTGGCTGTGGCTGGTAAGGAAACGTTAAGCTACATGCCTAAAACTGGGGATGGGGTGGGGCTTAGAGAACTCAACAGGGGATCTTGGGTAAAATAGCATCTCCTTCCTGAGTATCTTGTCTAGTTCTGCTTCACATGTACAAACCAGCTCAGAAATAGTTGTCATGTTTTGGGGGAAGGAGGAACGACTCCCATCACCTTGTCTGTAGATACGGCACTTCAGCTGAGCCAGAGAGATAATTTATTGTCAAATAAGTGCAAGGTGTTTGGCACTGAAAAACCCCATAATCTTCAAAGTTCAATGAACTGACTTGACAGTTATAAAATATATAGTCCAGACAGTGCTCAGCTCCTCAGCGAACACACCTGTCTCTTCTGATCAATAGTGGATAGACTTGAATGGCAAAGCTGTGTGTCATTCTAGCAAGTGCTATTGGAAATTCACAGTGCTCTGCCTGGCTAGTGGTAGATGAGGTGTTTCGAAGCTATTAATATTATTTAGTCAGCAGGTGATTGTAGGACTTTATTAATTGCGGTTGAGCTTCCTGGTTGAGTGAAGCTTCTTACTTTGGTTTTCGGCTCCTCCGCCTTCTATTTTAGTGCACTTAAAATCACGTCTCGGTATTCAGTTAGCCCGTTTTATTTACTAAATCAGATTATGTTGACTTCTGGACCCTCATCAGCTTCTAGTCCCCAGGTAGATAGAATTATTTAGTTCTAGGCCCAGGAGACTACTTCAGCAACAACAAAAGGAATATTGCCAATTCTCCTTTCCATCCTGCGCTACAAAAGACATATGAACTATTTATGCACTGGGTTAATGCAAGATGTTAATACTGTCCTATAATTTAGGAGTTAAGGGGTCAGAATCACTCCCTTTTCCATTTTGGAGCTAACCACTTCAGTGCTTTATCTGTACCAATGTAAAACTACAGAGCGCAGTCCTAGTTGAGGCGGGTTTATGAATTGTGATTTGCGGTTCGTTTGTGGCTAGCATTAACGCCAGACCAAATGTAACGAACGAGCTCTGAAACTAAAAGGGATGGAAAGGAATTGTGTTCTGAATTGCCAAGACCTTAGTAGCATTGTTTTGCTGCCTGAGGTGACACAGGAAGGTGTTCCCAATGCAGCCTCGCTTACTGGGGTTGCGCAGCTGCAACTTCCATGTTCCAGCAAGGTCTTGCAAGAGGGTCATGTGAGCTCTCCGGGCCTTTGTGAGATCTTGCTGGAAGCTGCTGCCACCTCCTCACTTTGGCAGGGTAAGATGGGGCACCTACAGTGGCAAAGAAGTGACTACAGTGGTGGCTTCCACCAAGATCTTGCCAGAACCCAGAAGCCCACCACCACAGCTGCTTCTCTGGCAGTGGCAGCTGCAGGCAATCCATTGGGGGCAGGGGCAGATCTGTCACCCCTGTGGATCTTGGTGTCCCAAGGAGACCCAAATTGCCTCATTAAAAGGTTGGCCCTGGTTTTGAGAGAGCTGTTGTCCAGGCATAGGCAAATTCCAGCCCTCCAGGTGTTTGGGACTAGAATTCCCATCATCCCTAGCTAACAGGACCAGTGATCAGGGATGATGGGAATTGTAGTCCCAAACATCTGGAGGGCCGGAGTTTGCCTATGCTTGCTGTTATCTATAGGAATTGGTGTTCTCTGGACCCACCTTGTCCTGGATGCAAATCTCCATGGAAAAGCAGAATCTTGAAGCGAATGGGGATTTCCCATCATGCCCCTCTTCACCTGCAACCAAGGTTTGGTAATTTAAACAGGTTGTTTTTGTCAAGTTCCTGTTTAGGAACAAGTGAGTCACTTTATAATTCTTAAACAAACCAATCTTTAAAGAACTGGCAACTCTTTCTGAGTGGTCCTCACCCCCTCTTTTCGTGTAGTTACTCAGAACAAAAAAGAGAGCAGATCTAGATGTGATGCTAAAGACATCATTACAAATCACAGCAGGGTTTTTTATTATTTATTTATTTATTTATTTATTTATTTATTTAAAAAAACACGTTAATAGCAGGGTGGGAGGGGAGCGATTTTCATCGGGATCATAGTTGGGGAGGCCAGGACCTCCCCATGTCATGCTGTGGTCCCATTGAAAGGCCTTGCTATTTCATTTTAAAACCCTGAGGTGGTTTCTAATGACATACCCCCCACTGCATTCAGTTTGGTGCTAGGGTTTTGTACAAACCTGACAGAAAAGAATGTGTTAAAACAAAAGTCCAGAAACCCTTCAGTGGGGTCTGCATTAATTGGATTGCAAGGACCCTAGTTTTCATAAAAAATAATAATATTAATTAGGTTATACAAACAAAGAAGAGAAATGTTCCAGCAAGAAGAAGCGTTGATTGAGGAAAATACAACAAAACTATGTTGTTGTTGTTTAGTCGTTTAGTTGTGTCCAACTCTTTGTGACCCCATGGACCAGAGCACGCCAGGCACTCCTGTCTTCCACTGCCTCCCGCAGTTTGGTCAAACTCATGCTGGTAGCTTCGAGAACACTATCCAACCATCTTGTCCTCTGTCGTCCCCTTCTCCTTGTGTCCTCCATCTTTCCCAACATCAGGGTCTTTTCCAGGGAGTCTTCTCTTCTCATGAGGTGGCCAAAGTATTGGAGCCTCAGCTTCAGGATCTGTCCTTCCAGTGAGCACTCAGGGCTGATTTCCTTCAGAATGGATCGGTTTGATCTTCTTGCAGTTCATGGGACTCTCAAGAGTCTCCTCCAGCACCATAATTCAAAAGCATCAATTCTTCGGCGATCAGCCTTCTTTATGGTCCAGCTTTCACTTCCATACATCACTACTGGGAAAACCATAGCTTTAACTATACGGACCTTTGTTGGCAAGGTGATGTCTCTATATATTGAGACATTTCTCCCTCTCTCCTGCCCTTCAGTCCTCAGCAAGCTTTGTAGGGTGGGAGAAGTGAAAACAAACTATGTCAATAACTGTGCAAACCATCGCAATCCAAACCAAAGAGCTACTGCAATGAGACTTTGGAATCAGTGGATCTTGGGATTGTTTTTTCCTGTTTTATTCTGTTGTTGAGAACTTTTCTCTTAATTTTCCTAAGTTCCATATTGCTGACCATAGCTCTCAATAAAGGAGAAAAATGCTACACTGTGCTGAACAACCCTGTCCATTTTTCTAGCCTTTGTTTTTCCTGATAATCTAATTAACGTTATTGATACTAGAACTAGTTCTGACTTCTAGTAGCACATCAGTCAGAAATGGTTACCAGGGAGTAAGCTGGCAGTGCAAAATATGGAGGATATATTATAAACCTATTAAAATTAGAACATGAAACTTACGCATTGGTTATTAAATTCTAGAAGAACATGTATGCTATTATAACGAAATGAATCTGTGGCAGTAGCAAAAGGCGGAGATTGTAACAGCCACCCAGAGTATTAAATTAAGGTAAAATTGTATTGCTCGATTTCTACCTGGTTTAATGACTCACAAGTGAAGCATTTCCTCACAGGTACACTGGAAGGTCTGGAGGGATCAGTAAGAGATTGCTGTTAAATTAAAATTGCGTGTCTGGAAGTTTGATGTAGTGATGGATGCCTGTTTATCCCCACAACTAGTCAATGTGCTATATTTGATGAGTGTTTCCTAATATAAATGGGGTGCTTACTTTACTAGTGATAACATTCTCCGACCCATGTTCCCATATCTGTCGTAAACTATTTAGCTCAGGTTACAAGGGCCAGTCCTGAGCTAAATAGTTTATGGCAAATATTATTAGCTCAGGTTACAAGGGCCAGTCTCAAGGGACGCGGGTGGCACTGTGGGTTAAACCACAGAGTCAAGGACTTGCTGATCAGAAGGTCGGCAGTTCGAATCCCCGTGACCGGGTGAGCTCCCATTGCTCGGTCCCAGCTCCTGCCAACCTAGCAGTTCGAAAGCATGTCAAAGTGCAAGTAGACTGCTCTGGTTCACCAGAAGCGGCTTAGTCATGCTGGTCACATGACCCAGAAGCTGTACGCCGGCTCCCTCGGCCAATAAAGCGAGATGAGCGCTGTAACCCCAGAGTTGGCCACGACTGGACCTAATGGTCAGGGGTCCCTTTACCTTTACCTTTATCTTTTACAAGGGCCAGTCAGCTGTGCCTCCTCTACCCTGACCCTGGCAGCTCAGCAAAAAGCATTCTTTTGTAGCAGTGGCAGATTGTGTTGGGTTTTGAGGGCCAAAGATGGCAGAAGACCTTTTTCAAGTTTGACCACGTAGACACTGGCAGCCCCTTGCCAGTGTGGGCAAGTGGGGCTTTCAACAAAATGTTCCACCATGGAGTTCTCTTGTTCAGGATTCCAGCCGGCCCTTTCCTATCTCTCCACCCCCAGTTTTTTTGTTGCCTCTCTCTCCCAAAAGTAGGTGAGTTAAATCTGTTATGATAGATTGGGCAAGAGATGTAGGACATAATATAATATTTGAGGATTGGGAAAGATTGTGGAAGAAAGGGGTCAAGTTCACCGCATGTACTCTGTTAAAGGAAAATATAATGGAAATGATGTTTAGATGGTATTTGACTCTTGTAAAATTAGCAAAGATATATCACAACTGTGACAATATATGTTGGAAATGTAAAGAAAAGGAAGGAACCTTTTATCATATGTGGTGGACCTGTCCCAAGGTGAAAGACTTCTGGGAAAATATTTGAAAGATGAATTGAAGATGAATTGAAAAAAATGTTGAAATATACATTTATAAAGAAACCAGAGGCGTTTCTTCTTGGAATAACAGGTTTGGAATTGCCCAAGAAAGATGTTAAATTATTTTTGTATGCCACAACTGCTGCCCATATTTTGTTAGCTAAAAAGCGGAAAACTCAAGAATTACCAATGATAGAAGAATGGCAGGTGAAGATGATGGATTTTTCGGAGCTAGCCGACCTAACCGGAAGAGTCCGTGACCAGAAGGAGGAGGAGTATCAGGAAGAGTGGATTAAATTTAATGATTATCTAGCTAAATTTAAGTCAAATTAACTGAAAACAGCTTGCAGATACTTAATTGGCTTAGGATTTTATTTATGTTAAGTGATGAATTAACATGTTTAATTCCATAAGGTGAAGATTTAAGGATGTTAATGTCTAAGTTAAATTTTATAAGAATTGGGATTTAGAAAACCGTTAAAAGGACATGCAATGAAATTCAACCAAGGGGAAGCGAGGAAGTCACTTAACAAAGTTAATAAGTGTAATTTTCAATAAGGCTATCATTTATGTTTGTTTGTCTTATGTGTTTGTTTGTTTGTTTGTTTATAATATTGCGAAAACTAATTAAAAAATTTGAAAAAAGAAAAAAAAAGTAGGCGAGCTTTCTGTATCAACTGAACCACCCGCAATCACCATTAGGATGTTGGTTTCTTTTTTCTCCTCCTCTCAAGGGCATATGGTGCCATTCTGCATGCAGTAAAGATCCAAACTGTGAATGAATGATCTCTTGGTAGGTAGGATAATACAGGATCTACATGATAGCTCACAATCTTTTTTGTGTGATTGGCTATCCTATGCTCTTAGGACTCTTCCGAGGCCACATCGCCTCTCCAGTTGCCTCCTCCAATGTTTTTGCCTGGCTGAAATGTCTCCCTGAAGTCTGATAAGGTCTCTTGCTTTCCTACCGGCAAAGCAGAGAGGTCTGTGAATGTGCAGGAGCTAGCCTATGCTACAAAGGTAGAATTTGTATTCATTCCTTTGTTGTATTTCACCTCTGGCCCTGCCCGCCACTGGCAAGTGACCCTGGGGCTGGAAAAGGTTTCTCAAGACTATGATAATAGGTTTGTGACCTAAGACTCTCCTCCTGGAAGAGAGGGGAGTGGTTGTGGGCGGGAACCCGAGCCCCACCTCTAGCAGGGGGCGTTAGCCCCCTGCCTCCCACTCACCTGGCTGGCGCCCACGCCCATCGGCAGGCACCCAACCAGGTGCCTCCGAGGGGGCGTGTTCAGCAGCCTAAATGCTGTGGCGCCAGCCCCTCCTCTGCCTCACTCTTCGTCATCCCATCGCGATTCACCCACCCTCCACTCCCTTTGAGCTCAGGGTCTTAGTTTTCCTTGGCCTTGCTATGGATCTTAGGTTGGTCGCCCTGGTTGTCCGGGGGGCCTGGTAGGAATTTTTCCATTTGGCATTAGGCTTTTGGTTTTTTCGCCTAATCGTCACAACACTTGTGGTATTGGTGGGTAGGTTAGGCATTGGAATAATGTGTTGTGGTGTGTCGAAGGGCTAGGTGTGGCCATCGCCTATGCCTTCAATTTTTGGGTATTCCGTTAAAGGAATCTGGCGGTCGTGTATTCTGTCCGATGCCTGCTTGGCGGGAGGCCATGGCACGACCCTCGGTGACATCAGGGGAGATGCTATAGTTGGATTAGCATCAACAGGCTCCACCTACTGGTGAATAAACCCCCTTCATTTCAGACTCACCCCTCTCTGAGGGGGTGGAGTCAGCTGACGTAATCCAATGCCTAAGCCAATACCTTTTCACTTGCTGTAATCAATAAAGTTGTGGCCTTTTTTTGCCCATTAACCTTATATCACGTGTCCTTGTGTATTCATTCCTCTTTGGGGGGATCGGGTCCTCAAACCACAACTCAGCCTTAAACCACCACCCCCGCTTCTTTGAGATATATAACCTACGAAAGATAGTGATCTACGAAATTCCCCGATATGGATGGTATATGATAATATTACTTTCATTAAAGCTATTGCGTATATTTCTGTCCTGTTCTAGATATCATGAGATTAGTAACATAAAATGTTTGAGTGGGTTTTAGTTGTTTTATGTGTGCTTTTTTATAATGCAAGTTCCAATACTACCTTGTCTTCGAATAATAATAATAATAATTATTATTATTATTATTATTATTATTATTATTATTATTATTAATACCCCGCCCATCTGGCTGGGTCCCCCCAGCCACTCTGGGCGGCTTTCAACAAAACACTAAAATACAATAACCTATTAAACATTAAAAGCTTCCCTAAACATGCTGTTTGTTCATCTGGTCAGTTCACGAGTGAAGCGTCTTTTAGTGTTGAAATTTGCATGATGCAAAGTCATGTTTCAGTTGGCAGACATTTAGCTAGCTTTGTTTTGGAAACACTTTCCTGTTTAGTATTCAACACGTAGAAGGCAAACTGACTCAGCTATTTAAATTCAGTTCCCTTAAGGTGTGAAGTACTGTCATAAATTGCATTTCTCCTATTAATAGTGATGATTTGTAGAAACTGGAACGTTTTAACTGATTTCCTTTGCCCCAAATACGTAACTCTGCATATAGTACATAAGAATAATATTTTATGTAGATTTCTTAGCTGAATTTCCTTGTTATGCTTTCATTTTTGTTTATTTACTTATGGGGCTTAAGATTTAAGGGCAAAAGCAATGGATGCACAGAACTGTTTTTCAATATAAAATATTTTCTGACTAGCTCTTTTTATTTTTAAATAACCTTTTCAGAGTTGGTTCTTTCAGTAAAGGAGAGAGTTCTTTCCTGTTGTTCTAAGAGTTGATGAGCAACAAACTTCTTTTGAAATGGGCATGACATGTTTTCAGTCTATAAAGCCTGATCTGTTCCTGGCTGTGCAATGGATGGTGTGTTGTTGTGTACCTGCTTTGCTTTCAGTTTACACAAGGGAGTGATACAGGAAATGGGTTGGGAGAAATGGAGGAGTAATAGCATAGGAGGTTTAAAGGCAGCAGCGCTGGTAGAATTAAGGACTCTGAACAACACGAATCGTGGACTAAAAAGGCAAACAGGAAGTCACATTCAAGCTGTGGGTCTTTTTTCCCAAGCAACACCTGAAGTCTGGAGGGGGGGGGGTGCATCGGTTTTCAAAATGAAGAAATTAAACTGTGGTTGTATAACGTTAACAATCAAAAACAACTTCTCTAGTTACCAGGAAATCATGGGTGGGAGTGGGGAGCAATGGAGGAATAAAATGCTGTAAGGGGGAGCAGGTTTTGTTGTTGTTGATTAGTCATTTAGTCATGTCCGACACTTCGTGACCCCATGGAGCAGAGCACGCCAGGCACTCCTGTCTTCCACTGCCTCCCGCAGTTTGGTCAAACTCATGCTGGTAGCTTCAAGAACACTATCCAACCATCTCGTCCTCTGTCGTCCCCTTCTCCTTGTGCCCTCCATCTTTCCCAACATCAGGGTCTTTTCCAGGGAGTCTTCTCTTCTCATGAGGTGGCCAAAGTACTGGAGCCTCAGCTTCACGATCTGTCCTTCCAGTGAGCACTCAGGGCTAAATTTCTTCAGAATGGATAGGTTTGATCTTCTTGCAGTCCATGGGACTCTCAAGAGTCTCCTCCAGCTCAAAAGCATCAATTCTTCGGCGATCAGCCTTCTTTATGGTCCAGCTTTCACTTCCATACATCATTACTGGGATGCTAACAAAAACCCTCTTCTACCAGAGGGATAGTGAATGTATATTTTGCCTCTAGAAACTTTTTAAAATGAAACCTGGGGATTATTGTTTGTTCGGGGTGTGGGTGGGGAGTTACTAGCCTGATGCAAACCCCCATGCAGGAAATGCTTTTCAATTATATATATTATAATTAAGGAAAGTGGGAAGTCCATTTGTGCATTGATGAAGGCTTGCACATACCTTGAGATCAGTGTGGCATTCATTACAAAGTAATATTCCTTTTGTTGGAGCCTGTCAGCCAAACTGAGGCAAAACACATAGGCTAGCCTTGTCAGTTAATGGTTCCATTTTGCTAGCACAAACTATGTAATGATTAAAACCATTACCTTCCTTTTCTGACAGAAATTCTCTTAGATCCCATCTGAACCCTGGAGATGCCAGATAGGACCAGCAAGGCATTCTGCCACCTGGGCACCAGCTTCCCTGAGCAACTGCTGTTGCTTTAAGTTGCTTTTTTTGCCACTGGCGTGGCAAAAAGCAGTGTTTGAAATTAGCCAGGTGCATTTTGCCCCTGCCTATCAGCCACTTTTGCCAACAAAGGTCCGTATAGTAAAAGCTATGGTTTTCCCAGTAGTGATGTATGGAAGTGAGAGTTGGACCATAAAGAAGGCTGATCACCGAAGAATTGATGCTTTTGAATTATGGTGCTGGAGGAGACTTATTGGACTGCAAGAAGATCAAACCTATCCATTCTGAAGGAAATCAGCCCTGAGTACTCACTGGAAGGACAGATTGTGAAGCTGAGGCTCCAATACTTTGGCCACCTCATGAGAAGAGAAGACTCCCTGGAAAAGACCCTGATGCTGGGGAAGATGGAAGCCACAAGGAGAAGGGGATGACAGCGGACGAGATGGTTGGATAGTGTTCTCGAAGCTACTAGCATGAGTTTGACCAAACTGCGGTAGGCAGTGGAAGACAGAAGTGCCTGGCGTGCTCTGGTCCATGGGGTCACGAAGAGTCGGACACAACTAAATGACTAAACAACAACAACATCAGCCACTTGCGACCAAGTAAAGATGCCTGGGTGCCAGAATGGTGCCTGATTATCTCCACCATCTGGAGGCACATGCCTAGCGATCCTTGAATCTTGACTGTTTTCACACACTCATACCACATCCTGTAGAATTCTATTAGTTATAGTTTATCTGCAAAATCGGAACAAATTTCAGGAAACAAAAAGCTTTGTCTGTGCAGCCTGAGCAGGAGCAGTCGCCATTAAGGAAAAGAGGTAGGAATGGACCAATGTATAAGTAGACTGTCCCTGAGTCAAGTGACTTTTCTTCTTTAAGTTCTCAGAGCTCTTAACTTAGCCTTAAAATGCACTTCATTGCAAATGAAGCAGTAGGACTGCCCCAAAACTTTTGTAGGGGCAAATAATATTGAAAGTGTGATTGCATAACAATTTCCCAGGAGCACAAATCATGATGAATGCATAATAAAAATAACATTTGGGGGGACTCTCTGACAACTCAGCAAGGGCAAATAAATGCACATTTGAGGGGATCTGGAACTTTTTTCTTCAGCCAGTGATGAACTTGTGTATTGTATTTAGTAGATGGGAAATGCAGAAAATCAAACCCATAAAAGAAGTTATTGCTACCTTAGCTCCCTACCTGCGTCATATATCTGCTAAGGAAGGCCCTTTGATAGTCCTCCCTGAATAACTGTGTTTTCTGGTATCCTTATGTTAGACCAGCATTTTATTTTTCTTCCTTTACTAACTTATTAAGAAGATTAAACCCAAGTTTTATATGAGACAAGTTGTGCCTGCAGAAACCACACTAAGCTTTTATGGCCACATCTGTGCTTGGGTGAAATGGAAGATGCCCAATGCAGATCACATAACTAATTGGAAAGGTTTTCTGCCACTGAGCTGTCCATTCAAGAAATGGAAACTATATCCTGCAAAGGATTTTAATATGGGGCCAGGGCTGGGAACCTTATTAGTTGGTAAGACTTTCCCAAGTCAACCTCTTGGTTGATATTAGCGTTCCATGACAGGTGACTCTGAGTGAGGAAGATATTCCACCAAGCTCTAAAGTCTCATTACTAGAATTGCTTTTCCTTCATTCTTCATGTGTTTTTCTGGTCGACATAAACTTATGACGTAACAAATCTGTTAGTCTTTTACGCCGCTACAGAATTTTTGTTTTCTCCTTTGTGCTTTTCGGGTATTTAAGTTAGACTTCTGTCTGAAGTAGGATTTCCACATTTAGAAATAAGTTAAATATCTGTAGTTTTTGTGAGAGTTTTGAAGAGAAAGAAATATTGTCTGAAGAACTGGTGTGTGTCAATTACCTCTGAAGTTTTGGTTCTTTGTTTGTGTGGTGGTGTGCGCTTTTTGTGACTGATCTTGATTTCAAGGTGTAAATTGAATGTTATTCTAGGCTTTTTCATCTTTTTAAGAAATTATACATAAAGCACAAATGGATAATCTAAAATAACACACAGTAGATGGCTTCAGAGGCTTAATAGTGAAACAACAGAGGATGCAGAAGGCTTAAAAGCGAATGGTCGTCTTTTTTTAAAAAAAAAACAACAACCGTGACATTGGGCCTAAGAGGGGTGGGAAATATTTTTATGGACCTCTTTTAAAAAGTTGGTTCATATACCAATAAATATGTTGCTTTGGTATTTGAGGATATAGTAACCAATGAACCATTTCGTCGCCCAAATTAAAAACTAGGAAGTATTGTGAAAACGACTAAACCGCTTCTGGCGCAATGGAACACCGTGATGGAAGCCAAGGTGCATGGAAACGCCATTTACCTCTGCGGATAAACACCGGCTCCGTAGGTATGAAAGAGGAAATAAATGCCGCACCCCATAGTCGAATTCGACTGGATTTAACCATCCAGGGGTCCTTTAAATGCTGAAGTGGAGGGATTGGTCTTTAATCCATAGCAACAGAACCTGCCAGTAACTATGGGTGAAGCAACAGCAGCCACAGAATATGACGAAGCCAGCCATAGTGATCTGTATTGCTGCTATGTGGTCACTTGTCTTCCTTTACAGAAGACCGCTCTCTATTAAGAGAGTAGTCCCTTTGAAGGAGTCCTCTACTTGAAGGGCTAACTAGTTCAAGTAGTGATGACTCTAGGAATAGATTACAGGGGCCTCGAAAATTTGCTCATCCACAGTAAACACCCGGACAACAGACTGAACAGGTACAGTTGCTTTCTCTACGGTGAGATGCACTGTATCAGTAATTTTTCCCAGAATTTGTGTCCATACACCAAAATGGGGAAATGTTAATTTTATGCAGATCTGTGCCATCTTTTGCACCCCTCTCTTTGGTGGGTGGTGGTGGTGCCATCCTAATTGCTGCATTTTATCATTCTGCACTAATTTTTAGAAGCAGGAGATAACCACGTAGTCATTTGCCCAACTGCATACACTTGTAACAGATATTAAAAGTGATGGAGATTTAAAAGTTCAGACAGTAGTTGCAGTTGTTCCAGTATCATTCCCAGCATATTTCATCAGTTTGCATTTGCTTCTTTTGGGTAGTGAATCATAATCCTCTTAACTACTTGTACGCAGTAAGAATCTCAGAGGCAGTTCTTATTTTTGTGGGGTTTTGCTTGCCTGTTTCTGTAAGGAGAAATTAAATACCTATTTTAGCGTTTTTTTGCTTGCTGTTACTAGAAAAAGGGGCTTCAGCCACAAAAGAGTTATGCCATCTACTGGCATATCTGTATATTTTGGAAAAACCATAGGAGAAAGACAGCAGCAACTAACTCAGATGATACTGTGTTTTTAGAAAACAGAATCACACAGATTGACAAAGGCAGTGATATCTCTGCTATTTATTTATTTATATTTCATATAATTCATTCGCTACTTGATTGCAAAATACTCCTAAAAGGTAAAACAAGGGGAGAATCACAACCCTCCCTTCAAACATACAAAAGTTAAAATACTAAAACAGATTAAAATTGAGACCTCAACGTTCTAAACATCTATCTATTTGCTTTGCAACATGAAGCTACAAATGATTAAAGTATTAGTTAAACAGAGCTGGTAACAGTATCTAATTGCAAAGCATTTCGGAGAACAGTGAAACCATTTAGCATAATATGAGTATGGCAAACTGTAATGTGCCTTCATTAGCAAACAGTGCCTTTTGATTTGCGCAAAGAAGAATAAACATTATGCCTGCCTAATAAAACAATTCTGTGCGTGTTTTTGCAGGAAATGGGCAGAAAGCTTAGCATTTGTTTGTCAGCGGTTTATTTGCGATGCAGCATGTGTCAGGGAAACATTTTAATGACCAGCTTCAAGATGACACAGTCTTGTCGAAGAGGAAAGTATAGACCACATTTGTCAGGTGGCTAGAAAGCTTGATGCCCTCTTAGAGGCTAATGTTTTGGACTTTCCAGTTCAGGACGCTGGAAATGTATATGGAGGGAATGGAGAACCTGTGGTCCTCCAGATGTTGTGAACTTGGCTGTGCTTGTTGGAAAAACGCCCGGGAAGGCCGCCACCTTCCCAAGGTGTCTCTCCGGTGGTCATCCTCTGGCTGTAAATCTTCATCAGTCCAGAGAGACCGGTAATAAGCGACCCCTCCCTCCTGAGAGGAGCACAATCAGTAGCTCTAAACTACTTTATTTACAGTCTATACACAGAGAATCCATCAGCGTGTCTGCTCTCTCTGAGCAGCAGTACAGAAGAGCACACTTCACACAGAAGCGAAAGTAACTTCTTCACAGTACTGAGACTGTGCTGAGACTTCCTGTCTCACGCTCTCAGACACTCACATGATATAAACAACCATTGTGCTGCTCTCTGAGCAGCTGGTGAGATAAAATTCCTAACAGTGCTCGCTAGAGCTGATGGTTCTCTGCTGCTCCAGAGAAGCGGACACGGAGCAATGGATCCAGACTACAAGAAAGAAGATTCCACCTAAACATTAGGAAGAACTTCCTGACAGTAAGAGCTGTTCGACAGTGGAATTTGCTGCCAAGGAGTGTGGTGGAGTCTCCTTCTTTGGAGGTCTTTAAGCAGAGGCTTGACAACCATATGTCAGGAGTGCTCTGATGGTGTTTCCTGCTTGGCAGGGGGTTGGACTCGATGGCCCTTGTGGTCTCTTCCAACTCTATGATTCTATGATTCTATTCTAAGTTTGGAACCCAACAAAAGATTCCTGCATTGCAGGGGGTTGGACTAGATTACACTCTTGATCCCTTACAACTCTGCAATTCTACGACTCTATGAAGCTCAGAGGGCCTCAGGTTTCCAATATTTATTTATTTTATTTATTAGATTTATATGCCGCCCTTCATCATAAGGTCTCAGGGCAGCTCACAGAATGAAACACAAGACAAAAACAAGTAAATAAGGAAAACAGAACAGCAAAACAGTACCTGGAGTATACCTGAAGGCGCGTCTCCATCCCCATCGTTCAGCCCAGACACTGAGATCCAGCTCCGAGGGCCTTCTGGCGGTTCCCTCACTGTGAGAAGTGAGGTTACAGGGAACCAGGCAGAGGGCCTTCTTGGTAGTGGCACCCACCCTGTGGAACACCCTCCCTTCAGATGTCAAGGAAATAAACAACTATCTGACTTTTAGAAGACATCTGAAGGCAGCCCTGTTTAGGGAAGTTTGATGTTTTATCGTGTTTTTAACATTCTGTTGGGAGCCGCCCAGAGTGGCTGGAGAAACCCAGCCAGATGGGCAGGGTATAAATAATAAATAACACATTATCATTACAATGGTACCTCGGGTTAAGAACTTAATTCGTTCCGGAGGTCCGTTCTTAACCTGAAACTGTTCTTAACCTGAGGTACCACTTTAGCTAATGGGTCCTCCTGCTGCTACCGCCGCCATGCGATTTCTGTTCTTATCCTGAAGCAAAGTTCTTAACCTGAGGTACTATTTTTGGGTTAGTGGAGTCTGTAAGCTGAAGCGTCTGTAACCTGAGGTACCACTGTATTATTATTATTATAATAATACCTGTTCTATACCTGTTCTAAAACCACGCAGACTGAATGCAAGTCCGCTCACCCTTGCGTTGCAGCGCAGGCTCTTCCAAGACCCTGACGGGGGATACTGGGATCAGCATCTAGTCCGGACAGGTGATTCAGGCGTAAGCCCATGGCTGCCTATCTGGAGCTGAATCCTAGCCTTCACCCGGGATTGGCAAATGGGAGTGCAGGCTCAGGTGCAGACTGGGGCATGGGGTGGAGCTGATGGAGCAGGAAGGCTTCTCTCAGGTCCACAACCTGGCCATTTAAACAGCCCACACCTGGAGCCCTTACCTGTTATTTCCCTTGTCGGGTTCCCCACCTGCCTTCCTGTCAGGAGTGCGTGCAGGAGCCAGGCCCTGTGACCAATAGGAATTTGCAGGACTGGGGCCTTCCTAAGTTTGTTCTGAAGGGGCAAGGCACAGCCTCACAGGTGAAGCCGATTGGTAACTCACAGCACCTGGTGGCAAGATCTGGGGAGGGATATAAGGTCAACATTTACCCTTGGCTCTTTGCCACAGCAACACGCTTCCTGCCTTGCTGCGTTTGGCTTCTTGCTTCCTGATCTTTGAACCTCGGCTTCTTGACTCCCTTCTTCTTGATCCTCGGACCCTTGACTTCGTGACTCCTTGCTTCCTGATTCTCAGACCCTTGGCTTCTTGACTCCTGGCTCTCTGACCCTTGAACTCTTGGCTTCCTGACTCCTGCCTTCTAGACCCCTGTTCCTGCTCCCACCCCACCATCTTGCCCCTGGTCCTGACGTCCCCTACCAGGTCTTAGATTGCTCATTAACCGGACCGCGACACTTCCTTCATTTCAAGTGATGGTTTTATGACCTTGCTGTGGCTAAGGTGGCCGTCGTGTTCTGGGGCCAGGTAGGAATTTGCCCACCGGTCAAATTGGATCCAGCCTGGTGGTTTTGCCTACCTCATAGCAATTGTCACAACTTGTTTGGGCATTGGGGCAACCTCAGTCTGGGATGGAGAGGAGGTTGTAGTCTTTATGTGCCTCTCCAAATGCTGGGTATCCTGTTAAAGGGATTTTTTTTTGGGGGGGAGCGGCCATTTCTTCATGCCCAGCCAGGGCCCAGGGCTGATGGCACTCTTCCAGACAGCAGTCCTTGCAGGTATTGCCCTATTTGAAACCCCTGTACAAATTGACCAGAATATCACTTCTGGCAGGTGGGCTGGAAGTATTTAATTGCCCAAGCCAAAGCTTTTTCATCTGTATTCAATGAAGATGTAGCCTGTTTTGATCCAAAAACCAGTCTCAGTTGTCTTTGAATTCTCTGTGGGGTTGGGGACTGAGGAATGTGATGTCTAGGCCCGCAACTGCTAAGACACAAGACTCCTATTTATGGTGGGTTTTGGTGTACAAAAGTGGCGTGTAATTGTTCACCTTTAGTGCTACAAGTCTCAAGGTTTTCATTCTTGTTTGGGTTTTGTGGAAGGGGGGAAACAAAAACTTGTTTTCGGGTGTGCCTTTGTTACATGGTTTCTCTTTCTGCATTGTTTAGATTGAGCAGTTAAGCTAGTTGCTGATCTTTGGAGTAATCGTTCTGAAAAAATCTTCAGGGAAAACTGGGACATGTTTTGTCCCAGTTAGGGATTCTGGGTAGGGAAATGGTTCACAGTAATGAGGGGAAAGGTATATTTCAATTTCCTGATTTTCGTAATACTCTTGTAATATGTCCTATAGTCTCCATTCATGCTGCTGCCTTGATAACATCTCACCCATCATGCACATAAGCTCATTTCTGCTGCTTAAAGTGTGTACAGTGAAGTGTGTGTGTGTGTGTATGTGTGTGTGTGTGTGTTGGGGGTGAGAATGCAGCAACATGCACACCCTTCCCTCCATCTCTTTGTGTTCACACCACTGTGCAGCTGGAAACCTTTCAGATTTTAATAATAGGGGATGAGTCTGTTTTAACCAGGGAAATGGTAAAAGTACTAGGAAATTATTGTGTGACTGTAGGTTATCAGAACATGAAATTAAAGCTGTTCTGTTATAACAAATTACATAGATTTTGTAGAATAAACAAAATTGTGTTATCTATTTTATCTTAGGGTTGCCATATTTCGGGAAGTGAAAATCTGGACACAAAGGTTGTTGAGGTTTTTACTTATTGGGTTTTGTGTGTGTTTTTGTCTACATTTGTTGAGCGTTTTCTCTCTCTCCAAAATATCCCCCCAAACATAGCTGTCAACTTTTCCCTTTTCTTGTGAGGAATCCTATTTGGAATAAGGGAATTTCCCTTTTTAAAAGGGAAACATTGACACCTATGCCCCGAAAACAGTTTTTAAATAATTTTTTTAAAAAATTCCGACAAAAAAAATCCATTCCCACAATGGACTGCCATTTAAATTTCCCAAACATTTAAAATGGCTGCCAAATTCTGGGAACATCCGGGAAATTCCAGACTTATAGCAGCCCTAATATCTATCTATCTAGGTGTGGTTGCTAGCAGTTATTGAAAGTAATGGCATACTGAGTTAAAGGAGGAAATTGATGTGTGGGACAACTAAGAGTTTTTAAATATTGGAATGAATCAAAATGTGTAGCTTGCTGACTGAACTTTTGCTTTCTCTCCAGCTGAACAAGCAACAGCTACAGATTGTGAAGGAGCGCTTTCAGGCCTTCCTGAATGGAGAGACACAAATTGTGGCTGATGAAGCATTTTGTAACGCAGTTCGAAGTTACTATGAGGTAAGTTGAACGCGGTTGTTCCTGGGGCAGTGCCTGAAATGGGTGGGAGCGTAGGCGTGTGTGTAAAAATCTCTGCCCCCAATTTTATAGTAGTATTTGTAAGTGTGTGAGCTCAAGGTTACTTAATTGTGTGAATACAATTTCTTAATTCTGCTTGGTGCCTCCTAGGGATTGGAGTTGACAGAGGTTTAACATAAGATTTTCCGAACAACCAGAAAATGTTATCCCTTCCCCCACATTGATGGTGACATGCTGCTGATCTGCTGCCCCGTCCAGCACAAATCTTGAGTCACCTTTCGACACATTCTGCTCAGCTAGGGATGTAAGAGGGCATCATTTTCTACTCCACTCTGGGTTTGTCATATGCAGTAGTGTTTCTGCTCTGCTGCAGTTTGCCTTCTGCCAGCAATTAAGTTATGTGTCTCACTGTCCACTATGGTGATATTGCAGTAGATAATGCCAATCCTGATTGATTTACCTGAGATGAATAAGAGAACATAGACAATTCCCACTCCTGTTTTTCGTTTTCATTGGAATTCTCTGACATCCCTACTCTCAAAATCTGAATTCGAGATACCACCAGCTTAACTTTAAAAAATGAGGCCTCTGAGGCCTGACCGGAGCAGGAGTTACTATCGGGAAACTCAGAAACTAGGACAAATGAGCCCACCCAATCCCCTCTGCTCAGAGAGAAGGCGGGATCCCCTCACTTGACTGAGTCGGAGGAGTGGCTGAAAAACACAAGAGCACAATATTTGGACTTGGACAACTGTCCCTGCATTCTGATAGGGCTGTATAAAGATCTGCTGAAAGAATACTCAACACAGATAAGCAAAGAACTTGAGCCAATCAAAATTTTCCCCTCGGAATGTTTGGGCCTGCTTACTTCCCTGACTTGGCTAATTAGGAGAAAAGAAGACTGCCGTCCCCATAAAGCAGTCAACAACAAGCCAAATGGAAATAAAATCCAGTCAGGCACTGAAATACCACCAGCTTTTCCAGCTTTCAGAAACTGGTAGGCTGGAATCTACTTATCCAAGCAGCAGTACCTCCTTGTTTCCATATGGTCCAACCCTTCCTTCCAAGTCTGGTGCCTAATAGAAACTTTACCATCAGTAACTTACCACATTCATCACTTTGCACCAAAGGTGATCCACCTGAGAGTTAAACTACTTCATCCTGTCTTTTGCATATTTCTTAGCTATCTCAAGTAAACACCATTTGCAGAAGAGTGGAACATCTCCATTCTGGAAACCTCCGCTTGTGCAATTGATCTACTATCAGAAATTTAGTGCATGAGCTAGAATATGTCATTTTTTGTGGCAAAATGTTTCCTGAGCATAGCTCATCATATCCTACATATAACGGAATAACTGACTCAGTCGACAGAATAATTAAAGCATATTCATCGCATTCATTCATCGCAGGTCATATATGTGCAATGCACAAACAAAGATATCAATTGGTGCACACCAGAGAATCATCACAAAAGATTGCAAAGATTAATAAGCCATTTTTCAGCTGGGTTAGCCAGCTTTTTTCAGTACTACTGAAGACCCCAGCAGATATGATGCATTGTTAGCTAGAGTATATATTTTATATATACTAATATGTTTTATTTTATATATACCAATTTTTATTAATATATTTTATGTGGGTTTTTTTTTTAAAAAAAATCATGTTTTTAGGAGTATAATAGAGTGCCCTAACTACAGTAGTGCTTATTTTACAGCATCTAAAATATTTGTCAAATATGAAAATCCAGAAATCAAGTATTGAACAACATTGATCTAGGACCTTGGAAATTGAAAATCAGATTTAATTCTGGCTTCTATTTAATTTTTCTGCCTTTCCCTGGATCTTTTCCCATTCTTGCTATAACATTTTCAAACACATCTCTTATTACCATGAGGTCGAAGCCAAAAGGCTTGCAAGCCTAATTATAGATCGCTAAGTGTGGAGAGGCAAATTCCCTCCTGCTTTCCCCCCATATTACAGATGATACCACACTAGAAATGGCATATGAAGAGCTTAAAAAGTCTTCTGCAGAACTCTGAATCGACTTCAAGTCACAAGCTTTTGTTGTGGCAATATAAAGGAGCATTTCCCCAATGGGAACATTTTATTACAGTCCTTTTGTCATATGTACCCAACACTGAGACATGGACTATTTTGGCAAGCTGTAGAATCAATGAACAAATAGACCAACTGAATGTCTGAAGAATATGCTTCCTAATTCTGGTGGCTGTTCGCTTTGAGACAATTCTGCAGAGCAGGCCTGCAGCGCAAATTTGGTGACGCTCCCAGTACAAAGTAGACCTTGATCACAAGGCTAATTATCAGCAGAAGAGAGGCTGTGCTTGCAGCGATCATTTAGTTATGCAATAACTCACTTGAAAGAGAGCAGTACTGTGCCATTGGTAATGCCATTGGTCTTGGCTATTCCAAACAACATCTACTCAGAATCGATGGGGGGAAACTAGAAGAATTGAGTCTGAAAGCATACTGGCAACAAAAGAGAGAGGAAGAGATAATTCCAGAAGTAGTATCCAAGAGAAGAGAAGCAAGCCTTAAGCCAGTATTAGGAGGGGAAGGATTGTATTCTGGAAGAATGAAAACCCTAGTGTGCCAATCAAAATGCACTGGTTACTCTCTGGTTTCCTGCGTGCCAGAATAAATGCTTTTCTCCTAAGCACCAGCTTGAGGCTTAGCTCTTCCCTTCTACACCAGGAAACTGACAACAGAATGCTAGAGTCTTTTGAAGCTTTGTTCAGAGTATTTACTGTAGGGAACCAGGCATACTTTCAACGAAGGGGAGGAAACGGATAGGAGGGGTAGAACTGTATGAGTACAAAGTTGGGTATATGGATGTCTGCTGCAAGGACACTAAAGTCTGGGCCCTGTACTGCTGTGTGTGATAACTTTAGAAGCAATGTGGTTTCAGGGTTAGTGTTAGACTAGGGCCATGGACCAAATATTTGCTTAGATTTGAAGCTCACATGGTGAGGCAGTTGCGTTCTTAGCCCAAACCATATCAAGGGGTTGTTATGAGGATTAAATGTGGAAAGGTAAGCCTGTGCACCTTCCTGAGCGCCTTGGAAGAAGAAGCATGGGATAAAAAAATAAATCTAAATTCTATTATTACTAATAGTATTTGAAGGGGATGGGTTTTCTGAGTAGTTAAGGACATGTGTATCATTAACCAAAGCAAGTACAGTGGTACCTCTGGATGCAAATGGGATCCGTTCCGGTGCCCCGTTCGCATCCTGAGTAGAACGTAACACACGACTGCGCGTCTTCACGTGTGCGGGTCATGTTTTGCCGCTTCCGCACATGCATGTGATGTCATTTTGAGCATCTGCACATGTTCGAGTGGCAAAACCCGGAAGTAACGTGCTCTGTTACTTCCGGGTCGCCATGGAGTGTAACCTGAAAACGCTCAACCTGAAGCATATTTAACCTGAGGTATGACTGTACTGTATATTATTGTCCCTACATTCATAATGCAAGATCTAAAAACAGGAGATCTCTGCACTTTTTCAGCAGCTGCTGATTACTGCCCTCTATGGTGAAACTGACCACCTCCCCTTCCCCCTGGTTTCCTAGAATACGCAGAGAAATGAAAAGTACTGAGGAGAGTTTGGTTGTATGCAGACACAGTCCACAACTGCTTGGAAAAACCCCTGGAGAAGAGGGGGTGTAGGCGGCTGTGGGAAGGCAGGAACCTTCAGTCCTTGCAACTGCCTCATTGGGGCAAGACCTACTGGGAAGAGTTGCTGCGATCGCTAGGCCTGCACTGTTTTGGGTTTTTTGAAATAGTGTTCACTTCACGAACACTGTGTTTTTTATTGCTGGCCAATGCCTGACTCCACCTCCCGACATTAGCTGAGCTTTGCTTGATCAAGGAGGTTTGCCTGAGCTCTATTGTGCTTGCATTTCTGGTCGGTCTTCTTGGTCTTGACTGTTCTTCTGCATTGCCTTTGGGTCCAGACTCCAAATCACTACCCTGTCCAGTGCGAGCAAATGCTTAAACATGCGGCTTCTTTTTCCAGCCAATGCAATCCACCCCACTTCCCAGACCATTTTTTTTTTGTCATAGTAGTTATTTGCATACTTGCGACTGAAATGTGTCTGAGAGCGCTCTGTTGCAATGAGCAACACCGAATCTTCAAGAAGCTGTACCCTGTCAAATTATGAACTAATTTTTATGTAAACTTGAGCAGGGCAGTACAGTCATACCTCGGGTTAAATGTGCTTCAAGTTAAGTATTTTCAGGTTGTGCTCCGCAGCGACCCGGAAGTAACGGAGCACGTTACTTCCAGGTTTCACCATGCGTGCATGCGCAGACGGTCAAAATGACGTCACGTGCATGCGGCGAAATGCGACCCGTGCACGCGCAGACGTGGGTTACGTTTGCTTCAGGATGTGAGCGGGGCTCCAGAACGATCCTGTTCTCATCCCGAGGTACCACTGTATGTTGAGTGGAGAAACTGCAAAAACAGGACGTGTCCATGGCTGAAATCCCATAAAGAAAAATGAGCAGCAAAGTGCTAAATTTATGTAATCAGTGTTCATGATTGCTTGATGAAAACCAATGGAGAGCAAATTTATGCCTTCAAAATGGCCTGTTCCGGTAACTGAGGACCTCTTGACAGTAATCTTGTTTGATATTGGGGGAAGGGAGGAGAGAGGGGGTACGAGGGCTTTGCTCAATTTGCATTTTCCACTACAGTGATATACTGAAAGGGCAAACTGGGAAATCAGGATTTTTACAAGCTTGTATTCTCTAAAGAAATAGTTGTAATGCTGTCGGAACAATTGTTCTTATCATGTTCCCTTTTGAAGGCTGCCTTACGATCTACTTAACGGCTAAAAGTAGTCTGTAGTTTTGCTGAGGGGTGAGGGTAATATCAATATCCTTTTTTCTTTTCTTTTTTGGAGACATGCCTTAAATAAAACATCATGGCTGAAGAAATTAATTACTCGCTCTACTTGTATGGGAAATATTATGGCTGCAACACTTCTGTTTAGTTAGCAGTAACTACCTCATTAAGGAACTGGTTCCACTGTCTGATCTGCCCTTGTTACCAAAACTTTCCTCTAATTACTCAGTTTATTTATTTTTCACTTTCAGCAAACGTAAGTTCATTGTCTAGCTCATTGCTTTCAAATGTAAATAGGCCTTTTCTTTTCCTTGATTACCCTATGAGGAATTGTGTTATGGTGTGCCTACTGAATATGCGTTATTTTGTCTAAATGAAGGAATTTTCCTGCTGTCCTTACATATCCCCTATCTGCTGGCCATGTGTGAGTTCTTCCTGCTTTCTCAATCTGTTCCCCATAGGCCTGAAGGGGGCAGGGAGGGCAGGAGGGCAAGCACACCAAACTTTTAGGCCCCAGTGCCCATTTCTTCATCCTGATGTGGCTGCGAAATCTTCAGATAAGCATTATGGGTGAGGTACAAAGTCCGGACAAGTGGAAGACCAGCTAGTCTTTCTCCTTTCCTGAACAGGCGGAAGAAGCTTTACTGTGTTTACATAATCCAAAGAGTGATGGGGAGTGGCAGTTTCCTAAAAGTGGGGGGAGAGTATCAGAAACTAGGCTGTAGTATTCAATAGCTGTTGTCTTCTATATGTCTGAATTGGTTGTGATTCCTCTGATACTGAACAGGGTAAAAGCTACAGCTGTTGGTCATCAATAGGGCTGGGCGATACTGTAACTGCTTTTCAACATGGTGAAATTTCACCTGCTAAATATAGGGCTGCCATATTTCAAAAAGTAAAACCACTGCCTTCTAGAAATTCCCCCCCAGATGTCATTTCCGCCTTTGAAATCCTGGTAACGTCTGGGAAATCTCAGACGTATGGCAGCCCTACTAAATACTGTGATATGCTGGTAATATCACAATGCATGGAATTTATCTTGGCTGCTTTTTCCCACCTCAGGGGAGGAAGAAGCAGCTGAGATACGTCAACCAGCCCAATGTGAGCCCCAATTCATCTCAGGCTTGTGTGTGGTCCAGAGGGGCTTGATTGAGCTGCTTAGCTGATATGGGGGGGGGGGGGAGCTCCTATTTGACTAAAAAGGTAAAGATAAAGGAGCCCTGACAGTTAAGTCCAGTTGCGAACGACTCTGGGGTTGCGGCACTCATCTCACTTTACTGGCCAAGGGAGCTGACACTTGTCCGCAGACAGTTTTTCCGTGTCATGTGGCCAGCATGACTAAGCCGCTTCCGGCGAAGCCAGAGCGGCGCACGGAAACGCCGTTTACCTTCCCACCATAGCGGTACCTATTTATCTACTTGCACTCTGACATGCTTTCAAACTGCTAGGTTGGCAGGAACTAGGACTGAGCAATACCCTGTCGTGTGGATTCGAACTGCTCACCTTCTGATCAGCAAGCCCTAGGTTCAGTGGTTTAGACCGCCCCATGCCTCCCTATTTGACTACCTGTAGGCAAATGGCCCAAGCTTACCACAAGGAATGGGGAGCAGGTCTACTTCTCAACCTTTTCTGGCTTACAAAAGTATTTAGGTTTATTTCCCCAAGGCGTCTAGAATACAGTGGTACCTCAGGTTACATACGCTTCAGGTTACAGGCGCTTCAGGTTACAGACTCCACTAACCCAGAAACAGTACTTTGGGTTAAGAACTTTGCTTCAGGGTGAGAACAGAAATCACACAGCGGTGGTAGTGGCAGGGGCCCCATTAGCTAAAGTGGTACCTCAGGTTAAGAACAGTTTCAGTTTAACAACGGACCTCCGGAACGAATTAAGTTCTTAACCCGAGGTACCACTGTACATCAAATAAGGACTGTCTTCTAACCAATTAAATCATATCTCTGTCTGACTTTGGATTTGCATTTAAACAGAAAGCTGGATTCCCGCCCCCCTGCTGTGCACAATAATAACCCTTAAGAAACACCCAGAGACTATTCAAAATACATTCTCCCTCAAAGCTCCTATTTACACCTGGCAATACAGAATGCTGAAATGGCACTTGTCACATAGATCTTTTAGTAAATACAACCTTGGTGGAACAAAGAAGTAAGCCATCCATTCTAATGGCTTCTGAAAGCTCAACTAACAAAACCTGGATGACTTTTTTTTTTTTGAGAGAGAGAGAGTGAGAGCGAAGCAATGTTTATTTCCAAAGCACTTTTCATCCTGTGGGCTTTCTAAGCAGATGCTGGCGGAAGGTTAAAATTATAAGCATTCCCTCCTTCCCCATTGCTTCATCTCTCCAAGTTGGAAAGGAACAAGAGGCATTGGCCCTCTTTTATTTATATATAGTAAAGGCTGCTAGAGTTTCACGTTTTGCCTATTCACCAGTAGTTTTGCTCAATAAAGGTAATGTTCCTAATGCAAATTAGTCAACAGGCTGATAGTTAACCAACCAGGTGTGTGTAGGTAACTCTTATTAATGGGTAAGTATTGGGAATTACATGTGGAATAGAGAAGGGAGAATTGCTGGTGGGGGGTGGTTGATAAGGAGCCTCAGTATTGCAGCAGAAAAACTTCAAAGCTGTGGTCTTGTTCCTTTTATCCATTATTTATAATGCCATTATATCATAGTAAATTTCAATTTTCTTTTCTCCTGTATGCATTTTAAGTACAATTGTGAATGTAGTTAAAATGCTTCTTTTTCTCCTGGGCTTGCTTTGGAATTCTGTGACTTCTATCTATTTCATGCAGATGCACACGTTTTTATTATAAGCCCTGGATATAGACAATAAAAGAGATAGCAAAAAAAAAAAAGTTATTAGAATTGGGCCACAGTACCCTGTAGAAATCTTTGTGTGCAGTGGAAGCTTTAATGTGCTTATTATTATTGCTGTAACAGTTTGTTTTGAAAATGGTTACCAGGAGCTAACATCACTACCATTTCTTCCTGAACATTTCTGTATGCTTGTATTTTTATTGGTTTGTTTTAAAACTGTTAGGAGCAACACTCAGAACCAGCCACTCATTACAGCATAATATTTAAAGTTCCAAGAATCCCTAGATTTCTAAAAATTCTATTTTTGAGGCAACTGCTAGAGACATAATGGTATTCTTACATTAACTTCTTTATTCCCCCCTCCCTCCTCAAGTTTCCTTGTATTCATTTATAAGGTACAGCTATTTCTCTGGATATTCCTGAATGATATCATCTTGCAGAGCATTAGACTGAAACAATTTCACTCAATATATGACTTTTAGACTACATCTGAAGGCAGCCCTGTTTAGGGAAGTTTTTAACGTTTGATGTTTTATTGTGTTTTTAATATTCTGTTGGGAGCCGCCCAGACTGGCTGGGGAAACCCGGCCTGATGGGCGGGGTATAAATAATAAATTATTATTATTATTATTATTAGTAGTAGTAGTAGTAGTAGTAGTAGTAGTAGTTACCACAGTTAGGGCTCTAGGACATACCTGTTCATTAAATTAGTGTTGGTATTTAGCCTGATAATTTCTGGAAAAAATTGCTACCAGAAGAAGCTCTAATAACTACCTCGGGTTAAGAACTTAATTTGTTCTGGAGGTCCATTCTTGACCTGAAACTGTTCTTAACCTGAGGTACCACTTTAGCTAATGGGGCCTCCCGCTGCCGCTGCGCCGCCACTGCGTGATTTCTGTTCTCATCCTGAAGCAAAGTTCTTAACCTGAGGTTACTTTTTCTGGGTTAGTGGAGTCTGTAACCTGAAGCATCTGTAACTGTGACAAAAGGATTCTGTACTAGATGAGCATTTTAACCTGCTCCACCAGGGCCAAATGCCAAGATTGTGTATATATTTTTGGAAAAATAGCATCCAGAAATTCTTTGCAAAAATGTGTAGATTGGGGTAAGCTGCATACTAACATGTGTATTTAGAAGAAATTCACACTAAGGTGTGTGTGTGTGTGTGTGTGTGTGTGTGTGTGTGTGTGTGTGTAAAATTTTACTGCGGGCTTTTAAGAAAACCACACTGCGATGTGGAATTGTGAACTGCACTTCAGAATGGAAAAATGAGAAATGGAGAGAAACCTCAAATGACAGATTCATTCATCCCTATCGCAGGTTTAGGTGTCTGATCCTTGGTTGTGCATGCAAACAGTGGCAGGGGATTGCTTTGTGTGCTCTCTGCGCTCCAGCTGCTGCCACTGGTAATGGGATCCCCATACAAGTGCATGCCTTTAAATCTCACGCAGTCTTGAGCGCCGATTCCCTTGCGCCGAGGCTAGCACAAATTCAAATCCTCTTAAAAGTTGATCTTTTAAAATTGGATTATTGAATTAAGGGCAATGATCGGTGCTGAAAGCCTAGCATAATTATGTGTGGCTTGCTGAGGACTTGCTATGGCAGCCAGTCAGGGGAAAGGAGGGGACAGGATTTAAGAGGACCAAATTCATGATTTAGCAGGATAGGATAGTATATTTTAGTTATAAGTCTGCTAATATGTAAGTAATCAACGTTTAATTAATGTACCCATTAGCTACTCATGTGTTGAAAATGAACAGTTTATTACATCAATTGCGTATTGTAGGCTGAAATATCAACTGCATTCAAAATTATACCTCTGAGAATACATCTTAATAGGCCACTTGGTGGCCCATTAGTGTAACATTGTTGTTTTTCTGTATCCTGTGCCAGATGAATTAAGCATAATTCATTTCTCTACTGCAAAAACTTACCTAATTTTGCAGAGCGCTATGACTGAAATCTCATTTCTCTTGGTAACAGTAATAAAAGAATGTAGAGCCTGCTGAAATATCTTATCAGGCTTCATTTGGCTGCTTTTAAGGTGGGGTATTATCTGTAGAATTCAAAATGCATCACAGTGAACTTTGATAGGCTATGAGTTATGGCTCATATCTTCTGGCAGACACAATCCAACTATGAAAATGTCCCCTTTATTCTATGCAAATGTAATGAAATCACTTATGGCACTCTTAAGAAAGCTTAATGGAGATGTTTATTATATAGGCCACTTCGAATGGGGTGGAACAATCAGCTCAAATTATTGCTGTTGAAGGTAGCCTAGTTCCATCTTTTATAAAATGGAAGGAATAGGAAGATCCTAGGTGTAGCTGGTGGGGAAACAAAAAGTTTATATGCGTGTCCACCTAGCTGGAAATCTGACACTCACTGGACTAGCATAGAAAATTCTGGATATTGCCCAGTATAGCATAAGCATGTTCAGAGCTCAGATAGGCCAGTCATTTGCCTTCATATCCCTATGGAGGAAACGTGACTCTTAATTTCTGAAAAACATGTTTGAGTTCATTTTTAAGGGCCAATTGTTTATCTGTTTCACTTATTTTGGTCCTGGATGTGGTGCGGAAAACTTTGGCGCAGGCTGATTTTGGTTGTTGCGGGATTATTATGATCTGCGCAGGACCTTCCGGTTATTTGATATAATTTTGAGGCCCTGAGATTCCAAACAGCGTTCACCAAAAGCAAAGTATCTTGGTGGTTAACAATGTTGGCATTGGCTGTGTGTGTGTGTGTGTGTGTGTGTGTGTGTGTGAAGAGAGACCTGCCAAAGCAACCTGGTTTTACAGATGAAGAGGAACATAGTCTGTTCTATAAAGAATACTTCATACTGACTGCAGTTTGTTTTGCTGGACCTTTTGCCCCCAAACAATTGGCATTTTTATATTGTGGAGAGTTGTATTAGCTCACTTTTGTCACACCGCTGGACATAGAAGGAAAAAAGAAACCAAGCACAATATTTAAACCTGGATAGCTCAGTTGGTTAGAGCACTGTGCTGATAACACCAAGGTTGCAGGTTTGATCCCTGTATGGGACAGGGGATTGGACTAGATTATCCTTAGGGTCCCTTCCAATTCTACAATTCTATTATTCTATGTGGCTGAAAAGCAATGCCCTAATGTTTTGCATATGCAAGACTGCCCTTAACATTCAGCAAGCCCCTCCAGTATTAGGAACTTTGGCAGCCATGCAGCAAAACTTGTAAAGAAATATTTGGGGGATCTGAGAGTCTCCTTCATAGGCGCCGACTCCATGGGGCCTGAGGGGGCTCGAGCCCCCTCAAAAAAAATTTTGGGGGGGCTCAGCCCCCCCAATAATCTCGGGCGCCCTTCCAGCAGAGCGCCGCCGCCGCCCCCCGCCTCCTCCCCACCTGCTCCTTCGCCAGCCAGCCAGCCAGCCGCGCGCCCTAATCGGAGAGCCCCGGCCGTCCCCCGCGAGATTAGGGAATCCCCGGGGGCGGGGGCTCCTGCCTCGCTGCTTCGCAGCACCACCGCCACTGCCAAGGCACTGCCGGAAATCCCGCGAGAACAGGGGAATCCCGACTGGCCACACCTCCCAGCCAGCCAATCGGCTGGCTGGGGGGCGTGGCTTGCCCTATTTAGGGCCGGAGCCACTTTATTTGCATATTCATGAGCTTATTTATTATTCATGAGCTTTCCCGGGGCCCCCCAATATTTTTTATAAGTCCGCGTCCCTGGTCTCCTTCTCTCTCACAAGCAGAAACTAGGATGGAAAACATTGAGGAGCTGGCAAGAGAAGAAGTGCTGCCTCTGTAGAGATTCAATTTAAGAGAAGGCTAAAAGGTGATACTGGAAGAATGCTCTTTAATCTGAGACATGACTTGAGAACATATGGAAGAGTAGCTGCTGGAACAGAGCAAAGGCGCAGCATCCTGGTCTTACAGCAGCAGAGGTGTTGCCTATGGGAAGACTGCAAGTAGGAGTTCAGCACAACAGTACTGTTGATGTCCAGCAGCTGGTATTCAGGGGCACCCTGAACTTAGAGGTATGACAGGGCCATTGTGACTTTGTTGTTTAGTCGTTTAGTCGTGTCTGACTCTTTGTGACCCCATGGACCAGAGCACGCCAGGCACTCCTGTCTTCCACTGCCTCCCGCAGTTTGGTCAAACTCATGCTGGTAGCTTCAAGAACACTGTCCAACCATCTCGGCCATTGTGACTAGCAGCCATCAATAGTCTTGTTCTTCATTAATCTTCCTAACCCCATTTAATCCCATCCAAGTTGGAGGCCATGTCTACATCTGAATTCTAGAGTTTTAACTGTGCGAAGAAGTACCGTCCGTCGTGAATGGTCCAGTGCTCACAATGATCACAGAGTTGCCAGTTGTCATTCGGTGTCGCAGGTGAAGGGAAGGCCCCAAGAATGACACAAGAGACTGGTGTAGGGATGAATGAGGCCACTACTTTTTTGATTACAGGAAAGAGTAGGTTTGGCTAAAGCATTGGGCGTAGGGCTGCCATATTTCAAAAAGTGAAAATCTGGACACAAAAGCTTTTGCCAAAATCTACACTTCTGACATGGGTTGCCATACATTTGGATTTTCCTGGACATTTCCGCGATTTCCGCGTGGAAGCTGTTTATGAGGGCTGAATCTTGGCTATGTCTGGGAAATTACAGATGTATGGCAGCCCTAATTGGGCATGTATCCCACATCAGGCAGTCCAGATCATGATAGGAACCTGGTGGGGTTGAACTTGTGCCCCCAGCATGAATTGGGCATCACAATCCCACACAGGTCACCATTGGGAGAGGTTTTTTGGCCCATTAGTGAACTCCCGGACAGAGTCATCCCTTCTGGACCCCTGTAACGGGGTAGGTAAACCAACCCCTGGATGGTTAAGTCCAGTCAAAGGCAATTATGGGGTGCAGCTCTTATCTCGCTTCTGGCCGAACAAGCTGGTGTTTGTCTTCAGACAGCTTTTCTGGGTCATGTGGCCAGCATAACTAAACCACTTTTGGTGCAATGGACCATTGTGATGGAAGCCAGAGCTCACGGAAACACTGTTTACCTTCCCGCCGCAGTGGTACCTATTTATCTACTTGCGCTGGTGTGATTTCAAACTGCTAGGTTGGCAGGAGCTGGGACAGAGCAATGGAAGCGCACCCCATCATGTGGATTTGAACTGCCGACATTCCGATTAGCAAGCCAAGAGGCTCAGTGGTTTAGACCACAGCGCTACCCGCGTCCCTGATACCTCTGTGACTAAGGATCCAGCCCAGTGCCTTATCCACTGTGAAGAAGTATTGTCCATCATGACAGGTCCAGCATTCACGATGATCACAGGATAGCAATTCCCAAGCAGAGTGTTGGAAATCTAGGGTTGCCATATTTCAAAAAGTGAAAATCTAGACACAAAAATTGCTGAGCTTCAAAAGAAAGAAAGAAAGAAAGAAAAAGTTGAAATTTTGGAGCTCTTTAATGATATTTGCTTTTTAATGGGTTGCCATACATCTGGATTTTCCCAGATGTTTCAGTGATTTCCTCCCGGATACTGTTTTCGACAGCCGGATCCTGGCCACGTCTGGGAAATTCTTGATGTACAGTATTGCAACCCTAGGAAAGCAAACCACTGTGCCATGAGAAAATTGTTTCCATGTTTTAGGGAAGTATGTTAATCAAATAAAGAAGGCTGTGGAGAAGGTCCAAATCAATAACCAATTGTAGCCCCTAATTTGTAAGTTAATAAATATTGTCATTTTTTAAAAAAAGATGTCCCATTTCTCTCCACTTCTCCCCCCCCCAAGAGATCTTTGCGCCAAATTTAGTTGTCATTTGGTGACTGTGGTCTGACTCTGTTTCATGGAGGGTAAGGCTCTGTCCTACCTAAAGTATCAGAAACCATATGCCTCTGAATGTTGCTGGGGGAATAAAGGTGTGGAAATGCCACATGTCCTGTTTTCTGCTTCTCAAAGGTATTTGGTTGACCACTTTGAGAATAGGATGTTTGTCCAGAGGAGGCCTTTGGTGTGGAGCTCTTACATTCTTATGTAAACCCACAAGAGAAAATAAACATATTGATATAATGAATGAGACCAAATTTGACTGAATAGGAAACAGGTTCTCATTAGAAAGAAGCCTCCGAAAGAATCTTTCCAGTGCCTATAAAATACTAGACCACTAAATATTTTATATTTTTTCTGAAAGTCAGTGGCTCTAAAGGGAGAAATTACTATGACTAATCTGCCTCAGAGTTACTGTTAAAGCTATGTGAACCTTGACACCTAATTGGGATGCAGAAAAATAGTCTAATTTATAAAAGTTTCCATTTTGCATACTAAAATCTGAAGGGATTAAACTGTAGCCCAAATGTTCGTTAATCTTTCTGTTAAAGCGTTGCTGTCTGAAGTGCAGCTGGGTGATTACTAAATTTAAATGAATTTAATATTCAGAATGCATTCTGAAAAGCCATTATGCAAGTTATAACTTTTTCAGCCATCATTCTGAATCAATCAACTTTGCACAGAATGAAAGAACATGTTTTGTTACTTTTCAAAAGAGAAAAGTTCCTCGTTTTAAAAGAGAAGCTGGGAAGGAGGTGCAATCTTCTGAAACATTATTTTCCATTTAAAAGTTGTATTATGTCCATTAGAAGTAATGCTTTTGGCTGAAGATGGAAAGAAAGAGGCAGACACCAGCCTCAGAGTACAAATTGTCCACAGCTTTATTTAATTTCTACAGTCAATAAATGGATTAACATGTAATAAAGAAGAGAAGGTAGGAAGGGGCCCCGGATCTCAAACTCAATCTCTTAAGACAGGTATGGAGAACTCTGGGCCTTCCAAATGTCACTAAACTACAACTCCCATCAGCGCCAGCAGGCATGGCTAATAGCCAGAGATGAGAGTTGTAGTATACAACCCTGGGATAACCCTGATAGATTGGGTAGGTTGCCCAGCCTGAAATGGAGGTGAAGCCATAAAGGATAAGCCATGAAGGACAGATAGGCCTCTTCTAAATCATCATCATCACCACCACCACTCAGATCTTGTGGCATGGAGAAAGTAGGTTTTCTCATTTTTTGATGACATCAGAACTTGGGGACATCCCGTGGAGATGAAGATTCAGTACAAACAAAAGAAAGTACTACTTTGCACAGTGCATCGCTGGGCAGTGGAATTTGTTCCCATGCGAGACTGTGATGGCTGCCATCTTGGATGGGATTAGGCAAATTCAGGGAAAATAAGGCCATCATTGACTACTAACTCTGATGGATATGTGTCATGGTGGTGTAGTGGTTAAGAGCGGTAGACTCGTAATCTGGTGAGCTGGCTTTGCGTCTCCGCTCCTCCACAGGCAGCTGCTGGGTGACCTTGGGCTAGTCACACTTCTCTGAAGTCTCTCAGCCCCACTCATCTCACAGAGTGTTTGTTGTGGGGGAGGAAGGGAAAAGGAGAATGTTAGCCACTTTGAGACTCCTTAAAGTAAAGGTACCCCTGCCCGTACGGG
Organism: Podarcis bocagei; assembly: GCF_964188305.1. NCBI lineage: Eukaryota > Metazoa > Chordata > Lepidosauria > Squamata > Lacertidae > Podarcis > Podarcis bocagei. The sequence continues at coordinate 60,712,534 of NC_138135.1, read as the reverse complement.
CCAGTCGTGTCCGACTCTAGGGTTGTGCGCCCATCTCACTTAAGAGGCCGGGGGCCAGCGCTGTCCAGAGACACTTCCGGGTCACGTGGCCAGCGTGACAAAGCTGCTCTGGCGAGCCGACACCAGCGCAGCACACGGAAACGCCGTTTACCTTCCCGCTCTAAAGCGGTACCTATTTATCTACTTGCACTTAAGAGTGCTTTCGAACTGCTAGGTGGGCAGGAGCTGGGACCGAACGACGGGAGCTCACCCCGCCACGGGGATTCGAACCGCCGACCATACAATCGGCAAGTCCTAGGCACTGAGGTTTTACCCACAGCGCCACCCGCCACCTTTGAGACTCCTTAGGGTAGTGATAAAGAGGGACATCAAATCCAAACTCTTCTTCTTCTTCTTGGAATACTACTCAATATTGATCCAGAGTAGATTCCAATGTATAGTTAGCAGAGTAAAAACTTAAACATGTTGCAGGATTCCCAAAAGTAGACCAGAGGCAATTAATATTTTATCCAACAGAGCTTTGCTTCTACTGAAGGCAAATGAACATCATGGTCACAAATCCAATACATTCAGGATTGGCCCTGTCCATAAGAAATCCAGTTGCAGCAGACTTAAACTTACTATAACTTATAGTAAGTCTAAACCCTTAACACTAAGCATACTAGGTACAGAACAACAGTCCAGAAGGAAAAGAGACAGAAAGATAAAGTGAAATCCAGGCTCCTTCTGGCCTCACTATTATAGTCAGCATGACCTCGACAGATAGAGATAACAGAACCAGCTGAAACCAGCTGTATGAAGTTTCTCTGAAGGAATAACTCAAATACACGAACCTTCTGCTTGTTTCTTTCACACAGAGGAGCTTCCAGAACCCTCTTGAATTAAGTAGAATAGGAAAGACCTATTCTTTCTATACTAAGAAATGCAAACTGACAATATATTCCTCCTCCACTGTGAGAATAGGATGCTAGACTAGATGGGCAATCCAGCGGGTTCTTCTCATGGGAGACTGGGCAATTTCATTTCAGTAGCTCTCAAGTCACTTGATCTTCTAATGGCCAGAAGGCCCACATCTCACAGGAAGCATCCTCAGGACATATGCCTTGGCTAGAGGCCAGTGCCATCACTTTCTGTCCCATAGCTCTCCCCTCACCACAGGCCTTGCTGTGGATTTAAGGTGAGGTTTGTGTGTTCATGATACCCTTGTGCCATAACAAAAACGACTGAAGCATCCAAATTAACCTGTGTGCTTTCTTTTTACTGGTGCATTTACTTCTTTGATAGTTTTGTCACATTTAATTAATATATTTATTGCAACCATTGAAAGAAAACTACACTTGATCTGTAACACAAATAACAGCTGCCATGAACTGGCGGGCCAACAGGAAGGAGAAAGAGGATGCTGGCAAAGGGGGTTGCCAGGACTGGGACACACTGGGGCAAGCTGGGGATGAGGAGAGGTTGGTGTAGGAAGTACTCACAGGGTGGGGGAAATTGATGAGCAGACGCTTAGACTTGATTTCATTAGAACTGAGTGAAGATGGCGGCTGCCAGCAGCGAAAAGACCTTTGGATTTGATTTGGCAGAAACACCAGCGTGTGAGGAGATGCTGCAAACTTATAGAGGGGAATCCACACAGAGAAACATCATTGCCTGTTTTAACTCGCTTGTGGGAACAACTCAGAGGCCGCGAAAGAAGGAATAACAACAGGAAGAATTGGAGGAACCATTGGAAGTGACAATGAAAAGCAGTGGAGATATGAGATGATCAGAACCCTCCAAACTTGAAGCATGGGAAGTCCTATTAAAATTTTATAATCTGGCAGAATATTTGGATTATTTGATATGTATATGTATAATTTGGAGTATTTAATGTGATTGGATTGTTAAAGTAGAAAATTTAATAAAAATGATTTATTTTTTTTAAAAGGGACGTACTCACAGGGTGACAGGGGAAGGGGCCCAGTGCACAGGAACCAGACCAGCAGGGACCCAGAGCGAGAGGGGCCCCTGTCTCCCTGAACACTGCAGGCTCTGAGACAGAGGGAGCAGCTGACAGGGTGCTCCAGGAGACAGAGGCAGGCAAGGGCCCACAGCTCAGCTCCATAGCTGGCCAGATGTGGCTCACTAGCTCTGGGAGGAAGGGTGTGATTTCTTAGCTGGAGGAGGCTTGGAACAGGTGAGGGTCACCTGCCTCATCAAACCCAGATGCTGCAATCAGCATGGAAAGTACAAAAGGGAATCAGGGCTGAGGTGCTGTGTTTGCATGTTGACAGGCCTCTGCTTGGATGCTCCAGGGTCTTTGAGGGACTGTGCTTTGGTTTGGACTTTGGACATATGGATGGACCCTGGACTGGGGACTTGATATACTGACTTGCCGCCAGGTAGGCCAGGGGTTTGGGGCAATAGTGTCTTCAGTGTCGGATTTTGTTGCAGGATGACTTGTGAAGTTCTAGCAATGTGACCCCCACATCCCTGGGTTTTAAGTTTCAGGGAACCATGCAGTGTTATGTTCAAGGCTGCAGAAGATGACATGTTGTTGTTGTTTAGGCGTTTAGTCGTGTCCAACACTTCGTGACCCCATGGACCAGAGCACGCCAGGCACTCCTGTCTTCCACTGCCTCCCGCAGTTTGGTCAAATTCATGCTGGTAGCTTCGAGAACACTGTCCAACCATCTCGTCCTCTGTCATCCCCTTCTCCTTGTGCCCTCCATCTTTCCCAACATCAGGGTCTTTTCCAGGGAGTCTTCTCTTCTCCTGAGGTGGCCAAAGTATTGGAGCCTCAGCTTCACGATCTGTCCTTCCAGGGAGCACTCAGGGCTGATTTCGTTAAGAATGGATAGGTTTGATCTTCTTGCAGTCCATGGGACTCTCAAGAGTCTCCTCCAGCACCATAATTCAAAAGCATCAATTCTTCGGCGATCAGCCTTCTTTATGGTCCAGCTCTCACTTCCATACATCACTACTGGGAAAACCATAGCTTTTACTATACGGACCTTTGTTGGCAAGGTGATGTCTCTGCTTTTTAAGATGCTGTCTAGATGACATAGCAGCAGAATTACCCATTTTGCTAATGCTCCTTGCTTCTACTGGAGATCTTGTATTACCCTGACTTGTTTTCGGGTGCATTTCCTGTTTGCCAGCATCTCACATGGGCTGCTAGATTCAAAACAGGCATTATATATATATATATATATATATATATATATATATATATATATATATATATATATATGCTTTCGTAGATTTTCACGGGTACAGGAATGTAGGTTTTGGTGTCTTCGGGTGTCTTCCCGTGTAAGAGTTGGGGTGTCTAGGCGACGTTTCGACGAGGTCTCACTCGTCATCTTCAGGCTGGTGCTTTCGGCTTCTTGTTACTAGAACAGAGCAGGATCTCAGTGTTTGAGTTCCTATAAATACTGTTGAGGGGGTGTGGTGTATAGCCTCCAACGTTCTGGGCAGAGAGGAAGTTCCTAGGTTAATGTGCCTTTTCTTCTTTTGTTCATTAATTACTTGAGGGATATCTTGAGTGATTACTTGAGTGATATTCTGAGTACCACTTAGGAGGGTCATTAGGTGTGGATTAGTTGCTAAAGCTTTCGTGTCTTGACCTCTTGACCTTGTAAAGAGTTTTTCTGAGAAGATGGCTGTACTGCACTTAGTTGTGCTCTGGCTTGGCTTCGTGTATAGGGGCGAGCTGTGGTTTTGTGCCCTGTGCCAGCCAGATCTGTGTAGGGATTGCAGGGGGGTGCAGCATCCGGAGGTGCCACTATGGTTTGGCTACTGGATGGTGTCTGTAATTTATCTGTGGAGAGGGTCTGGGTTTGGGTCTGGTGTGGTTGATTGGAGATGGCGTTCTGTGTGCCTCTGGTTCTGGTGTCGGTTTTTGTGGGGAGGGCTAATTTCCAGATGTCTGGCAGGCGGGACGTGTCGTCACGCTTGTTCATGTTGTGAGGGTGTTTCTCTATCTCGATGGCTTCCATGATTATTCTCTTGTGGTGATGTTCCATGTTAAAGAGCAATTTGGAATCTGCAAAATTAATTTCGTGTCCTGTTTCTTTCATGTGTTGGTAAAGAGAGGAAGTTTTTTCTTCTTTTTTGACGGCATTCTTGTGTTCTGCGATACGTGCATTTATTCGTCTGTTTGTTTGTCCAATGTACGTGGCTGGGCAGACTTTGCAGGGTATTTCATAGACCCCTTGGTTTTCTAACTGGATTTTATCTTTTGGGTTTCTGAGGATATTGGCTATTTTTTGGTTGGTGCAAAAGGCTGTTTTGATATTGTGTTTATGGAGGATTTTGCTAATTTTATCTGTAGTGCCCTTGATATAAGGAAGGAGGGCCATGCCATTGTTTTCTTCTGTGTCTTGGTTTTTGGGGGGTGTTTCTTTTTGGATTAGCTTCGTAACCCTGTTTTGCTGGTATCCGTTGGCGATTAACACATTTGAGAGATTCTGTAACTCAGTTGTCAAGTGGTCTTTGTCAGCCAGGCGTTTGGTTCTGGAGATGAGAGTCTTGGCTACGGAGTTTATTTGTGCAGGGTGGTGGTGTGATTGTGCATGTAAGTAGCGGTTGGTGTGTGTTTTTTTCCGGTAGATAGTGTGTCCTAGGGAGCCATCAGGTTTTTTGTAGATTAGGACGTCAAGGAAGGGAAGTTGGTTGTTGGCTTCTATTTCCATAGTGAATTGTATTTTGGGGTGTAGGCTGTTGAGATGTGTGAGGAAGCTATCTAGTTTTTCCTTCCCGTGTGGCCAAATTACAAAGGTGTCGTCAACATATCTGAGCCAAAGTTTGGGTTTGTGTTCCAGTTAGAAAACCAAGGGGTCTATGAAATACCCTGCAAAGTCTGCCCAGCCACGTACATTGGACAAACAAACAGACGAATAAATGCACGTATCGCAGAACACAAGAATGCCGTCAAAAAAGAAGAAAAAACTTCCTCTCTTTACCAACACATGAAAGAAACAGGACACGAAATTAATTTTGCAGATTCCAAATTGCTCTTTAACATGGAACATCACCACAAGAGAATAATCATGGAAGCCATCGAGATAGAGAAACACCCTCACAACATGAACAAGCGTGACGACACGTCCCGCCTGCCAGACATCTGGAAATTAGCCCTCCCCACAAAAACCGACACCAGAACCAGAGGCACACAGAACGCCATCTCCAATCAACCACACCAGACCCAAACCCAGACCCTCTCCACAGATAAATTACAGACACCATCCAGTAGCCAAACCATAGTGGCACCTCCGGATGCTGCACCCCCCTGCAATCCCTACACAGATCTGGCTGGCACAGGGCACAAAACCACAGCTCGCCCCTATACACGAAGCCAAGCCAGAGCACAACTAAGTGCAGTACAGCCATCTTCTCAGAAAAACTCTTTACAAGGTCAAGAGGTCAAGACACGAAAGCTTTAGCAACTAATCCACACCTAATGACCCTCCTAAGTGGTACTCATAATATCACTCAAGTAATCACTCAAGATATCCCTCAAGTAATTAATGAACAAAAGAAGAAAAGGCACATTAACCTAGGAACTTCCTCTCTGCCCAGAACGTTGGAGGCTATACACCACACCCCCTCAACAGTATTTATAGGAACTCAAACACTGAGATCCTGCTCTGTTCTAGTAACAAGAAGCCGAAAGCACCAGCCTGAAGATGACGAGTGAGACCTCGTCGAAACGTCGCCTAGACACCCCAACTCTTACACGGGAAGACACCCGAAGACACCAAAACCTACATTCCTGTACCCGTGAAAATCTACGAAAGCAAATATCTCACCTCTACGGGGAGGAAACCTTCCAGCTGACAAGAACCTACGAGAAACTAGAAATCCGAAGAGCCACCATCTTATGTGATCTCTTGTTCCTACGCAACTGCCGAGACAACAACTTAATTCCCACATGCTTCCAACTTAAATTCCACTCTAAAACCCCAGCTACCGAAAGGATCCTGAAACGAACTGAACTATCCCTAATCAGAAACGAACTACATAAGAAAAGATACCTACTAAACCAAACCAACAAAGATCTGCTCACTCTTCACCTCAAACTCTGTAACAAAATCCACCCTGCACTCTGGGACAAATGCAAACAACTAGCCGTTTGGAGAGCTGAAACAGAGTCCTCACATAAGACAGACATACACACCAACAAACTCCACAAACTAGAGAAACGCCAGAAGCCCAGCCACCCTCCACAACAACCCATGAAACAAACAGTACATAACATATCAGACAGGATCCTCACCTCAACTGAAACCAAAGTACTCTCCAAAGGTTTCAACTTTGCAGTCGCCCCGAGACGCATCCCCACGGAAAACATCATATGCGGAGTCGAAGCTAGCCTAACCAAAATCAACCCAGATGAAGCCAATAAAATCAGACTTGAAGTCACCAACATCCTCTGCTCCAGCAAACCACCCAGAAGCAATTTACACAAAGAAGAACAGAAAGCACTCACCAACCTGAGGAAAGACAACAACATAATCATTCTCCCAGCAGACAAAGGTAATGCCACTGTTGTGATGAACACATCGGACTACCAAGCAAAACTATCAAATCTACTCCAAGACCCTACCTACCAACCTATAAAAACAGATCCCACCACCTATCTGGAAAAAACCACCAAATCCAAAATAAAAGCCTCTCCTATCAGTGAAGAAATCCAGCTAAGAATCATCCCCAGAGAAAAATCATCCAGATGCCCCAAACTCTACGGTCTCCCCAAGATACACAAAGAAGGAACACCACTCAGACCAATAGTCAGCTCCATAGGCTCACCTCTACAAAATCTCGCTAAATTTCTCGCTAAGCAACTTCAGCCCTATGCAGAATCTATCGCTTCACACGTTACAAACTCCTTCCAGTTCATAGAAACAATAAAGAAGCAAAACCTACATCCCGATGACCTACTTGTGAGCTTCGATGTTGTATCTCTCTTCACACAAGTGCCCATTAATGAAGCCTTGACAGCCATTCAAAACAAATACAATCCCCCCGAATACATCCTGGACCTGACCAACCACTGCCTAACCAACACGTACTTCATCCACAATGGACAAAGATACAAACAGATAGAAGGAGCACCTATGGGATCACCCCTCTCACCGGTCATCGCAAATCTGTACATGGAACACTTTGAAACCAATGCTTTAGACAAGTCAGAACACAAACCCAAACTTTGGCTCAGATATGTTGACGACACCTTTGTAATTTGGCCACACGGGAAGGAAAAACTAGATAGCTTCCTCACACATCTCAACAGCCTACACCCCAAAATACAATTCACTATGGAAATAGAAGCCAACAACCAACTTCCCTTCCTTGACGTCCTAATCTACAAAAAACCTGATGGCTCCCTAGGACACACTATCTACCGGAAAAAAACACACACCAACTGCTACTTACATGCACAATCACACCACCACCCTGCACAAATAAACTCCGTAGCCAAGACTCTCATCTCCAGAACCAAACGCCTGGCTGACAAAGACCACTTGACAACTGAGTTACAGAATCTCTCAAATGTGTTAATCGCCAACGGATACCAGCAAAACAGGGTTACGAAGCTAATCCAAAAAGAAACACCCCCCAAAAACCAAGACACAGAAGAAAACAATGGCATGGCCCTCCTTCCTTATATCAAGGGCACTACAGATAAAATTAGCAAAATCCTCCATAAACACAATATCAAAACAGCCTTTTGCACCAACCAAAAAATAGCCAATATCCTCAGAAACCCAAAAGATAAAATCCAGTTAGAAAACCAAGGGGTCTATGAAATACCCTGCAAAGTCTGCCCAGCCACGTACATTGGACAAACAAACAGACGAATAAATGCACGTATCGCAGAACACAAGAATGCCGTCAAAAAAGAAGAAAAAACTTCCTCTCTTTACCAACACATGAAAGAAACAGGACACGAAATTAATTTTGCAGATTCCAAATTGCTCTTTAACATGGAACATCACCACAAGAGAATAATCATGGAAGCCATCGAGATAGAGAAACACCCTCACAACATGAACAAGCGTGACGACACGTCCCGCCTGCCAGACATCTGGAAATTAGCCCTCCCCACAAAAACCGACACCAGAACCAGAGGCACACAGAACGCCATCTCCAATCAACCACACCAGACCCAAACCCAGACCCTCTCCACAGATAAATTACAGACACCATCCAGTAGCCAAACCATAGTGGCACCTCCGGATGCTGCACCCCCCTGCAATCCCTACACAGATCTGGCTGGCACAGGGCACAAAACCACAGCTCGCCCCTATACACGAAGCCAAGCCAGAGCACAACTAAGTGCAGTACAGCCATCTTCTCAGAAAAACTCTTTACAAGGTCAAGAGGTCAAGACACGAAAGCTTTAGCAACTAATCCACACCTAATGACCCTCCTAAGTGGTACTCAGAATATCACTCAAGTAATCACTCAAGATATCCCTCAAGTAATTAATGAACAAAAGAAGAAAAGGCACATTAACCTAGGAACTTCCTCTCTGCCCAGAACGTTGGAGGCTATACACCACACCCCCTCAACAGTATTTATAGGAACTCAAACACTGAGATCCTGCTCTGTTCTAGTAACAAGAAGCCGAAAGCACCAGCCTGAAGATGACGAGTGAGACCTCGTCGAAACGTCGCCTAGACACCCCAACTCTTACACGGGAAGACACCCGAAGACACCAAAACCTACATATATATATATATATATATATATATATATATATATATATATATATGCATGAAAAGCAAGGTTTCATCAACTTTCCTTGCTAAACTGCTCCTCTTTTTCAGAGATGCCCATGAATCGGTTGACTTCTGCTACCTGAAGCACTGATGGACCTGCTCAGCAGCCAGAAGTCTTTTGTCATCTTTCTCTGTGTTGACACTAGACATCCTTTTAGCATTTGGATAAAGTGTTTGTTGGACTTTGAGGGGGAAGGGCTATGTGTCAGTGGCAGAGCATTCAGAAGGTTCTGGGTTCAGCCCCAGGCATCTTTAGCTAGGGCTAAGAGAGACTTGTCTGAATAAGGCAGCTTTCTACATATGTTCCTAGCTGCTGTTCTCTTTGACCAATCTGGGCATGCACAGTGGTACCTCGGGTTAAGTACTTAATTCGTTCCGGAGGTCCGTTCTTAACCTGAAACTGTTCTTAACCTGAAGCACCACTTTAGCTAATGGGGCCTCCTGCTGCTGCTGCGCTGCCTGAGCACGATTTCTGTTCTCACCCTGAAGCAAAGGCCTTAGCCTGAGGTAATATTTCTGGGTTAGTGGAGTATGTAACCTGAAGCATATGTAACCCGAGGTACCACAGTATATAGCTGCAGTTCATAGGGTGGAAAAATCCAAGGCATCTTGCAAGCAGAGATTTGGAGGAGTGGTAGAAACTCATGATAGGAAAACAGAGGGTTGATGCACCAAGAAGCCTAAAACATAATGTAGAGGCATACCGCACTACTTCCCTTATATTGTCTTATTTTGCATCTTTTCTGATGCAAAAAGGATTTAAAATGTGGAGGCTATATTTGGCTGCCAACATTACTCAGTTCAGTCTTCCCAATAAAGTCCAAAATCCCATCTGCTGGCGAAAGAGATCAAGGCAGTAGGGAAATGCTTAATGCTAATTCAGTGGTGTGGTCTTTTTCTCATAACTTCTCTGTAATACCTGCCAACATTTTTAAAGCTATAAACCAAGAATGAAATCAAGATATGACGTTGTTTGCTCCACATTTCTAGGTACCGTAAGTTAGTTACTCTAGCTGGTCAGCGATATTGGAGAGGAATGCATAGAACAGCACATACCTTAGATCTGTGTTCAGTTCCTTTGCAGCAAATAGAGGATGGGCACATCTTCCATTGCTTGCTACAGTTAATTTAGAATTATCCAGGAAAAAAATAGAGAAACCTGGAAAACTCTGTAAGCAAATCCAAAATATGAGGTGGAGGAGAATTTGGGGGCTCGTGCAGCTTGTCTCAGTTTTGAGATGGGCTTTAATTAACTCCCTGAGGTTTACTTCCAAGCCTGATTTGGAGTAATTTAACCAGCACTTCTCATAGCAAGAAATGTAGTTTTTTGTTTTTATTTCTGTATTGTGGGGGAGGGGTTTGGCTTTGGAACCTAAATTTGAAATTGTGACCACTGCTGACAGAAATGGCTCAAATATCATTGGTGTTTCAGACAGAACATTGAAATGGCGCTTGCCTGATAAAAAATAGAATGGATCATGCCTGAGGTGTGACTTGTCTTTCCCAGTGGAAGAGTTGACTCCAGCAGTGGTATGTAGGATTGGTGTCTACCTCGTGCCTCACAAGAGTATTGCAAAGATTTACTGCTTGTGATTGGCTTAAAGTTTGACCATGTAGAAAATTGGCTAAAGGGTTTTTGAAAGGATGTGCTCCATGTCTCAAGTATAATGTGTGGAAGTGGTAAAAAAGGTAAAGGACCCCTGGGTGGTTAGGTCCAGTCAAATTTGATTGTGGGGTGCAGTGCTTTACTTTGTTTTTAGGCCGAGGGAGCTGGTGTTTGTCCGCAAACAGCTTTTCTGGGTCTTGTGGTCAGCATGACTAAACTGCTTCTGGTGCAACAGGACACCATGACGGAAACCAGAGTGCACGGAAATACCGTTTACCTTCCCACTGCAGCGGTACCGATTTATCTACTTGCACTGGTATGCTTTTGAACTGCTAGGTTGGCAGGAGCTGGGACAGAGCGACGGGAGCTCACCCCAATCACGGATTTGAACTGCTGACCTTATGATCAGCAAGCCCAAGAGGCTCAGTGGTTTAGACCCCACAGAGGATTGTTGTAGAAAGCACCAGTGTTTCTTATAGCAAATTCCTACTGTGCTGGGAGTAAAATACACATTCACTGCCTATTGGGAAGCTGGTGAAGCAGGTTTTCCAGGTGAGTGGTTCAAGGTGTTTGTACACGTGCATTGTATTATACTTTCTTCATCTGCTGCAGAAAACCAGCTTGACATGGGAGTTTCAATGGTGCTTCAAGTGTACTATGCCTTTATAGTAGGGATGAGGAACCTGTGGCCCTCTCAGTATTGTTGGACTACAGTGCCCATCATCCATGGACACTAGCCGAATTGTAATTTGACAAAATCTGAATGGTCACAGGTGCTCCTCGCTGTTTGCGCCATTGTTCAGAATGCACACTTTTCTAGATCTTTCAGCCATAGTAAAGAAATGTTTCAGTGGGCTGGCTGCAGCCAGGTCATGCAGAACTTCCTTCAGAGTATAGAATGCATTAAATCCCTCTAGAATTTCGAAACTCAAGGGCAACAATTTATGTTTCTTGTCTTGGCAGATTGGAATGATTGTATAAAGCACCGCTGTTGAAGTTTATTTTCTCCATGTTGGGGAGAGATTGAGGTGAAAGCGAAATATGCTGTCTAATGGCTAAAAAGCAGAAAACTCTCTGTTGGCAGAGGTCTTCATCTTATGTTTCCCTTTGCTGTTTACTGGCATAAGTTTTAAAAACCATCTTCCAGTGCCAGCAGGTTTTCAGAGGGCAGGTTGGGATTTTGCCCGTTGCACATCCAAGCTGTTAAACATAAAGCACAGAACAATTTGTGTATGTGTCTTTTTATTTTTTCAAGTAGCTTCTCGGTGAAACACAGATGTTTTATAATGCAGAGAGAGAGAACTTGATTATGTTAGCCAAGCATTCTACAGAATTTCAACGTATCAGCTGCCAGTGTACAGTTTTAACATTGACTGTTAACAGACTCCCCAAGGAAACAGACAGAGAACATAAAGAGCAATAGAACATTAACTTATTAAAGTTACATAGGAAGGAGGGGGGAACTATGCAGTTAACAGACTTTTGGTAAAAGAATGTGGACCATAATGTTGCTTTTGGCTTCATCGTCTGGCTTCATGGTAAATTCTGTAGACACCCTTGCACTTTGACCCTAGCTGTAGCCCATTACGGTGTGCTGGTGGTGTTGATTTATGAATCACATTTGACGTGTGTCTCCAGGGCAGTTTACAAACCTATTGTAAAACCGGCTAAAATTAATTCTAAAAGCAGCAACTAAAGATAGGTTTAACAACAACAGGTTGTGCTGTAAAGCTTTAATTTTTTATAGACTGGTGTGCCTAAATATCAGGTGTCCTGGAGGTTTAGCTTGAATTTGGAATCTATATGGGAACCCTTGGAGAGTGTGGGATGTGCCCAGGGTTCCTTAAAGGTAAAGGTAAAGGGACCCCTGACCATTAGGTCCAGTTGTGGCTGAATCTGGGGTTGCGGCGCTCATCTTGCTTTATTGGCCGAGGGAGCCGGCGTACAGCTTCCGGGTCATGAGGCCAGCATGACTAAACTGCTTCTGGCAAACCAGAGCAGCGCACGGAAACTCCGTTTACCTTCCCGCCGGAGCGGTACCTATTTATCTACTTGCACTTTGACGTGCTTTCAAACTGCTTGGTTGGCAGGAGCAGGGACCGAGCAACGGGAGCTCACCCCGTCACGGGGATTTGAACCGCCGACCTTCTGATCGGCAAGTCCTCGGCTCTGTGGTTTAACCCACAGCACCACCCGTGTCCCAGGGTTCCTTAGGGCTGTGCAAATTAACTCCTTTAATGATAACCACCCAATCTTGTTATTCACTCCGTGTCTTCTGTCTTTCTGCCTCTGGAATTCTGAATCTTCTTGCCTCAAAGTAGCATGTATTACTACTACTAATAAAAGCATTCTGGGAAATGTTATATAATGAACTGAAAAGTAACTTTTATAACAACAAAACAAAACCAGAGACTTTTTTTATTAGGAATTGTAGGTGCTGAAATTCCAAGGGAGTAGAAAATGCTTTTTATGTATGTGACGACAGCTGCATGAATGTTATTAGCTCAGAGATGGAAAGAAGATAAAGTCCCTACCAGAGAGGAATGACAGATTAAGTTGTTGGACTATGCTGAAATGGCAAAACTGACCAGGAAGCTCAGGAACCAGGAAGAGAAGAGCAAAACTTTAATAAGGAATGGGATTTAAAAAAATAATAATTTCCCTTGAAGACCACTGTAAGCAGTTGAAAATATCAGCAGGACTGCGATAACACTTGTGTAGCGAGAACTATGGATATAATGGAGTTATTAAAATTTTGATTTTTTTAAAAAAAAGATGCAGTAGAAGAGGTTTAACAACAGAACCCACGGAAGGGAAGGTGGGAAGTCTAGGGATTCGGAGGAATCTTGTAACTCTGGATGTGATGTGGTATGATTATAAACTTAAATGTGTAGAACTAAATAAAAATTATTTGCAAAAAGAAAAAGAAGCACGCATTACACATGAATGAGACTTGTGCCCACCCATAGCTTTTCCCTTTCCTGTTATTAGGGCACTACGATTAAACCTGAAGTCTTCAGTGAACCATGTTGTCTATTCTGGAGTGGACTTTGCAATCTCTTCTCTCTCTTTCTCAACAAGCAAAAATGACTGCTGATGGAAACCCTTCTGGTAGAGAGCACTGCTGCAGACATTAAAACTTGTTTTACACCAGCATGGGTGACGCTGTGGTCTAAACCACAGAGCCTAGGACTTGCCGATCAGAAGGTTGGCGGTTCAAATCCCTGTGACAGGGTGAGTTCACGTTGCTCGGTCCCTGCTCCTGCCAGCCTAGCAGTTTGAAAGCACGTCAAAGTGCAAGTAGATAAATAGGTACCGCTCCAGCGGGAAGGTAAACGGTGTTTCTGTGTGCTGCTCTGGTTTGCCAAAGGCGGCTCAGTCATGCTGGCTGCATGACCCGGAAGCTGTACACCGGCTCCCTCGGCCAGTAAAGCGAGATGAGCGCCGCAACCCCAGAGTCGTCTGCAACTGGATCTAACAGTCAGGGGTCCCTTTACCTTTACTAGTTAGAGAGAACGATGGTGCCTTGTATTGCCAGCATGGTCTTAGGTGATGATCTCCACACCTGAGATGAATCAATGGCCTCTGTTACTTGGAAAATATTATTCAGAGAAAAAAGATTTATACTGTACAGCACAATCATAATGCGGTTTTCTGTTATCTTTGCCACCTCAACAGCCCTGATAGCTGAGAAGTTAAACTAGGACCATGAAATCAGATGATACTTGCTATGTCAGGAAGGTTGTGGCCAGTTTTAGACTCTTGGCCAATAGGGTTGCAGTATTTATATGAGTCAATCCATTGTTTATGCTGTCTTCTGCTACTTGGCACCACCTCACTTCACATGGCTGTCAAAAGGGTAGGCTGATCCCAAGAACAATCTCTCCAAAACACAAACGTGGAAAGAAATGTTAGCTATCTGTGCCATCTTTTTTTGAAGAAACCATTAGCCATTGGCATCTTGTCACCTGAGCCATCACTTGGATCTTTTCCCCCTCCCTTTTCTTTTTTGCCTTTTTCAAAAGCAGGAAGGAGGAATGAAGCTTCACAGTAACTATGGAAGAAAGGTTTCGTCGTGCTGGAAACCGGTTATCTGCCTCCCCTTAATTTTTTGCCTGCCTCATTCTCAAGCAGCGAGTCAGTCCATCTACTATATGAACCTGACCCTTCACTGGGGGAAGTGGGCCATGTCTGAGGTGTACAACCCGCCATTGTTTGAAGAGAACCTTCCTTCAAAGAAGATGGTGGGGGTGTTGGTGATCCCGGCAGGAGAAGCAAAAGATGCCTGTAGTCTGGGCACGGATTTCAATGTTCCACCGAACACAGAGGCCTGGATAGCCTTCATTGCAAGAGGTGGTTGCACTTTCAAAGAGAAAATAAAGGTGGCTGCAGGGAAAGGTGCTACCGGAGTCATCATCTATGACCATACATGTCCAGACAAAGAGATTCTCATTTTGACCCACAAGGATGGAGGGGACATAGCTGCAATTATGATCAGCAGCCTGAAAGGAAAACAGATTCTACGTCTGATTCAGGAAGGTATCCGTGTAACTGCGGTCATTGAAGTGGGAACAACCCAGTGCTTCTGGAAGATCTATTTGTGTGCTTACTCTCTCATCCTGACTCTGGTTGCCTATTTAGTATTATGCTGCACTCCGGGGCAGATGGTGGTAAGACATGAAGAAAGGGGTGTCCAGGGAACAAAGGCAGAGCTCCGCAAAGCTGTTCATTTGCTAGCGCTGCGCAGGTTGAAAAAGGGCGAAATGGATCTAGCAGACGAGACCTGTGTGGTGTGCTTGGAGACGTACAAGCCGAGAGAGGTGTTGCGTGTTTTGACCTGCAGGCACGTCTTCCACAAAAGGTGCATTGACCGCTGGTTGCTAAAGCGTGGCATTTGCCCTATTTGCAACCATGCCATTATCCAAAGGAACTAAGAAGGATGGAGTCGCTTGCACCTCGCGTGGCTTCCAGAAGCATATATAAAAGTATTCTTCTCACTAGACAGATGAAGAACGAATATTTGTCAGAGGAAGGTGATTTGCATCTGAGGCTTTTGGCAGTTGTAATCGGTAATTAAAGTCCTAAACGCATGATCCAGCAGCTCTTAAATCTGAAACTTTTCTTTCACAGAATAATCCCTTCAGCGATAGACTTCTGGGGTGTGTCAGCTCTTGTGTAAGATCAACAGTTTATGAGTGAAGCCTCCTAGCTCAGGAAGCATTTCATATATCCGTTCAAAGTGTTTTATTTTCTCCAGAGACTCTGTTCACGTAAGAAACCCATAAGCACAAAATTGGTTTATTTTGTCACCTGAAAAGCCTCTGAAGTTGAAACAATATTTCAGCTGCATTTTTAGCAACAGTGATTCAACAAGGAGGGGGGAAATATATATCAGTTTTGTGTCATGGCTGCATTGAGAGGCTCTTTTCAGATTATTTTTGAACCACTGGGCTTTTCTTTTGGTGCAAAACCTCTGTTGCACCAAATCCAGTGCCAGCAGCGTGAAATCACATTTCCGTGTACTGTTCATGCATGGGAAGATTGCTTTGCAACCAGTGGTCTTACTCATGGGCAACACAATGGGATGTGTGATTGAGGAAACAGAGGGGGACTACAATAGATGGGAAAATATTTTTAAAACCAGTAAAAAAGGTTTGCAAAAGTCTTGCACTTTCTGTGACAGAAGAGGAAGCCTTATGACATTTACCACTTCTTTGTAAGGAATGTTTAAGTGCTTCAGTGCTACAGCTGGGATGTGTTCTGTCTACTAAGCAAAACCCTTCTAGAAAGTTCTGTTAGTCTGGGCACATGTGTGCAGGGGCAGATCTACTATGAAACTAAGGAAGCTTAAGCTCCAGGGCCCCTAATTCCAGAGGGGTCCCAGAATCAACTTTTAGTCCACGTTGCTTAAAAAAGTTGGGGTTTCTCCAGCTGTTTATTTGGAGTACAATTCCCATCACCTCCGACCACTGGTCCTGCTAGCTAGGGATGATGGGAGTTGTAGTCCAAATTTGGAGACCCCCAAATTTGGGAAACCTTGGCCTGTTAGATCCAATTTGAGTTGCACAACTCAAATTGCTTAATTTTTCATTGCATATATTTCATCAATCCCAAAATTTGAAAGTCAGCAGCACAGAGGCTGTACGGGTTGTTGTAAACAACCCAACTGAAGAAGATAACAGTGGTTAACCCAGAGCTTGTTGCGAAGGGGCTCCCATAACAGTTGAAGCTCTAGGACCTCCAAAATGTGGGTCCACCACTGCGTGTGCGCGCAGTGATGTAGCCGGGCCAGGAAGAGTCCTCAACCCACAAGTTGCCCGTGGTTTTTTGGCAGAACTGTGTTCTACAGGTCCCTGATAAATGCAGGATGAAAACCTGGTATAGGTGTAGTGCAAGAAAAATGAGATTTCCCAGCAACAAATCATTCATTGGAGGAAAGATGTCTGCACTATGTATATAACTCTGGTAGAATTGTAATATGGAAGGGGGGAAACCCTATAGGAAAGGTCTATTTCTTGATCGCCAGGTGAGGGGAAAAGAGGGATCAATGTTCACTGACTCTGCCCTCTGTACTGCATGCTTGACACTGTCTTCCATGCATTGGATGGGGAAAGTCTGGCGAAGGGAATTCTGTGTAGGCACCCTGTGTGATTTAAAACCCACACTGAACAGGGTCATAAATCCTATGGGGAGGCTTTCTGCCTAACACTGCTTCTCCACCTCAGCCCTCCCTGTCCCCTGCCACACTGTGTAACGTGGCAATGGGCATTTGACAGGGCGGGCACCAGCAAAAACATCCTTCCTTGTTCTTCCATCCCTCACTCATGTTGATGGAATTACAAGAGGAGGAACGTTCGGATAGGACGACCATTCAAGTGCCGATCCATAATGCAGATCTGTTATTTTGTCAGTGGCTTGCTTGTTTTCTTGTTTCTTAACAAAAACAATTGGTGGTATGGACTATGGCAATGCACTCTACATGGGGCTGCCTTTGAAGGTGACCTGGAAACTACAACAAATCCAGAAGACGGCAGCTAGACTGGTGACTGGGAGTGGCCACCAAGAACATATAACACCGGTCCTGAAAGACCTACATTGGCTCCTAGTATGTTTCCGAGCACAATTCAAAGTGTTGGTGCTGACCTTTAAAGCCCTAAATGGCCTGGGCCCAGTATACCTGAAGGAGCATCTCCACCCCCATTGTTCTGCCCAGATACTGAGATCCAGCTCTGAGGCCTTCTGGTGGTTCCCTCACTGTGAGAAGTGAGGTTATAGGAACCAGGCAGAGGGCCTTCTAGGTAGTGGCGCCCGCCCTGTAGAACACCCTCCCATCAGATGTCAAAGAAATAAACAACTATCTGACTTTTAGAAGACATCTGAAGGCAGCCCTGTTTAGGGAAGTTCTTAATGTTTGATTGCTTTTTTGTTGTCGTTATTAATATTCTCTTGGGAGCCGCCCAGAGTAGCTGGGGAAACCCAGCCAGATGGGTGGGGTGTAAATAATAAATATTCATTCATTCATTCATTCATTCATTCATTCATTCATTCATTCATTCCTTTTTCCATGTGTGATTTTCAGGATTGTGTTTTACCTAGTATCTCATGGTATATTTTGCTTTCAATGGTGCCTGCGTAGGAAGTGCCAGATACTTTACAATGTTTATTCCTAGATGGTACAGAGATCCACCAGAGACCTTTAGCAATTTCCCATTCTTTAGCTCACCCCGCAGCCTTGATTCCCACTTGGAATATCCCAGTTTGTGGACCTGAATGTACACAAGTCAGGGTTTATGAAGGCAGAAAGAGACAAAAGGACCAAATAATTGGCTGCAGCTTAGATGTGGAAATCCTGGTTCCTTGAAAGCAGGCACTTCCTGCTTTACTTCCTTATTAGAAGTGAAATGGGGAGCTCTAGTTTAATGTTGGTTAATTTGCTGGGATCATGAGGGAAAGACACAGAGTACAGGACCGTGATGTTCATTCTCGGCTTCATAAACCACACAATGGCAGAATTTACATCAGAACTGAGCCTGTAAGTTTTCAGGAAATTTTATACTGCCAGGAAACTTCATGGAAGAACTATAAAGAGATTATTATTTCTCTAGTTACCTTCTCACCGTGGTTACAATAGACTCAAAGCTGTTTTTAGCTCCCTGTGAATCACACCAGAGTTGTTGACTGTCGGCTGTGTACACACCATACAATTAAAGCACATGACTTCTGCAAAGAATCTTGGGAGATGTAGTTAAGGGTGCTGGGAATTATAGCGCTGTGAGGGGTAAACTTAGTTTTCAGAATTCTTTGGGAGATGCATTGTGCTTTCATACTGGCTGAATGTGAGCTTTCATGCAAGTCCTTCCACTGTGCTTGAAAAGTTGTTTGAAACTTACTGTTATTATAAGAAGAATACAATCACTTCTTTTTTCTTTATCAGTCCCATTTAAAAATTAACGAGACTTCAAGATTATTCCTAGGCTGTTGGAAAATTGGAAGAGAGAGCTTTGGCTCTGTTTTACAATAATCACGGCATAGCCTCTTTCTCTAAATCAGGGGTCAGCAAACCTTTTCAGCAGGGGCTGGTCCGCTGTCCCTCAGACCTTGTGGAAGGCCAGACCATATTTTGAAAGGGAAAAAAATGAATGCATTCCTATGCCCCACAAATAACCCAGAGATGCATTTTAAATAAAAGCACACATTCTACTCATGTAAAAACACACTGATTCCCGGACAGTTCGCAGGCCGGATTTAGAAGGTGATTGGGCCAGATCTGGCCCCTGGCCCTTAGTTTGCCTACCCATGCTCTAAATTGTCAAAGTAGTAGAAACCACCACCTCCCCCAATATTTTAAAGGGGCAGATATAAACAAAAGTGGCATAGCTGGTGGTATTGATGCTCAGGTCAAGAATATCAAAGGAAAAGAGAGAGAGAATAGGATTTGCCATCTTGCCATTATGTAGTCTGTATAAAAAGTACACAGCATAAAATGAAATGGTTGGTGGTTTCAATGATCCCATACATGGGCCATCAACTTGATTTTGTGGACACAATGCAAACCAAACACCTGTATTCGCTAGAAAAAAGGATACCTGATCTTTCTAATTCTCTGACCAGTAAAGGAATATCCCCCCAAAACACCAGCAGACGTCTCAAGGGAGGAGGCATGCCCCACCCCAAATGAAAACATCTCTGTAGGGAGCTCTACCTATTTCATACTTCAAGAATCTGGACTGGAGGTGTGTATTATTTTTCCCTGTGGACCTGAAGTTTCTTTGTTCTTCTCTCCCCTGCTCTCTCTCCCCTCCTCCCTTTAAAATATGTGTAAGCTAAGGAAGGAGTGGTCATTTGAGGCAGTTCTGATGTCACAATGGCTACAGCTCTCTTCCTGATGACAGATGTGCTTGTTGTGATCTATGGTGGTGGTTCTGTGTCTTACTGGTATGGAGTTAAGGGGAGTGGAGGCTGAAATTCTACGTATACATGTTTGTGAAGTTTAGAGTCTGTGGTGCCTTTCTAGTCAATGGGATTTTTGATCTTTCTACAAATATGGAAAGCCATCTTTGTTCATCATGCTGCCTTGGTTGTTTGACCATGTGAGTCATCGCTTGGATTTTTATTTTTGCCGCTTGCAAAAGAAAAATGAAACTTCCCAACAATGGTGGAATAAATGTTTCCTCTTTCTGGAAGATGGCTTTCAGCCTCTCCCTAATATTTGGTGTGCCTCGCTCTCAAGCTGCAAGTTGCTCTGTTGGCTATATTAATCTAACCCTTGACAGTGAGAAGTGGGCCATATCAGTAGCACAAAATCCAGCTTCCTTTGAGGAGGACCTCCCTTCAAAGAAGATGGTAGGGCTGTTGGTGAAGTTAAAGATGCCCACAGAAGCTAAAGGTGCCTACATCATGGGGGCTAAGTTCAGTATACCACCAGACACTGAGTCCTGGATAGCCTTCGTTGCAAGAGGAGGTGATGCTTCTGAAAGGAGAAGGAAGGCACCGGTAGGAGAAGGTGCCACAGGTGTTGTTATTTATGACCATTCACATCCAGACAGAGAGATTCTCATTTTGACTTGCGACGACGCCTGCGATATTGCCACCATCATGATTAGCAGCCTGAAAGGAAACCCAATTTTGCAGTTGATTAAGGATGGTATCCAGGTCACTGCTGTAATCGAAGTGGGAGCTATGCAATGCTTCTACAAGATCTACCTATGTTTGTTCTTCCTCCTTTTGGCATTTGTTGCCTGCGCAGCGTTGTGCTGCACTCCGGGGCAGACTGGGGCAAGACAAGAAGAGAGGAGTGTCAGGGCAGCAAAGGCAGAACTCCGCAAAGCTGTAGATTTGCTTGAGCTGCGCAAGTTGAAAAGGAACGAAACGGATCTCGCAGGAGAGACCTGTGTGGTGTGCTTGGAGACATACAAGCCGAGAGAGGTAGTGCGTATTTTAACCTGCCAGCACGTCTTCCACAAAAGGTGCATTGATCGCTGGTTGCTAAAGCGTGGCATTTGCCCTATTTGCAACCATGCTGTTATCCAAAGGAACTGAGAGGGACGAAATCACTTGTATCTCGTGAGGCTTCCAGCACTGCTTTAACTTTCAGAAAGCATGTATAAAAGTATTCTCCTCACTAAACAGGTGAAGAACTGATATTTATTGGGGGAAATGATTTGCCATTGAGGCTACTGGTAGCTGGGACCGTTAATTAAAATCTTAAGTGTATGTTCAGCAGCTCACAGATTCAAAATTATTTTATTTCACAGAAGAATATATTCAGCAATCAGCTTCTGAGATGGCTGTGCTCATATGTGAGAACAACAGTCTTGAGTGAAGCCTCCTAGTTCAGGGAGTATTTCGTATATCCTTCCAAAGTATTTCATTTTTTCCAGAGACTCTGTTCAATTAAATCCATAAGCACAAGATCAATCATCGCACACTGGTTCAAGTTGCTTGTTGAAAGCATTTTTGCTTTACTCCTACCAAGGAGGACAAAACTAAAGAGGGGGACGGCCATTTCTCTGTTGAGATACATATGCATCTACTTTTTAATTTCTGAAAAAGAATGTTAGGCAAAAATGTGTTTGGGAGGAAAGCTCCATGGTTAATCCCAGATAACTGGCTTTAGCCCAACAGTGCATGAGCCTTTGCCTCATCTTTCCTAGAGTGTGTTGGCAGGGAGTGAAGAGGAGGAATCAAAAACATATGGCTCCTCCTCTTCACTTTTTGTTGTGCTGGAGTCTCTATCCATATGTTCAACTTACAATGCCAGTGGAGGATTCTAAACCGAAGCATCACCTCCATATGAGAAGCACATTTAACATTATTTCTCTTTTTAACTATATTTGATAACCCTAGTAGCAGCAGTCAGTCAAATACATATTATGGTCAACCAGCCACAAAAAATACCATGTAAAAAAATACATCATCGTAGCTTTTGAGGAAGAAAAATAACAAGGGGGTCTGTTAAACCAGTTACTGAATAGGTGACAAAATATCTGAACATCTCTTAGAGCTGCTATGATGGTTACCTCTTTTAACCATCCCTGCGGCACTAACAGACATTCAGATATTTTGCCACCTGTTTAGTAATGATTTTATTGGACCCCTCAAATAAGATACTCAGAAGGGCCTCTAAGGAAATTAGTATTATTATTACTAATAATAATAATTTCCCACTTTTTCCTCCAGACACAGACTCAAGGCAGCTCACGGATAAAGCAGAAACTGCTAAAAACATGGACAAAGCCATCATTAAAAGCAACTGAACACTAATAGAATTAAAATAATATATATGATATCTATTTTAAAAATACAGATAATTAGAATAAAAGCCCTACAGCACCAGCCCTTTCTTTAAAAAACAACAGTCAGTTCCCCCAAAGCCTATTGGAACAAACAAGTCTTCACCTGCTAGTGGAAGAACAACAAGGAGGGAGGGAACCAGTCTTAACTTCTCTGAGAAGGGTGTTCCAAAGTCTGGGAGCAGCTACCAAGAAGGCCCTCTTCCACCAAGCAGGACAGGGAGGGTGGCGAGACTGAGAGATGGGCCTCCCATGAACATCTCAAAGCCCAGGCAGGTTTGTATGAGGGAATACAGTCATTCAGATAGCTTGGACCCAAGCTATATAGGGCTTTATAGGTCATAACCCGCACTTTGAATTGTGCCCAGAAACAGACTGGCAGCCAGAGGAATAGTCGTAACAAGGGAGTTATATGCTCCTTATAACCAGCAACAGTCACAGTCTACCTGGAATTCATAAAAATAGATAGAACAACACCTCCAGCCCAATACCTACAGAAATCTTTGGCAGTACATTAGCAGCAAAAGTATAACTACCCCAGTCCATCAAAAGCCAGTGGGACAGGGGAGCTAAGATTTTATTTGGTGCCAGAAAAAAAATGACAGCAAAGGTGCCAGGCGGACCTCACTGGAAAGCGTTCCGCAGATGGAGAGAACTATGACTGAAAGGGTCCCTTTATTCTCTGAGCCTCAGGGAAAGGCCTTGGATGAAGATCTAAGGGTCTGAGTAGGTTCATATAAGGAGAGATATGCCAGAAGATACTGGGGTCCTGAGCCATTAAGACCTTCATACGTCAAAACCTTGAGAGTGAAAACTGGCGGCATTTTCACACCTTGTCAGTTAGCACGTTAATCTAATGACAGAGTTGGGGGTCATTTTTTTGCAGTGGTCTAACAGAGAGAGTCAGAACCTGACAGTGGAATATTGCATAGGCTAAAGTGCACCAGCGAAAAACAGTTGTGTGTGTTGCTATCTGCTCACCTAAGCTATAACGATACGGCATCACATACCTTCAGACTTCTATTAGATGCCAAACCCTCCAGTAAAAGTTACCTAGAAGGTTGTGAACATTGATTTACACACTATGCAATACTTTAGTTGTACATCCGGATTCTGTGTGGTGGGGGAGGGGATAATAAAAGTATAAGGTAAAAGGTAAAGGGGCCCTAGATGGTTACGTTCAGTCAAAGGCGACTATGGGGTTGTGGCGCTCATCTCTCTTTCAGGCTGAGGGAGTCAGCGTTTGTCCACAGACAGCTTTCCGGGTCATGTAGCCAGCATGACTAAACCACTTCTGGCGCAATGGAACAGCGTGACAGAAACCAGACCACACGGAAATGCTGTTTACCTTCCCACCACAGTGGTGCCTATTTATCTACTTGCACTTGTGTGCTTTCAAACTGCTAGGTTGGCAGGAGCTGGGACAGAGCAACAGGAGCTCATCCCATTGTGGGCATCTGAACCGCCGACATGATCGGCAAGCCCAAGAGGCTCAGTGGTTTAGACTACAGTGCCACCCACATCCAAAAGGGTATTTGGATGCTGAGCCAGTAAGATTTTATATAGACCACGTCCTAAGTCAGTGCTAATTGGCAGAGTTGTCCACGATGTCATAATTTCATTACGTAACAATGAGCTACTTCACTGGAGGAAAAGCCACCCTGTTTTTTGCTTGATGCCACCTGCCATAAAGCTTTGCCAAGTATCTAAGCCTGGACAGCCTGCTGAGGTCGCTTCTCTGCAATTTGGGGGGGATAGGTTTTTAATATCTCTCTGCTAGCAGCGACTCAGCTTTGGCATGCTGGCGACTTTTGCATTATTGATTCAGCAGCTATTTTGCAGGTGCTAAGATGAGCATGCCTGGTACTGCCATTGGAAGAGGAAGGGCAACATCTCTTTGTTACCTGCACCTTGGCCTCCTCCTCGCCCTCTGTATGCAAAGCTCAGGAGCTGACGCCTTTTGGGTTGCCAATCTTAACATATCGTTCCTAGTAGCAAATCGGACTTTGTGGGAGATTTTGGAAAACGGGGTGTTTGCGAGAGCCTCTCCTTTGAAGAAGGTGTCTGGGGTTGTGGTGCCTCCGGAGGGTCTGCATCAAAATGCCTGTAGCTCTTTAACACATTTTAAGAAGCCAGCGAACGGGGACAGTTGGCTAGCTCTCATCATGAGGGGACGGTGTTCATTTGCAAAGCAAATCATGGTGGCCGCAGAAAAGGGAGCTGCCGGTGTGATCATCTATAATTATCCAGGTACAGGCAATGCTATCTTTCCCATGCATAACTTTGGGGCGGAAGATATTGTCTCAGTTATGATCAGCAACCTGAAAGGCATAGATCTTTTGCATTTGGTTCAGAATGGCATCCAAGTGAGGGTAACCATTGATGTCGGGAAGCACCATTACCCATGGATAACCCATTACATGGGTACCATTTTTGTTTTTGCCTCCCTTGCTGTGGCATATTGCACCTGCTACTCTGCCGCAAGGCTGCGGAGATCAAGGAACCTGGTCCAGAGATGGCCGCAGGAACTTGATATCGGTAAGGCCATGAATGATCTTGAGCTTCGCACATTGAAGAAGGACGACAAGGAAGTTGGGTCGAGTGGAGAGAGCTGTGCGGTGTGTTTGGAAATGTACAAGCCGAAAGACATAACCCGTGTCTTGCATTGCAGACATCTTTTCCACAAAGCCTGTGTTGATCCTTGGCTTATGAATCACCAGACATGTCCTGTGTGTAAATGGGACATGCTCCGAATGGTGGGAAGCATTGCAACGGAAGCGGAGTCATTGGGTAGGCAAAGGCCAAATGAAGTTTCTCCCATGATCAGTTCTTCTAAGCAATAGGACTGTCATGAGTTCATGAAGGAATGCAACAAACACTCATTCTGGAGACAAGCAACTTTTTCCATGCTTGATTGTCTCATCCCTAAAAATCAAGCTTAAGCATATGTGAAATAAAAAGCTTTGCTTCTACCTCTCTGCAGTTTTTAATGTCTGTTGGTTCAACAAGAATAGAAATTGCTTTAGGTTCATGAATTTCTCCCGGGTTGTATGCATTAAATTCATTTTGGGTTGTGTTTTTTCCCTTTTTTTTTAAAAAAAGCAAAACCGAAACATGTTTTCAAAATTGTAAACTGAATCTCTTTGAGTTTTACAACATACAACTGCAGTAGCGCAAATAACTTTCTCCAAAGAGGACTCTTGTATGTAACTTATTAACAATTAAACCTCAAAGGTGATGCTTTTTCCTTTTTAACTCTTTTTGTATTACATGGTCCAAAATGGATGGTGGCAAAGAGCAATGGAAACTGTTGTTGCTGTTGTTTAGTCGTTTAGTCGTGTCCGACTCTTTGTGACCCCATGGACCAGAGCAAACCAGGCACTCCCGTCTTCCACTGCCTCCCGCAGTTTGGTCAAACTCATGCTGGTAGCTTCGAGAACACTGTCCAACCATCTCGTCATCTGTCATCCCCTTCTCCTTGTGCCCTCCATCTTTCCCAACATCAGGGTCTTTTCCAGGGAGTCTTCTCTTCTCCTGAGGTGGCCAAAGTATTGGAGCCTCAGCTTCATGATCTGTCCTTCCAGTGACACTCAGGGCTGATTTCCTTAAGAATGGAGAGGTTTGATCTTCTTGCAGTCCATGGGACTCTCAAGAGCCTCCTCCAGCACCATAATTCAAAAGCATCAATTCTTCGGCGATCAGCCTTCTTTATGGTCCAGCTCTCACTTCCATACATCACTACTGGGAAAACCATAGTTTTAACTATACAGGCCTTTGTTGGCAAGGTGATGTCTCTGCTTTTCAAGATGCTGTCTAGGTTTGTCATTGCTTTTCTCCCAAGAAGCAGGCGTCTTTCAATTTCGTGGCTGCTGTCACCATCTGCAGTGATCATGGAGCCCAAGAAAGTAAAATCTCTCACTGCCTCCATTTCTTCCCCTTCTATTTGCCAGGAGGTGATGGGACCATGGCCATGATCTTAGTTTTTTTGATGTTGAGCTTCAGACCATATTTTGCGCTCTCCTCTTTCACCCTCATTAAAAGGTTCTTTAATTCCTCCTCACTTTCTGCCATCAAGGTTGTGTCATCTGCATATCTGAGGTGGTTGATATTTCTTCCGGCGATCTTAATTCCGGCTTGGGATTCATCCAGCCCAGCCTTTCGCATGATGAATTCTGCATATAAGTTAAATAAGCAGGGAGACAATATACAGCCTTGTCGTACTCCTTTCCCAATTTTGAACCAATCAGTTGTTTCATATCCAGTTCTAACTGTAGCTTCTTGTCCCACATAGAGATTTCTCAGGAGACAGATGAGGTGATCAGGCACTCCCATTTCTTTAAGAACTTGCCATAGTTTGCTGCGGTCGACGGACAAATTTAGTGTCTCTGATCTGTCTCACTTTCACACATGCTTTTCCATAATTCCGTTTCATCTTTTTCCATATTAATCTGAAGATTGGATGGATATATATATATATATATATATATATATATATATATATATATGTAGGTTTTGGTGTCTTCGGGTGTCTTCCCGTGTAAGAGTTGGGGTGTCTAGGCGACGTTTCGACGAGGTCTCACTCGTCATCTTCAGGCTGGTGCTTTCGGCTTCTTGTTACTAGTAACAAGAAGCCGAAAGCACCAGCCTGAAGATGACGAGTGAGACCTCGTCGAAACGTCGCCTAGACACCCCAACTCTTACACGGGAAGACACCCGAAGACACCAAAACCTACATTCCTGTACCCGTGAAAATCTACGAAAGCATATATATATATATATATATATATATATACACACACACACACACACACACCCTCAAATATATTTAACTCCATATTAGTTATATGATAAATTTTTTTTGAATCTCCTATTATGAAAACTCTCAAGGTTGTTTATAATAACATCCATTAAAATACAATAACATCAATAAAACCCAGCAGCACTGTCAGTCAATATAACATGTAGCTAAAAAAAATTACCAGTAACCTAGTGTCAATAACCAGCAAAGGGCCTTAGTAATGAGTAGTTTTTCCACCATGCGTCAAAATGGCCTCTTCATCAGCACATGCCTTATTTCTGGGCAGAGACTATTCTATCTAAATCATTGCATCACAATAGAAAATGTCATTTTTCTGGTTACTGCAAGATGTGCTTCTGCCCTCTGCAAAACAACTAGGAGGAACTTTAGTAGATGCCCTTAGTGACTAAATAGTGTGTGTGTACATCACTCAAAATGACCAGAGTCCTATCTCCAGGCTGTACAAGGCATTGCAGTCATATAGTTTGTTACATTTCTATCCCAGATATCTTTCATGGTGGTAGTCTCTCTTGGGACACTGACTGAGCCCAGAGCCTCATAGATTTATCAAGCTGGCTCATTCCATTGTTATGCTCTTCAGACCATGGCCTGACACCTATAATCTTACCCTGCTAGGAGTTGAATAATATCACCCATCCCAGTGTCCTTGGTTTAATAAACAGCTAGCGGGTCACACACAATACATAGCCTGGGTTCCTCTATGGATGGTGTTAAGTTTTGCCATGGAGAAATACCCTTAATTCAGTGTTTTATGTCGTACTGAAATTTTTATTAAACATTTAAATCTTGACAATTTTACTGATTTTTTTTCTCTTAGTGATTTTAACTTAGTGATTGTATAATGCTTTCCTGTTCTGAGCTGCCTTGCCTGCGCTTGACTCGGAAAGGTGGCATAAAAATCGTTCTTAAAGAAGAAACATTATTTAAATAAATAAATTGGAGGGAAACGTAGCTGCCTGTTTTTTAAAAGACCCTCACTCGATTTGTAGCTAGAAACCAAGCCTTGCGATCATGACCAATTTAACCTGGGCACAAGCTATTGGACATAATATACAATCTGAGGACTGGGGAAAACTGTGGAAAGCAAATTTGAAATTTACAGATTGTTCTCTCTTGAAAGAAAACTATATGAAAATAATGTATAGATGGTATATCACACCAGTACAAATAGAAAGAATGTACAAAACTGGGTCAAACATATGCTGGAAATATAAGGAAAAAGAAGGTACTTGTTATCATATGTGGTGGGAATGTAGAGAAATTAAAAAAATTTGAGAAATGATATATAATGAATTGGAAAAAAATGTTTAAAATGACATTTGTAAAAAACAACAACCCAGAAGTATTTTTGTTAGGGATTGTAGGACAAAACCTGCCAAGAAAAACAAAGAATTTATTTATGTATGCCACAACAGCGGCAAGAGTCTTGATTGCACAAGGATGGAAGAAGGAGGAAATCCCAATGAAGGAACAATGGAAGAAAAATTGATGAACTATGAAGAGCTGGCTAAATTGACATACAAATTACGGGACAGGACAGCTGTGACATTAAGGAAAAATGGGAGCTTTTTACAAATTATCTAAAAAGACAACAAAATGAACTGGACTCCTCGGCAGGTTTTGAATAAACATCCACAAATTTATTAGGGGAACATATGACAGACAAAATAAATATATGTACAATTTTATAATAAGCAGAGAGTGATATGTGCAAAGAAATCAGAGAGGGGAGCTGAGGGAAGTCTTTGGTGGGAGGGAGAGGGAGGGATGGGGGGAAGGGGAAAAATAATGTAATTGATTAAATGGATTGATAACTTGTCATGTTGAAATTGTTCAATAATTTTTTTAAAAAAATAAAATAGAAACCAAGCCTTGCAACAGACAGAGATGCTAACTTTGACCCTTAATCAACAGCAGCAATGTACTAATAAGAGGCCTCAAGAGTGCAATTCATGTCAACTAATACGATTTAACTAATAATGTGTATTAAGTGCCCTCTGACATTATATATCAGAGAAACCTTAAGGCAAGGGCTGATAGGACATATATTAAATATAAAGGCCCAAAAACCTTTAGGAAGCCTATTGGTAAGCATTTTAAGCTTCTTGGAAACAAATTCAGACTTCAGGGTAGCTGTTCTATAGATGATCAGTTCTGGGGACGAATGGAATATATGATAGCGGAACGAGAACTTGTACTAGAATTTGATTGTAGCAATCTGCCTTTGAAGAGTGACTATGGGTTTTATGCACATTACAGAGATGCAGATTGCCCTTATTATCCTCCATTTTTGCATGCTGAGCTTAATACCACTCTTTTTTTTTGGGGGGGGGGGGTTAGATATCTTTGTAAATGAAAATGGGATATCCTCTCTCTATCTGCTGATAGCTGACTTATCCCACTCTGCTTCTACCCATTTCTGCAGCTAATGAAGGAGATTATTACCTACAGAAACTCATATACAGCACCTAATTTAAAGTGCTACTCTGCTCTTCTACTGAACAGATAGGCTTGTTACTAGGTCTGCAGAAAATATTTTTGCAGTTCAGTTTTGGGGGATAAAAGTAGCTCTGGGGGAGCTCGGCAGGAAAAACTTCCCCAGCCAATATTGATGTGGAAAAGTTCTTCCCATACCTCGCAACCTGCAAAGCCCTCTTAATTGCCACACACTTTTTGCATGGTATTTTTCTTTCCTATTTCTGCTTCTTTCTTCTTCCTGGATTACTCACCTGGGTGATCACATTATGAATTGGATTGGATCCCATTGTGAACAGGAGTGATGCCGTGATACTGCTGCATAACCAGCTAGATTTGGCTCTGTGGGTTTAGTCAAAGGCAAACAGTAATTTGAAAACGAAAGCATTGCTGTCTCCCTCTTCTGGAAGGAAGCCAACAATTTTTCCTATGGCAGATGGTGAGATAAACTGCAGATTGTTGACATGTTAGAAAAAGTCCCTTGTGACATCAGGGTGACCAAAGGACAGGCAAAAGGGAAAGCTTTTTAAGCAACTTGGCATGTTTTTATTTTATGTACAGTGGTGCCTCGCAAGACGAAAAGAATCCGTTCTGTGATTCTCTTCGTCTAGCGGTTTTTTCGTCTTGCGAAGCAAGCCCATTGAAGGATTAGTGGATTAGCGCTTTTAGCGGCTTTTAGCGGCTTTTAGCGGCTTTTAGCGGCTTATCTGCTGATCGGATCAGCTGATAAGCGGCTTAGCAGCTTAGAAAAAGGAGGGGAGGAAAAAAAACCAGGATCTCAGGACCCAGAGTATACATGTGTCAGCTGGGTGTGGAAAGTTTGCCAGACAACTTTGTAGCACCTGCTACAGGGCTGTGAATTTGAGAATATTTTAAATGGGTAGAACACAGAGCCACCCATTTGTAAAAATAATGTAACCATGATCAGTTGGATTCACTCTGGTTTCAGGTTCAAGAAGCCACTGCTTAATGATAAAGAAAGGTAGATGGTATTACAGTGGTGCCTCGCAAGACAAAAAGAATCCATTCTGTGATTCTCTTTGTCTAGCGGTTTTTTCGTCTTGCGAAGCAAGCCCATTGACGGATTAGCGGATTAGCGCTATTAGCGGCTTTTAGCGGCTTTTAGCGGCTTATCGGCTGATCGAATCAGCTGATAAGCGGCTTAGCGGCTTAGAAAAAGGGGGGGAGGGGGGAAAACCGCAGGAACTCGCAAGACATTGTCGTCTTGCGAAGCAAGCCCATAGGAGATTCGTTTTGCGAAGCACCTCCAAAACGGAAAACTCTTTCGTCTAGCGAGTTTTCCGTCTTGCGAGGCATTCGTCTTGCGAGGCACCACTGTACCTCAGGGCCTGGAGCGTAAAGATGCTTACCAGCTTCATACATCTCTCTTCAGCTGGCTTAATCCTTTTTCTTGCAATAAGGGACATATTAGGGTGGACTGTGGGGCGGTTTGGGGAGGGATTGCCAGTCTCCTTTGAATAGGGAAAAAAGTTAACTGCATTTTGTGTTATGTTGCTTTCTCTTCAACTGCTGATTGTGTAGTTACTTTATGGGAAAGGAATCATAATTCTGAAATTAAAAGACAATGAGAGCATTACTTCCTTAACTGGTCATCTGGCCAATATGGGGTCACTTGGTAAATGGACATCACAAATCTAGTCAAGTAGATTTTGGAGACATGAAGCTTTCGCTGAGAACAAGCAAAACCAATTGTAGTGCAAAGGAATAGGTGAAAATTGTTGCAGGTGTTGTATTATTAAAGGGATGTTGAGTCTTTGGCACTTCTTAAAGTATTCACAAGATACACTGCATTATTTTAACACAACCCCCTTAAGCACCTGAATTACAGTGTTGATATTTGGAGTGAAAATCTGGCTGGTTTTAAATGTTGGGAATTGGGTGGAATTTTTAGCGAGATGTTAAAGCTGATCCTTCAAAGGTATATTGGAGCATTAGAATGAGGAGCTCACTGCAGCATCCATTGAAATAAACACAATTTCGAAATGATCTGTGGACTGGGCTGAGCTATCTGGCAAATTCTGTAGAAAGGGAGCTTCGCGCAATCTTTGCAAAGTATTGTTTGACCTAACTCTTCTCACTTTGGCAAGCAGGGCTGTAGCAGGGAAGAAGAAGTACAGTGTCCATTGCATTTGCGAGATGCCTTTGGGCTAAATTTTCTTTTAGTGCTCCTGAATGTACTCTCCATGCCTCATGGGAGGGACATATACATGTGGAAGAGAACAGTTCATGTAACTGCAACTTGACTAGCTGTATTCCTTGCGACATTCCCTATAGCCAAGTTTATTTTCCATATACAGTGGTGCCTCGCAAGATGAAATTAATTCGTTCCGTGAGTTTTTTCGTCTAGTGAATTTTCGTCTTGCGAAACACGGTGTCGGAAAAGTTTTGAAAAAGCTTCAAAAATCACCAAAAACCTCAAAAAAGGCTACCACACCGCGTTCTATGAGTTGCTCCTTGAAGTCAAGTCGCAACTGTATTAACAGTGTTAAGAAAAAGGAAACAAAGTTGCAAAAAACGCAAGACGTTTTCGTCTTGCGAAGCAAGCCCATAGGGAAATTCGTCTTGCGAAGCAGCTCAAAAACCGCAAAACCCTTTCGTCTAGCGAGTTTTTCGTCTTGCGAGGCATTCGTCTTGCGGGGTACCACTGTAAATGGTAGGTTTTAGCAATGGCTTCAGCTACTCAGGCTTTGGCCTGTGTAGTAGTTGGAACCATTATCCTGAAGCAAGGGTGACATGTTAGCGGTGACTTTTCTTGCTCTCTCACACTCATGCTTTTACTGGCTTGGGAGCCAGTGTGGTGTAGTGGTTAAGAGCGGTGGACTCGTAATCTGGTGAACCAGGTTCGCTTCCCCGCTCCTCCACATGCAGCTGCTGGGTGACCTTGGGCCAGTCACACTTCTTTGACATCTCTCAGCCCCACTCACCTCACAGAGTGTTTGTTGTGGGGGAGGAGGGGAAAGGAGAATGTTAGCTGCTTTGAGACTCCTTCGGGTCATGATAAAGTGGGATATCAAATCCAAACTCTTCTTACGTGCTTGTTTTCCTAATTCCACTTTTTTCTTTCTTTTCTTAAAAAAAAAGGTATTTCTCAGGAGTGATCGAGTTGCCAGGATGGTCCACAGTGGAGGATGCTCGGCGAATGACTTCAGAGATGTGTTTAAGAAGAACATAGAAAAGAGGGTTCGGAGTTTGCCTGAAATCGATGGATTAAGCAAAGAGACTGTGCTGAGTTCTTGGATAGCCAAATACGACGCAATTTGCAGGGGAGAGGAGGACTTGAGCAAAATGCCCAACAGGATGGCTTTAAGTGCCGTGTCAGAACTTATTCTGAGCAAAGAGCAGCTTTATGAAATGTTCCAGCAGATTCTGGGAATCAAGAAACTGGAGCATCAGTTGATCTACAATGCCTGCCAAGTAAGGAGCTCATCTCAGTTCTGTAGACCTTTCCTTCTTAGGTTGACCCTTCGCTTGTCTTGGGAAGAGGGGTTGGTTGTTGAACCATGCTGAGATGTGTAACTCTGTGAGGGGAATTACGGATCTTCTGCCAGCACCCGTAACAGGCTATAGTTCCCAGGGTTCTTTTGGGGAAGCCATGGCTGTGGTGCTGCTTTAAAGGTACAGGACAGATGTGGCCTAAGCAGCAGACCAAGACTATCTGTTCACAACAGCATAAATGAGCTGTTAGTTGGTGAGGGTCAGTCCAAATTTTTTAGCTGTGTCTGCATCTCTCTCCATCTACCCTTCCTATTTTTGTGCTTGTGTGTGTTTTTCAGCCATCCTCTCTGCCTGCATGTGTGCCACATATCAATGGCGGTGTTATTTTGGCCAAGTGTACTCAGGAATAGAAAAGTCATGTGCAGCATCTATCTGTAGCTGATTGTCATACATTTCTTTTCTTTACTTTTCTTGCTTCAGAAATAATTTTCATATAGTTCCATTTTTCCTGTTTCAGAAATAATTGCTTCTCTCTTTCTGAGTAGTTGTTTTTCCATTGCGAGTATGAAAATGGCAACTAGGAGTGCAGTCAAGTGCAGACAATTTGAGCAGACAATTTTAATAGTGATCTGTTTTCCTTTAAATGCTGATGATCTAAGTTCCTTGTGTAACACAACAGTAAGGAAAACATCAATAGAAATCCCCTTGATCTTATCTTGCTAATAGTAAATTGGAGAAGTCAGCCTATAATATGGGAAATACTTGTACTAAAAAGAGTGCCTTCCAGTCCGTTGTGTTTTCAATACATTTTTCTGGGTATACTTTTTTTTTATATTTGTCTTCCACAACTTTCCCATGCGTTGCCTAGTCTAGCTTTTTATCTTCAATTTAAATTCTGATGCTTTGCATTATGACCATTTTCTGCACACTCTCACTGATGGAACGAAATTTGCCATCTTTGGGTATTTTAATGGCATCTACATATTGCCATGGAAACATTTCACGATGAAATTTCTGAAATCGCCTAGGATAAGTTGTAGAATAGGGTTTGTTATGAAAGGGATTAGACTGTCTGGTCCAATTTCTGTTTGGTGAAGATTTAATTTTGACTTTCGGGGAGGTATTGGGGTGGGTGGAGAAACAGCCAGGGTCTGTAAATCTATAAATCTTGGCACAGTACATCATTTGTATGGAATAGTTTCTGCTGGGCATTTGACAAATCTTGGAGGTCTCCAAATGGATTGTGTCTAATGATGTTTGTGGCCTGACTCCTAAGTGTGAAATTACCGGAACTCAGAATTAATTTTCATTGGCTTGCACCATTGGGCTCATGGAAGTGAGGTTTTCCATCTTCTCCCCTTTGAGCTACTTGAAGCCCACTAGAAAGCCTTTCTGGAGAATTGGGGGCCCTTTGTGTAAAATATGGGATGGAATATAGGTTTACTGGGGTGGGGATGGAATATCCCAAAATGGACAGACCTCTGACACCTGTACCTCACAGAAGGAGGAGAGCAGGTATGGATATGTTTGGAAACCAGTGGTGTGTTACACGAAACATTGGGGCGTGGGTGGTGCTGTGCTCTAAACCACTGAGTCTGTTGGGCTTGCTGATCAGAAGGTCAGCGGTTCGAATCCCCATGATGGGGTGAGCTCCCATTGCTCTGTCCCAGCTCCTGCCAACCTAGCAGTTTGAAAGCACGCCAGTGCAAGTAGATAAATAGGTACCACTGCAGTGGGAAGGTAAATGGCATTTCCCTGCACTCTGGTTTCCATCATGGTGCTCTGTTGTGCCGGAAGCGGTTTAGTCATGTTAGCCACATGATGCGGAAAGCTGTCTGTGGACAAACGCCAGCTCCCTCGGCCTGAAAACGAGATGAGCGCCGCAACCCCATAGTCTCCTTTGACTGAACTTAACCATCCAGGGGTCCTTTACTGATCAAAGAGAGATAAAGGAAGTAATTCTAAGTGGAAGTGGAAGTCTCAGAGCTATTTCTCTTATTGCCTGTCCACACAAGGATCAAACCTTTTGTCGGTTGAAGGAGTGATATTTGACATCTAATGCTGTGATTGATTCTTTTGGTTACTTGGTATTCTGCAAAGATCCAGTACTTGGGAAGAGTTCTCAAGGCAATATTCTCTGTTTTGCAATATTTATATAACTCCCAATAGACAAACGTTCTCTAGGGGGTTTACAAGTAAACACACGCCATAAGAAACACACGGCTAAACACACCCATAAGAACATAAGATATACAAATAAAGCCTAAAAGCATGCAGTCTAAAATAAAACAAAGCCGGCAACAGGATGCACCCAAGGTAGACCCGGCAAGGCAGTGTGTGGATCTGAACAAGTACTCAAAAATTGTTTACAACTGGAAAGACTTGGAAAATTGAAAATTGCAACACTGTAGGCTCCAGGGACACATCTCTGGTGAGGGCATTCCTCAAACAGAGAGCTCTCTAGTAGCTGCTACTTCTGGTGAGGGAAACCTGAGAGGAGTGTCAGAAGGTGATCTCTGGGTGTGTGTAGGAGGACACGATTTGTCAGGCATCCCGTCCCATAAGCAGAATGCTTATTATCAGTATTCTAGCAGTGGCACACACTGTGGCTTTACAGAAAATTGTTTCAGATTGCAGTATGCTTTGGGATCATATTTGGAAGCTGAAGTGTTAGATTTGGAACTCAGGAGTCCAAATTTGAATGTTGGGCTTTGTGTCGCTTGAATATATTGCCCAATTTCCCTGGCTGGAATTTAAACTCAGCTTGGGGGGCAAATTGTTTGAAGTTGTTATTCCGTCCAGACATCTGAAATAAAAATAACAAGCCAATTTTCTACCTGTCCAATATTTCTAGAAAACACCTCTTCATTTTATGTATTTATTTATTTTTACTTCAGTACTGTGCCAGGATCTCAGGACCCAGAGTATACATGTGTCAGCTGGGTGTGGAAAGTTTGCCAGACAACTTTGTAGCACCTGCTAAAATTGAGAATATTTTAAATGGGTAGAACACAGAGCCACCCATTTGTAAAAATAATGTAACCATGATCAGTTGGATTCACTCTGGTTTCAGGTTCAAGAAGCCACTGCTTAATGATAAAGAAAGGTAGATGGTATTACAGTGGTGCCTCGCAAGACAAAAAGAATCCATTCTGTGATTCTCTTTGTCTAGCGGTTTTTTCGTCTTGCGAAGCAAGCCCATTGACGGATTAGCGGATTAGCGCTATTAGCGGCTTTTAGCGGCTTTTAGCGGCTTATCGGCTGATCGAATCAGCTGATAAGCGGCTTAGCGGCTTAGAAAAAGGGGGGGAGGGGGAAAACCGCAGGAACTCGCAAGACATTTTCGTCTTGCGAAGCAAGCCCATAGGAGATTCGTTTTGCGAAGCACCTCCAAAACGGAAAACTCTTTCGTCTAGCGAGTTTTCCGTCTTGCGAGGCATTCGTCTTGCGGGGCACCACTGTATTTTAAAATCCACCCTGCTCTGTTGGTATCTGAATTTGTTCCTAAGCTATCCTGGTTTTCCTGTGGAGCAACAAATAGATTTTCTCAAATTAACCATTTATTTAATGTGAAGAAATGTTGAGGACCGTTGACCAGCATCTCTCCTGAGAGGGAGAATAGCATAGAACAGGCATCCCCAAACTCGGTCCTCCAGATGTTTTGGGACTACAATTCCCATCATCCCTAGCTAACAGGACCAGTGGTCAAGGATGATGGGAATTGTAGTCCCAAAACATCTGGAGGACCGAGTTTGGGAGTGCCTGGCATAGAGATACAATTTGGTATTTTGGTTACAGTGTCAAACTAGGACATGGAGACCTGGGTTCAAATCCCCACTCAGCCACGAAACTCATTTGGTGGCCTTGGGCCAGTCACTGTCTCTCAGCCTAACCTGCCTTGTGGGGGTTAGGGCTGGACGATATCTAGTTTTCACCATTGTGATATATCACCAGCTAAATGAAAACACCTCTTCTCACCTTTATGTGAGATAAGGCACATCAAGCTGGCCCCTGAAATCTAGTTTCTAATCAATTTGTGGTTTTTTTGTCTTGTTCAAATTTTTCATTTTCAAGGTTTTAAATTAATACAATCAAGAACAAAATGTGTTTTGTTCTGTTTTCTGTTTGAATCAAAGGACTATCCCATTAGGGACCCCTGACCAGTAGGCCCAGTCGTGACCGACTCTAGGGTTGCGGCTCTCATCTCGCTTTATTGGCTGAGGGAGCCGGCGTACAGCTTCCGGGTCATGTGGCCAGCATGGTTCTGGCGAACCAGAGCAGCGCACGGAAACGCCGTTTACCTTCCTGCCGGAGCGGTACCTATTTATCTGCTTGCACTTTGACATGCTTTCAAACTGCTAGGTTGGCAGGAGCAGGGACTGAGCAACGGGAGCTCACCCCGTTGCGGGGATTCGAACCGCCGACCTTCTGATCGGCAAGTCCTATGCTCTGTGGCTTAACCCACAGTGCCACCTGCGTCCCAATCCCATTAGGGTACCAGTTCCTAAATTATTACCCGACTCAACATTCAGCAAAATTGATTATTTTATTTGCTACTGAATGCTGACCTTAGCAAGGGAAATGTGTGTTCTGCCTGGTATTTATTGTTGTTCCCATGCCAGTTATAATTTCATATGGTATCCATCGTACTTGAATACTTTCCCAGATCCTTAATTTTAGATGACAAATTTACAGATCAAGGCAAATTCTTAATGCATATGAAGCCAAATATTAAGTCCCAATTCTAGCTGACCTCATCATGAAACACAGCTAAGGTCAACGCTTGTAAGCAACCCACAACACAGAGGCTTTGAAAGCTGTGATTTATTCTGACTGCCTGTGTTCAGTTTGTCCCTATTGACCTTCCACCTGGAAAATCCACATATTCCTGTGCTGTACGGCTAGGAGGCTTCACTGCTTGTGGCGTTCCTACAGTTGTGCTGCTTGCTTAAACCAGAGGAAGAGGTTTAAGAAGTCTCAGCGCCGCAGCTACATGACGGGTTTGCTTGATGTTGCCTTTGGCATGAGATGTCATGAGCATGTTTTCCTGATCAAAAGCACGGACTTGGGATCACAGAATGTGGTTTGACTAACCAATGGCTCCTGAAGGAGCCATGAATGGAGGATGTTCCTGTGAGCGGGGGGGGGGGGGTCAGACATGTGTGCTCTGTGGTTGTTACAAGGCAGTTTCTCCTACCTGGGCGAATATCTTTCCACAAGGGCCGACATTGATGCCGAAATCCAGCATCGCCTTAGCTTCGCAAGTGCGGCTTTCTTCCGATTGAAGTGAAGAGTGTTTGAGGGACATTCGCAGAAAAACCAAAATGCTTGTTTACAAAGCTATTGTACTACCAACCTTACTGTATGCTTGTGAAACATGGGCCACTTATAACGCCATCTCCAACTCCTCGAAAGGTTCCATCAACGGTGTCTCAGAAAAATTTTACACATCACTTGGGAAGACAGGTGAACTAATGCCAGTGTACTGGAAGAAGCAAATATCACCAGTGTTGAAGCAATGATTCTTCAGCATCAACTTCGTTGGACTGGTCATGTTCTGCGGATGCCTGATTATCGTCTTTCAAAGCAACTACTCTATTTCAAACTTCAAAATGGAAGGTGTAATGCTGGTGGTCAACAAAAGAGGTTTAAAGACTCTCTCAAGGCAAATCTTAAAAAATGTACAGTAGTATAAACACTGTGAAACACTGGCCTGCGAGCGCTCCAATTGTAGAACAGCCTTTACCAAAGGTGTCATGGGCTTTGAAGACCCTCAAACTCAGGACAAAAGGGAGAAATGCGCTAAGAGGAAGGCACATTTGGCAAACCCTCACTGTGATCTACTCCTGCCCAGAAACCTATGTCCCCACTGTGGAAGGACGTGTGGATCCAGAATTGGCCTCCACAGTCACTTACGGACTCAGCGTTAAAACTGTGTTTATGGAAGACAATCTTACTTGGCTACGAGTGATCGCCAAAGAAGATGACAAGGAAATTACAGAAGCTGACGGGCATCTGGGGTCAGCACTGTGCAGACGTGATGTCCTTAATGCAGTTCACATTTACTTCACCAAAGTTGGAGCATATTATCTTGATTTGTATAACTGAAGGAAAAGAGGCGCTATAAATACATGCAGATTTAAGGGTGTGTGTGGGTTGTGTGTTTTTTTCCTTCTGAACCTAAGAAGCTTGCTGTGACAGAAGGTGGGAGAGGAAATGCTGCTGTGAGCTGTTCCCCACATCCAAATTTTCTTGTTGATGTTGCTTTTCAGCATAGCAGGACTTGATGCCACAGTTTTAGAGTTATTACCACTGGGCCTTTGGCAATAACTTTCTCTGCTTACTACTATTCTGCCTGCTTTTGTTGTTGTTGTTGTTGTTTTTAAGAGGAGGGTCAACATGTGAATGAAAAGTGCTTTCTTGTTCTAGGTATGAATTGATAATAATATATAGGGTTGCTATTTGCATGTTCAGACCCAGAGACCTCCCCCCTAAATAAATTCACACATGACTCAAATTTTAGTTTTGGTTTTTGGCAGAATTTAGGCCACAACGTTATTGATTACAGAAGGTGAGTGGTTGCAGGGATTTTTACTTATTTATTTTACTGGGTTTCTTGCCCATCCTTCACCTCAAGGTCCCAAGATGGCTTACAACAAGAAAATACACAATTATAAAATAGTTGCAACCATAAAACAAGCTTAAAAACAATTAAAATGGCATTTTACATGTGAATATAAACAACCAGAAGCATGACATGACATACCTGTTTTCCCCCTAAAGTTCAGCTAAAGGCTTCTCCAAGGAAACAGAGAATAGGTTAATGACCATTTATTGTATTGATAGTTTTGCCATCTTATTTGGTGAACTGATGATAAATTTAATGTTAGGAACAATATCAGATGAACTTAGGAAAGTAAAATTTAACTTGGATGAGCATGTTACATTGGTCACACAAACACCTGCTTTCTAACTTGTGCCAAGTGAAAAGAAAAATGGATATGTTTTCACTTTAATCTCTTCTTTGAGATTCTTAGCACACACACACACACACACACACACACACACACACACCCCTTGTGAATGCATAGGGTCTTGATTTGGAGGCACTTATTTGTGGGTGACTATCTATGAATTGTCACGTTACATTGGTCACATTAACATCAGTCATTTGCCAGAAAACCTTTTCCCCATAGTTTCCAATGATCAGCCCCATAAGTTTGACATTTGCCCATGAAACATTAGCATTTTAAGTATTGCCGCAGATGGGGAGGAAAGGATTCATATTTTTAAAGAAAACACTTTTTTCAAGTTACAGATAAATTTTTGATGCTTCAAAACTCTTACCTGTGGTCACGTATTTTGAAACACAATATAAAGGAAGCATTAAGGCTACCTTTATCATATTTGTTGATTATTTTTGCAGGGAAAATCAAGGCAATTATCAAACAAATAGTTTAATGTTAATTGAAGTTCAAATTTTATCAGTTAAAACACAAGATATTAGGTGAGGATGCATACAAATGTTACATTGGTCATTGAGGAGCTACCCAAACATTATGCTGATGATATTTGTCACAGGCTTCCTCCAAACTGAAGTACACAATTGGAGAAACTAATTTGCTGGTGTCTTGGGATGATCATCCGTGTTCATTTTAAGCAGAGATTATCCACCCTGTTTTCCATTATTATGGATTTTAGGAGATTAGGCTGGATTAGTTTCATTGCTATGGTTGGTTTAATTAAATCGACAAAGCTGTGTGCTCTGGCGGCGGCAAGAACAGAATAGACTAGGCTAACGTTATGTTTGTGACAATTTTTTTTAAGAAGATCTGTTCTCCTGTTTATACACTTCGTGTGATGAGGGAGGTCTGACAGAATAGTAAAATTTCTCCAGAGGTGAAATGCTGGGCTGAATCTCTCATAGTGTCAGCTTCCAGAGAGTTTCTCTCATTGCTACATACATAGCTATTATTATTATTATTATTCAATATATTTATACCCAACATAATATTAAAAACATGATAAAACATCAACATTAAAAACTTCCATAAGCAGGGCTGCCTTCAGATGTCTTCTAAAAGTCAGATAGTTTATTTATTTCTTTGACATCTGATGAGAGGGCATTCCACAGGGTGGGTGCCACTACTGAGAAGGCCCTCTGCCTGGTTCCCTGTAACCTCACTTCTTGCCGTGAGGAAACCACCAGAAGGCTCTCAGCACTGGATCTCAGTGTCCGGGCTGGACAATGGGTATGGAGACGCTCCTTCAGGTATACTGGGCTGAGGCCGTTTAGGGCTTTATAGGTCACCACCAGCTCTTTGAATTGTGCTCGGAATTGTGCTGGTTTAGTCATGTTTTGAAGGCACTCAAATGAAAACATTATGTTGTGGTATTTTCTTTCTAGTGAAGTATTTCTTGATTATTATTTTACTAAGTAAAATAAGCCCCACTTCCTCTGTGACGTTCCTGCCTGCCCCACCCCCCACCCCGAGGGAAGATCTGTCGCAGGGATTGTATTCTAGGTGCAGAGACTCCCTATGTAATTTAGAATTTATGATGGGGGAAAGCTTTCATTCAGTTCTCATTTAACGGCAAAATTACCTAACCTGCACTCTCTGAAACAACACGCAAACTGGAACACCGCCTCCTTCAGAGTTTGCACTTCTCCAAATGTTTTCAGTGCCTTTCACCAGCTCAAGTAATGTGTGCAGAAATACACGTGCTGGGGTAAAGTGTGCATTAAAATGCATATATTAATGAAAAGAACATAAAAGATGCATTAGATTGAGCCAAGCGGTCCTGCAGATATGTGTATCGTAGGCAGAATTGTACACAAACGAGTATATTCATAGAAATGTGCATGAAAAAGCTGATACATTTTCGTGAACATTGTCAAAAAGTCACAAACTTGCAAGGAAATTTCGGCAACCGGAATTAAGATTGACCAGATGACAAATTAAGAGAACCAGAAATTGACCGACGTGCCCATCTCTCTTGAGAACCCTGGGTGATCAGGGCTGTATTTCAAATGATTCTCATCCTATGAGTAAGAACACCCAAGGTGTGCTCTTGAAATGGCAGAATCTATTGATATTTTCTTACATCACCAAAATCAAGGTCATCTATAATCTGGAAGGGAAAGTATATTTCCATGTCAAACCAGATTCTCATTAGAACAGGCATCCCCAACTTTCGGCCCTCCAGATGTTTTGGACTACAACTCCCACCATCCTTGACCACTGGTCCTGTTAGCTAGGGATGATGGGAGTTGTAGGCCAAAACATCTGGAGGGCCGCAGGTTGGGGATGCCTGTATTAGAAGATTCTGCCATATTTGTATTTCAACGATTTCCAGTAATTTTGGTTTCGTTGATGGATGACCTTTGCAGAGAGACAAGGGGGAATGTGACCTCACTCCTGCTTCTTGATCTCTCTTCAGCATTTGATATCTTTTACCATGTTATCCTCCTGGAAATGGGATTTTGGGGTACTGTATTACAGTGGTTCCATTTGTACCATCAGGACCGAGTCCAGAGAGTCGTATACTGAGAAAGGGGCATTGAAATCTTCAGTTACAACCGACCCTGTTCTTCTTCGGTTTTTAGTGCCTGAGCTATGCTTTCGATATCATTCATTTGGCCACATGAATTCAAAATCACCCTTTATGGCATAAAGTTTAAGCCCTCAGAACAAACAAAAAGAAGCAGCTGGATAAATCTCTTGGCTCTGCCTTGTGTGCAATGCCGTTTTTAACCTTTATTTAAGCTGTATGAAAGTCAATATGAGTAAATCAACACAATGCCAGGTGTACCTTTTCAGGAAGACTTTCTGCATGGCGATTAAAAGAGCTCAATGTATTGCTTAAGGTAAGCCAGCAGCAATGTGTTAAATTCTAAGGGGTTGAGTCTTGGATCAGTTTGGGTTTACCATGTGGAAGATAATATACAGGAGAGACGTGTCACTATACATCCAATGCTAATAGAAATACAGTGGTGCCCCGCAAGACGAACGCCTCGCGAGACGAAAAACTCGCAAAACGAAAGGTTTTTTCATTTTCGAGTTGCTTCGCAAGACGAATTTCCCTATGGGCTTGCTTCACAAAATGAAGCTTGCCCCGCAAGCTCCGGGGATAGCGGGAAGCGCAGCGCGTCTTCCCCGCTGTCCCCGGACCTCTTTTGAAGCAAGGGGTGGCGGGGAGAAGATCGGTTCTCCCCGTTGCCAGCCCCGGAAGCTCCAGGAACAGAGGGGAAGGCGCAGCGCCTTCCCCTCTCTCCCCGGACCCCTTTTGAACCAAGGGGCGGCAAGGGGGAGAAGCGATCTTCTCCTCTCCGCCCCTTGCTTCAAAAGAGGGGACAGAGCAGCACTTCCCCTCTGTCCCCGGACGGTCTCCATAGGAACGCATTGATTGATTTTCAATGCATTCCTATGGGAAACCGTGCTTCGCAAGACGAAAAACTCGCAAGAAGAAAAAAATTGTGGAACGAATTAATTTCGTCTTGCGAGGCACCACTGTATAGGATTCCCACGCTCATGCACACAAAGTAGACAACCCACAGCTGTAGACAGAAGTTGGTTATAAATATATTCCATTTTTTTCTAACTACAGTGGTACCTCTGGTTATGAACTTAATTCATTCCAGAGGTCCGTTCTTAACCTGAAACTGTTCTTAACCTGAGGTACCACTTTAGCTAATGGGGCCAGCTGTGCTGCCGCTGCATGATTTCTGTTCTCATCCTGAGGTAAAGTTCTTAACCCAAGGTACTACTTCCACGTTAATAGAGTCTGTAACCTGAAGTGTTTGTAACCCGAAGTGTTTGTAACCCGAGGTACCACTGCACCCCAGGGCTTTCAAAAGTGCCATGTGGAAGTTGTGCAACAAGATACTGAGATACCATTTGCATTACAGAAGATGTTCTTTGAGTGTGCCTGCCTCAGGTTTGTGAACTCACCTCCGTTGGCATTCAGATTTCCAGATTCTGAAGAACACAAACAGCCAACAGAATTCTACCTGTAAATTACCTTTAGGGCAGGGGTGAGGAAACCTGTGGCCTTTCAGATGTTGCTGAACACCAACTCACCCCAACCCCAGCTAGCATGGCCACTGGGGTATGAACCGCCAATGTTCTGTGAACATTGTTCTGTGAACCGCCCTGAGACCTCTGGCTATAAATTTTATTTATATCCCGCCCTCCCCAGCCGAAGCCGGGCTCAGGGCAGCTAACAACAATCAAATAATCAAACAGTCAAATAGTCACACAATCTAAAAATATTTCATTATAAAAATTAATTAAATCAAAT
Source organism: Podarcis bocagei (assembly GCF_964188305.1). Taxonomy (NCBI): domain Eukaryota; kingdom Metazoa; phylum Chordata; class Lepidosauria; order Squamata; family Lacertidae; genus Podarcis; species Podarcis bocagei. The sequence continues at coordinate 60,668,314 of NC_138135.1, read as the reverse complement.
TGATGGCAACCAATTAAGCAAAATTCTGTGCAGGTTGCCAGAGGACGGAGTCAGGCTGCGCCCTGACCAAAGGCCTGGCGGAACAACTCTGTCTTGCAGGCCCTGCGGAAAGATGTCAGGTCCCGCAGGGCCCTAGTCTCTTGTGACAGAGCATTCCACCAGATAAGACAATAGTGCAGGGTAGGGCTGGGGGATAACTGGTTTTCAACATTGCTATATATCACCAGCTTAACGTCGCAATATCTGGTTTTCAACTTTCAGCTAAACATTGTGCTATACAGTAGTACCTCTGGTTGCGCACAGGATCCGTTCCGGAGCTCCGGTCGGATTCCGAGGAATTCACAACCGGAGGTGCCTGTTCTGCACATGCGCACAGCGCGGTACAGCACTTCTGCGCAAGCGCGCGGGGGCGAAACCCGGAAGAATACTTCCAGTTTTGCCGCGTTAGCATCCTGAAGGATATGCAACCAGAGGTGTCCAGAGGTACCACTGTGCTAATACCACAATGTCTGAAGTAAGGATGGAGCTATGTAGAGGCATTGGCTGGCTTCACAGTCCTTTACCACATTGTGATTTTTGCATCACACACACACACACCATAATTCACAGTATATTGACAGGTCAAAAATTATTAAGCCAATATCATGATGTGGACTGCAGACCAGTTTTGGACAATATATTGATACATTGCCCAGTCCTAGTGCTGCGATTGTACTATGAATTGATGGCAAAAAGCAGAGACATCACCTTGCCAACAAAGGCCCATATAGTTAAATCTATGGTTTTCCCAGTAGTGATGTATGGAAGTGAGAGCTGGACCATAAAGAAGGCTGATCGCCGAAGAATTGATGCTTTTGAATTATGGTGCTGGAGGAGACTCTTGAGAGTCCCATGGACTGCAAGAAGATCAAACCTATCCATTCTGAAGGAAATCAGCCCTGAGTGCTCACTGGAAGGACAGATCGTGAAGCTGAGGCTCCAATACTTTGGGTACCTCATGAGAAGAGAAGACTCTCTGGAAAAGACCCTGATGCTGGGAAAGATTGAGGGCACAAGGAGAAGGGGACGACAGAGGACGAGATGGTTGGACAGTGTTCTCGAAGCTACCAGCATGAGTTTGACTAAACTGCGGGAGGCAGTGGAGGACAGGAGTGCCTGGAGTGCTCTGGGGTCATGAAGAGTCGGACACGACTAAACAACAACAACAACATTGCCTAGCAATCTGAAGTATAGGTTCCAACTGTCCAGGAGCACATGGAACCAGGCTGAAAATGGGAACCTGCAAAGCCACTTGGAGCCACATACAGGAGACATCTTACTGTATGTGGTGCCGGTTCTTCACTCAGAAAACACTGTGATCTAACATGAAGCTGTCTTTGGCACTGTGAAATAGAATCGATGGCCTTTGGGGGACCTTTCAGCTCTAGGGTTCTGTTTCAGCTGCTTCTCTGTGTAGCACTTGTCAGAATGGTAGCTGTAGCAAGGTGCTCCCTGAGGTATTAAACTGAGAGCACTCTTACAACACACTCAGAGTCACATAATTAACAATGTGTTTGCATTCGTATTATAATATCCCCAGGCTCCTTGTCATCTGAGTGTCTTTTTGAGTTATTTTAATTCGTTTATTCTCATCAATGTTCTGTGCTTCAGAAATGTATACAGTGAGTTTATATAAATAATCAAGATGTCTCTGGAAATGGCTTTTTAGAGTGATGCAGCTTTTTAAAAAAATAATAAGGTAGCACAGCAGTTGTTAAGATCATACACTCTATAATATAAACAGCCTGTTTGAACTGCAAGCAGAATTCAGCAGCTTATTATTTTAAACGCGTTTCTAGTCCTGAAGATAGACATGAAAGCATGTGAGCCGTGACTAGTACAATTTTAGAAGCTTGAAGAGATGGGATTGCAGCATGCAGAATGAATGTTTGCTCTTCCGGTTGGTAACAGAAAAACAGCGCCATGCAACTGTGCTTTAAAGGTAAAGGGACCCCTGACCATTAGGTCCAGTCATGGCCGACGCTGGCGTTGCGGCACTCATCTCGCTTTATTGGCCGAGGGAGCCGGCATACAGCTTCCGGCTCATGCGGCTAACATGACTAAGCCATTTCTGGCGAATCAGAGCAGCGCATGGAAATTCTGTTTACCTTCCCGCCAGAGTGGTACCTATTTATCTACTTGCACTTCATGCTTTCGAGCTGCTAGTTTGGCAGGAGCAGGGACCGAGCAACGGGAGTTTACTCCGTCGCGGGGATTCGAACTGCTGACCTTCTGATTGGCAAGTCCTAGGCTCTGTGGTTTAACCCACAGCACCACCCTAACTGTGCTTTAGCCTGCAAAACAAAACAAAACAAAACAAAACAAAACAAAACAAAACAAAACCAAAAAACCAGTTGTAGTCTCCTGTCTTTTCCTCAGTGCATTTTGACCTTATTTTACCATGGCATCTTAAAGGCTGCTTTGAATTCAGAATATCACTGTCCAGTCTATGGATTTGCTTCCCATGTGGCACTGGTTGCAGCCATTTGTCAAAGGCCACTTCTTTGATATTTAATTCCTCCCTTGACCGCGAAATGAGTTTGCAACATTGTGTTTCCTTGTCTTGTTTACGTAAGTTGATGATGCACTCCCCCCGAGGCTGAATTTTGTTTTGTTGATGCCAATATCAAATAGTGTGCCGTGCCTGATTAGTACTTTATTTTAATATTGTGGTGTGTTCCCTCCTTTTTTTTTATTCAAGCTGGACAATGCAGATGAGCAAGCAGCCCAGATTAGACGCGAACTTGATGGGCATCTCCAAATGGCTGACCAAATGGCCAGAGTAAGTCTGCTGTGCTTTTCTTTCTAGCTTTAACGAGTAGAGCATTTCAGTAATCTATTTAAGGTTGCAATCATGTTCATTAATTCAGTGGGACTGTCAGGATGCTATCAGTGGCTCCCACTGGTTGCCCAGGAAAATATATAATGATAATAATGTATTATTTATTATTTATACCCCGCCCATCTGACTGGGTTTCCCCAGCCACTCTGGGCGGCTCGCAACAAAATATTAAAACCATAATAAAACATCAAACATTAAAAACTTCCCTAAACAGGGCTGCCTTCAGATGTCTTCTAAAAGTCAGATAGTAGTTTATTTCCTTGACATCTGATGGGAGGGTGTTCTACAGGGCAGGTGCCACTACCGAGAGGGCCCTCTGCCTGGTTCCCTGTAACCTCACTTCTCGCAGGGAGGGAACTGCCAGAAGGCCCTTGGAGCTGGACCTCAGTGTCCTGGCAGAAAGATTTTTATAAAGTATGTTTTTATATTTATGTAAGAGCAAATACCAGGTAAGCAGGCTTATGTTGATCTGAAGAGGATTTTAAAGTAATGCATGCAGTCACTGAACAGTAACTTACACACCGAATTTTTAAAAATATTTTTCAAGGAAAGAAAATTTCCAAAGTTTGTATCGAAAGAAATGGAACACATGTATATAGAAGAATTGCGGTCTTCAGTGAATTTGCTAATGGCAAATTTGGAAAGCCTTCCAGTGTCCAAAGGTGGCCCGGAATTTAAATTACAGAAGCTAAAGCGATCGCAGAATTCTGCTTTCATGGACCTGGGAGATGAAAGTGATGTTCAGCTGTCGAAATCTGATGTGGTGCTGTCATTCACGTTGGAGGTGAGTATGCATATCGTGTAATGCTTGCTGACAGTTTAATTTGCTCTTTGTAATTCTAAGGCAACACTATTTGTGCAGCCCAGTCTTTAGCTGGCAAACACTCCATTGCAAATTTTGTGAAAATGTATGCAAGCCTCTGCTGTTATTGGTGGCTAAATGCATAAGAAAGATTTCAGGCTGTCGGTTAAATTTGGCTGGTGTAGCTCTCTTTTGTGTAAATGTCATGTTACCTTTTCCAAGGGTGTGATTCTAACTAAGGCAACACAAAAGAATAATGATGATGATGGCTGGATCATATCATAAGTTCTTCATAAATAATAATATAATAATAATATTATAATAATTTATTATTTGTACCCCGCCCATCTGGCTGGGTTTCCCCAGCCACTCTGGGTGGCTTCCAACAGAATATTAAAATACCTTGGGTTAAGAACTTATTTCGTTCTGGAGGTCCATTCTTAACCTGAAAGAGTCTGTTCTTAACCTGAGGCACCATTTTAACTAATGGGGCCTCCCACCGCCGCTGCGCGATTTCTGTTCTCATCCTGAGGCAAAGTTCTTAACCCAAGGTACTATTTCTGGATTAGCGGAGTCTGTAACCTGAAGCGTCTGTAACCTGAGGTACCACTGTACAATAATCTATTAAACATAAAAAGCTTCCCTAAACAGGGCTGCCTTCAGATGTCTTCTAAAAGTCTGGTTTCTCTCTTTGACATCTGGTGGGAGGGCATTCCACAGGGCGGGTGCCACTACCGAGAAGGCCCTCTGCCTGGTTCCCTGTAACTTGGCTTCTCGTAGTGAGGGAACCGCCAGAAGGCCCTTAGCGCTGGATCTCAGTGTCCGGGCAGATTGATGGGGGTGGAGACGCTCCTTCAGGTATATCTTCATAAACACATCTTTCCTTGTTTTCCTCTTCTTGCCCAGTACATCAGGACCTGTTCAAAAAGAGTGGCAGGTATAACTTTACCACTTGAGGTTACAGGTAGACCATAAAGGTGTACCAGTGGGAAACAAGCACCTTAGGGTGAATGGTAGGCTAAAACCTCTCTCTCTCTCTGGTCATGCAGGGATCCATAGATATGATTGCTGTGCTGAGTATTTCCCATCACTTCTTGCATGTGTGGCAACCCCACATCGTTCTCCTGCACAGGTGGAGGGCAGGAGAATTTCCTTGTGCTTTGGAAGTCCTTGGAGCATTTCTGAAGTGCAGTGCAGACCCCATCCGCCCTCCTCCTGAAGCACAGTACAGTGGTACCTTGGTTCTCAAGCTTAATCCATTCCGAAAGTCCGTCCCAAAACCAAAGCGCTCCAAAACCAAGGCATGTGTTCCCATAGAAAGTAATGCAAAATGGATTAATCTGTTCCAGACTTTTAAAAACATCCCCTAAAGCAGCAATTTAACATGAATTTTACTATCTAATGAGACCATTGATCCATAAAATGAAAGCAATAATCAATGTACTGTACTGTAAAATAAATAAGACAGTATTGTAGATGATACACATAATAAAAATAAAAATTCTTACCTGCACTGATGATAGTCATTGTTTGGATGGGGGGCTTTTATCCATTTCTGCAATCACACAATCAATCAATCAATCAATCAATCAATCAGTAGCTGAACTGGGTTCCACACAGCCACAAATACAAATCAACCAAAAAAGCCTCAAAAAGAAAAATGCAAAATAAATAGCAAAAACAAAAGTGCTAAACTTAATCTGTTCAGGAAGCCGGGTTGACCTCCAAAGTGTTCGAAAACCAAGGCACATCTTTTGATTGGTGCAGGCACCCCGGAAACAATAGCCGACAACCGCATCTGATATCTGGTTTCCGAAAAAAAGTTCAAAAATTGGAACACTTACTTCTGGGTTTTCGGCATTTGAGTACAAAGGTGTTTGAGAACCAAGATACTACTGTATCGTCCTGACCTCTTATGCTGCCCTTTGGATGTATACCGAGGTTAGAGAACGTTTTTGCTGCTATGCAATCTTTTCACCAAATGAGGAGGTTTGTTCTCTCCCATTTCTCACCGCCACAACCCCTGGGCCATTTCAGCATGAGAAGCAATTCAGATATTTTGTCTCCAAATAGCTAGAATCTGAAGTGTTCCTCTCCTGGAAGTTTGCTAATTCTGCACTGTGTACAGAATTACGCTCTAATTCAGCCAATTGTCTGTTCCCAGTTCACCGATACGGCCACTTAAGAGATTTCGGAATAGGAACATATACAGCCTTAAGTGTAAACTCTTGTCGCTTCCTGGCAAAGTACTACAGGCACTACATTCAATTTGTGATGATAGTAAGACAGCGTCAGCACAAAAGTTCTCTCCTCACATTTTTCCCTTAGGTTTGAGGAGAATACCGTGACACCGGATTTTCACTTTTTGAAATATGGCCACCCTACCTGCTGAGGGGAAGGGGTTAAAGCAGCTCCCTGCTGGGCTTAGGAAGAGAAAGTATAGAATGTGGCAGTGGGATTTAGCCATAAGTGATAGCCATTGCCTCTTATCACAGTGTTGATAAGGTTTTTGCTTTGTTTTTGGTAAATAGGTCTTGTGGGACATAATCTTTTAAAGGAAACACAAGCCTTTCTGCAGCATCCCTGTATGTATTTGCAGAGAGGAATCCACTTTTACCATTCATCAATCTCATATATATGTGTGTGTGTGTGTGTGTGTGTGTGTGTGTGTGTGTCATTTACCATATTTTTCCTTGTATTGGACGAGGTTTTTGGACACAAAAATCAGGTCAAAAAACTGGGGTCGTCCAATACACGGATAGTGGCATGGGGGGAGATGCTGCTGGGTGTGGGGAGTGATCTGGGGGCGCTGGCTGGTGCTGGCTGGAGGTGCGCAGCTTCTCCCAATGCCACAGCAAATGGGGAGCGATCTGGGGGCGCTGGCTGGCTGGAGCCCAACTTCCCTCAATGCTGCTGCGCGAGGGAAACACTCCCTATCTGTGCGCAGGAAAAGATCTAGGGAGTGTTTCCTGCCCGCAGCTGCTTTGGGCCATCTCCCCTCATTTTCTTAAAATTGAGCCCCCAAAATGGGGTAGGGGTCCTAATACATGGGGGCATCTAATAGACAGGAAAGGACGGTATATCAGAGTGTCAGAAGTTGCTAGGCAGAGTGTATCAAAACTGCTGTCCTATCAGGGATGAAGTTCTGATGGGCACCATGGTAATGTTTCGTAAGGAGACGGCATTGTTATTTCCCAGACATTCCCACCACAGATGACAGCATCATTGCAAGGGGGCATGGGGCCATTTCTTCACAAGCTGGCTGTGTTATGAGAGGATTTTATTTACTGCCCTTTGAATCAAAATTGTTGAAAGCGGTTGTAGGGGTAGCTTTTCCATAATTATGAGCTTTGGTTTCTGAATTGAGAGAGGCAACTCAAAAACCGTCTGTAAGCCAAGAAGAGCGTAGTGGGGTTTTGGTTTGTTTTTGTACCTTAGGACTATCAAAATCTTTCTTTTGTTAATAAGGAAGAATGGTTTAGGAGACAAATGCTCACTCGAATTTAAAGGGGAGAAATTATCATAACATAGCTTTGTTGTGTGAAGAGAAAGCCAGAAGTCCTTTAGAAATAGGATCCTTCTGCTAGATTTTCATTTGTGCTACAAATGTGAATGTACATAGTCTTATTAAGTCGGTATTCCCCAAACCTTTCCTACCTAGACTGTATTATTTAGTACTCTGGGATAAAATGGAAGACATGTTCAGTTCACACCCAGAGAAACATAAAATATGTCAATTTGCTTCCAGAACAATATGCTAAGATCTTCCATGGAACTGCCCCTTTGGGCAGGTTTTTGGATAATGGTGATGCTTCTGAGACCCCCTCCTTCACTGTTTCTGGGGATACCAGTGGACTCTGGGCCTATTTCCACTTGTCTACTTCTGCACATGTTGACTATTACGTATCCTGTCAACACCATTTTATCTGCGTGTTTTGCTTAACCAGTTTTAAGTTGTGCTAAATACGTACGTGTGTGTGTGTGTGTGTGTGTGTGTGTGTGTGTTTAATAAAACTGAAATATTTGTGCAGTAGTGTTTAAATTTTAAAAAAATTAATAAATCTGCTTTTCTGGTCAGTATTCTTTTAGCACTGTGTTTTTAAAATTGGGGGTAGGCAATACAGTGGAACACCGGTTTTTGAACGTAATCTGATCCGGAAGACCGCTCGACTGCCGAAACGTTCGGAAACTGAGGTGCAATGGGTGTTGGCAAATTGCATTGAGAAAGACGAACAACATGCAGTGGAAGCTGTTTGACTTCCGAGGAGCGTTCGAAAACGGAAACAATTACTTCCGGGATTTCGGCGTTCGAAAAATGAAGCGTTCGGCCTCCGAGATGCTCGAAAACTGAGGTTCCCCTGTATTTTAATTCTAAAATACATTCATCTGCCTCAGAAAAACAAGTTAAACAAGTTAAGTAATTATGTAAAATAGCCAATTGGGAGTGCTCTAGTGAATATTGTAGACTTTCGTTTTAAAATTGTGTCCTCAGAACAATCTTCTCTGTTCTTGCATGGCCCCTTGTCCATGTAATTCCAGACTGGTTAAGTAGTATTGGGAGTTGCCTAATCCAATGATCTTTCCAAAACTGGCAAGGCATAGTTCATCCGATTTATTCATGTGAACTGAAGCTGATAGCAGCTTTATCTGTGGTAAATGAGCTAAAATGTCTGTGAAGTTTTCCCCAAAACTGTGAGTAAGATGTAACTGTTCCCTCGAGAGAGAGAGAAAATTGTCTTAGATGTTTTGTTTGTTCTTTTCTTCCAATTCCTTAGATGTCAGACTGTAACAATGATGTGCCACTTTCCACTCTGGGAAACGCGTATGCAAGTTGGCCCGCATACGTGCAGATTTCTGTTAAAAAGAAGCGGGGGTGGGAAGGGGGGGAGGAGGAGAACCTTTGTCCGAATAACATCAGACACTTGATAGGCTTCGGAGAAGTGCATGTGATGGAAAATCACATGCATAGCCAGGTATTAGTTAGTAGTTGCTACTCCGGTAAAAGACAAGCTATTTAATTCAGGAGGCTGCTTGGCGCGGGTGGCACTGTGAGTTAAACCACAGAACCTAGGGCTTGCTGATCAGAAGGTCTGCGGTTCGAATCCCCGTAACGGGGTGAGCTCCCGTTGCTCGGTCCCTGTTCCTGCCAACCTAGCAGTTCGAAAGCACATCAAAATGCAAGTAGATAAATAGGTAACGCTCCAGCGGGAAGGTAAACGGTGTTTCCGTGCACTGCTCTGCTTTCACCAGAAGCGGCTTAGTCATGCTGGCCACATGACCCGAAAGCTGTATGCCGGCTCCCTTGGCCAATAAAGTGAGATGAGCGCCGCAACCCTAGAGTTGGTCATGACTGGACCTAATGGTCAGGGGTCTCTTTACCTTTACCTTTACTCCGGAAAAAGACAAGCTATTTAATTCAGGGGGCCGCTTGGCTCTTCAGCACTGGAAACTGTGTAGCAAATGCAAAAGCAGAGCCCTAATTCTTACATCCATCCAGAGGCAGAACTACAGTAGCGTTGTGTAACTGGAGCTTTGGGCAGTTGGGCTAAGAGTCCACTTTGCACCTAGCCCATTTTGTGGTGGTGCATTTTGTGGTTCATGTTGTTCTTCCACCATGCTACTGAAGCCTTTAGCAGAGCGAATGCATGAAAAGGCAAATAGTTCTTCCTCTCTGTGAGCAGTGCCATTTTGGTTTTTGGCTACTGTACCTTATTCAATCCCAAAATTGAAAACAAGCCTTAAAGGAAAATCTGGTGTTGGGCCAAAGTATCACAGAGGTAAGTTGAGGTTGAATGGTCCTGCAAAAATATGGAGGGATATTCAGTCCGGGTTCGGTATGATTAATCAAAAACTTCATGGAAGCAAATCTCTCTGAAATCAATACAGATGCTATAGTCCCTAGGTTTAATTTGCTTTTGACGTTGACTTAATTAGTTTCAGTCTTGCTTTGCTGGTAAAACAAGTCCTTGTTGTGAATGACTGCTAGTTGAAAGTAGCTTATGTAGTCTTAGGGTAATGACTGTATCTCAGTGATACATGCTAAAATAAAATTAAACATGGCAATATCCGCATAAGTTTGTGTCAAGCACTCAACCTCTTCACTGGTAGCAGGCTGGATCCAAAGATGTTCCCTTGGATGCTTTGACACATTTCTATCAATAAACTTGTATATCATAAGATGTTCTTCATGTGCACCCATTCATATCCCTGAAGTTCATTAGCAGCGCAAGTATTTCTCAGAACCTTAGTGTTAAGTCTAACTAGTTTTTCAAATTTTTATTCAAGGACATCACTGGTGTTGAAGGATTGCATCAAGTTATGAAAAGGGAGAGTAGCTTCAAAACTTCACATTTTTTTAATCCACTCCTAAAATGTTTTTGAGCAACAGCATGGGCACAATTGATAAACTAGTTTTTGTTGTTAAAGGTGCACTACACACTCAGAGCAACCCACTATGGAAGTGGTACAAAAGCCATAAAGTGTTTTTTATATATTAAATTGCCTTTCGGCTTTAGATCTTGAAACTCTATTGTTGTCTTTTGTGTTTTTCTGCACAAGTGTTATAGAGTTTGCATCTTAAAATGGAAAATACTTGTTTTGTCCTAGTTTGGTAGCTTAAAAGCACTTTGCACAAAAGAAGCTCAGAATACAATTTTGTATGTTCGCTTCACTGTTCAATAATATAATAACAACTTCAGGGTGTTCTCTTTTGCATACCACTAGATTAAAGGTAAAGGTAAAGGGACCCCTGACCATTAGGTCCAGTCGTGACTGACTCTGGGGTTGTGGGGCTCATCTCGCTCTATGGGCCGAGGGAGCTGGCGTTTGTCCACAGACAGCTTCCGGGTCATGCGGCCAGCATGACTAAGCCGCTTCTGGCAAAACCAGAGCAACACACAGAAATGCCATTTACCTTCCCACTGGAGCGGTACCTATTTATCTACTTGCACTTTGACGTGCTTTCGAACTGCTAGGTTGGCAGGAGCAGGGCCCGAGCAACAGGAGCTCACCCCGTTGCGGGGATTCGAACCGCCGACCTTCTGATCGGCAAGTCCTAGGCTCTGTGGTTTAACCCACAGCGCCACCGGCGTCCCAACGTGTTGACACAAAGGGACTCGAACCCTCAATCTTCTGATCCAAAGTCAGATGCCTTATCCATTAGGCCACGCGGTCACCACTAGATTACATTACATTAAATGCATCTTTCAGGATTGTAGACGTAGCCTTGATCCTCAGATCCTTGCATCCACCAAACAGATATTCATGTGCTATCTGTGTTCACAATTCTGATCAATCGATGGACTGGGCTTCATCCTAGAAGGATAACTGTCAAACCTTACCTGGTAGACGCCAAGTGCGGACCCAGTCTGGTACAGATCACAGTACACACAACCACGTATGCTGTGTATGTTTGTTGCTGCTGTTTTATTCCAGAGCACCACTTAGAATGGAGGATTATCTGCACACATAGGCCTGCTTCTGGATGCGCGACGTATAAAGTTAGCATTTTTACAGACCCATCTGGGTCCTCCTTTTTTATCCTTGATGATAATGTGGTTTACATGTGTACTGCTTTTGTTTCGAACGGTTGATGTTCATTTGCTGTGTCTTGTTTTCCTTGTTCAGATTGTTATAGCAGAAGTCCAAGGCTTGAAGTCACTTGCTCCCAGCCGCATTGTTTACTGCACGATGGAAGTGGAGGGAGGAGAGAAACTCCAGACAGATCAGGCCGAAGCATCGAGACCACAGTAAGCGTTGCGCCGGGATGGTTATTCACAAGAAATGTGTGCTCCACATGGTGGGGAAACTGTGCCCCAAAGTAGGTGCCATCTTTTTTTTAAAGAGGCAAAATAGAAGCATGGTTGGTTTTATTGATGTTATTTGGGGGCAGGCAACCCGCTACTTTGGGGACGCGGGTGGCGCTGTGGGTAGAACCTCAGCGCCTAGGGCTTGCCGATTGCATGGTCAGCGGTTCGAATCCCTGCGGCGGGGTGAGCTCCCATCTTCGGTCCCAGCTCCTACCCACCTAGCAGTTCGAAAGCACCCCTAAAAGTGCAAGTAGATAAATAGGTACCGCTTTCTAGCGGAAAGGTAAACGGCGTTTCCGTGTGCTGCACTGGTGCCGGCTCGCCAGAGCAGCTTCGTCACGCTGGCCACATGACCCGGAAGTGTCTCCGGACAGCGCTGGCCCCCGGCCTCTTAAGTGAGATGGGCGCACAGCCCTAGAGTCGGACACGACTGGCCCGTACGGGCAGGGGTACCTTTACCTTTAACCCACTACTTTAGTAGTAACTACAGTGAAACGTACAGTCAATGACAAACCTAGACAGCATCTTACAAAGCAGAGACATCAACTTGCCAACAAAGGTTCGTATAGTAAAAGCTATGAATTTCCAAGTAGTGATGTATGGAAGTAAGAGCTGGACCATCAAGAAGGCTGATCACCGAAGAATTGATGCTTTTGAATTATGATGCTGGAGGAGACTCTTGAGAGTCCCATGGACTGCAAGAAGATCAAACCTATCCATTCTGAAGGAAATCAGCCCTGAGTGCTCACTGGAAGGACAGATCGTGAAGCTGAGGCTCCAATACTTTGGCCACCTCATGAGAAGAGAAGACTCCTTGGAAAAGACCCTGATGTTGGGAAAGATGGAGGGCACAAGGAGAAGGGGACAACAGAGGACGAGATGGTTGGACAGTGTTCGTGAAGCTACCAGCATGAGTTTGACCAAACTGCGGGAGGCGGTAGAAGACAGGAGAGCCTGGGGTGCTCTGGTTCATGGGGTCATGAAGAGTCGGATATGACTAAACAACTAAACAATAACAACAACACAGTCAAACGTATGTCACAAGCTTGGAAAGGGCACAGCGGTAGAGCCTTTCCATTCCCATGTCCAGTCCCTGACATCTCTAGGTAGGAATCGGGAGTGTCCTCTTTGTGATTCAAGGACCCGCCACCCACCTGGGGATAAGAAAGACAAATGGACACAGTACATTAGGTTAATGGGCTAAACAAGGCCACAACTTTATTGATTACAGCATGTGAGAGGTATTGGCTTAGGCATTGCATAAAACATCAGAGTGTGACTCCACCCCCTCAGGGAGGGGTGAGTCTAACAAGGGTTAACCACCAGTGGGAGGATCCTGTTGATGCAAATACAACTGAAAGCTCCCCCTGATGTCACCGGGGGTCGTGCCATGGCCCTAGCCACCAGCAAGGGCATTGGACAGGATCCACAACTGCCGGATTCCCTTACCGGAATACCCATAAAGTGGAGGGGTAGGCGATGGCCACACCCTGCCCTCCAATACACAAACATATTACAATGCCTAACCGCCATCTGAGCCAAAAGAGGCTCACCGCCAATACCCCCACAGCTACAACCAATCCCTAAGGCTTCTGATGATGTCGGCCAGCCAAATATCATTGCTGAGATCCGAAAGGTGAACATCGTCATCTCGAAACAAAGACAACTCGCTGAACCGGATGTCAGCATCCAGAATCACATGGCCATACATATAGCACAATTTGTGTGCCACCACACAATTTAAGAGTTTCCTGGATTTTTCAATGGCCATAGGGCTATGGAAGCCTTGCCAAACCCTTTTCTTCAGAAGGTTGGACCGTCAAAAACCAGCAGTGGAATGAAAGGGAAGTGCTGCCGCGGCAACATTTGAGCGGCAACCCCCCCCCCAAGCCTCCACCTGATTGGTTGGCTACCTGGGGGCGTGGCGCAGCAGCCAGGTCAGCTGGGCAGGGGCTGGAACACCCCCTGCTAACACGGGAAACAGCTCCTGCTCACAACTCCCACCTCTGTAAGGAGGAGAGGCTTTCTATAACCCTGGAGAGCTGCTATGAGCCAGTACTGAGAGAATACTGAGCTAAAAGGACCATCAGCCCAACTCTGTGTAAGGCAGCTTCCTATGTTCTCCCTTGCCATCCTGTCTGAATGTTGAAATGTTTCAGAAGTTGTTCTCGGGGTACCACCACCAGAGACAAAGTGAATGGCAAAAGGGACAGGGGG